>NC_133773.1:70662087-70817921 GCF_003597395.2 Chelonoidis abingdonii
GAAAGCTCACGCTCCAAAACGCCTGTTAGTCTATAAGGTGCCACAGGATTCTCTGCTGCTTTTACAGATCCAGACTAACACGGCTACCCCTCTGATACATTGCGTTTACTATATATTACATCACAAGTTTTTCTCTGTCTATGCATTGTCATTGTACAACTTACTCTTATTTACATTCCCAACTTACCTTATCCATTGTTATCTTGTCCATTGTAAATGGTTCCCTTATTTTAGTTAGTACAGACATTGTGTTTCCAGCCTGCTGATCCATATTCCTCTCTAATTCTGTCTCACAAGAAATGAGGCCTCACCTATGTCTAATTACTCGTGTCAAGCCATGCCTACATGAACAATGTTAGCTAAGCAGACAAAAACACTCCTCTGACAGTATATTTGTGTCTACACAGGAGGCGTTGCTGGCTAAGGGTGTGATTTTTTTTCAAACTCCTATGCAACTCAGCTATGCTGGCAAAACTTTGTTCTGTAGACTAAGCCTAAGAAAGCATTCATTCAGGACATTTCCTATGTAAAGTCCATGAAAATACATTAGAAGATACATACAGCCATTGGTTTTCGTTGCACAGAATTTTGATCCATGTAGAGATTAAAACATACATTTTTGTATCTAGTTATTATACTGTCACATTTATAACGAGCATTTCAAGAAAAAAATATGGACAAAGATACTGAGCAGTAATTTATTCAGTCATAAATTTGCTTGTTAATCATAAAGCATGAAAGATACTTGAACTAACTGGATGTGTTGATTATCAGCTCCATTGCCTTCAGCTGAAAAGAACTGTCAAATGTCATCAAGTGTGAGCCTCTTCTCTACTGCATCTTGGTTTTGCAACAACTATTACTTCTAATAACAGCATCACTATTCTATGCTGCTTGCAAGATTTATGAAACTGAGACTGATTAAACTGTCACTGATGACATCAGCACATTGTCAGAAAGAGTCTGAAAATAATCTGTCAGTAGCTGATGCCTGAAGAAATAAAATAAATGTTTAATCTTTAATAGCCAAGTGTATTCTGATGTTGTTTCTGAAGATATCTCAGAAAGGCCAATAGAGAATATTCAGTATGGAACTTGCCTTCATTTTTTGTTTGTTTGTATAGTAAAAACTATTTTCTGTCCAACTGTTTAAGTAATTTGCTAGTTATCATTCAGATAGCTCTATATTTTAGCTCTAGTGAGCTGAAATTTCATGCATGTTTCTGCTTCTGTCTTTTGTGGACTATGCTTTTAGAAGTGATTTTTAATCTTGAAGTGATAATATTAAGTATACAGAAATGTGTACAAATACAATATCATGGTGATACTTTAATATAATACCAGTAATTAAAACAAAGATATATTAATCTTAATTCTTAGCCAATTATCATAATTAAGATCAGCACAACATGGAGTCCTAAAATAAAAGGAGATCATGGTTTAATTGTTAGGCTGGTTAGTTGAGTAGCATATTTATTGGATTCAAACAAATTAATAAATGGTAACCAGCTAGCAAAAATGCTGTATATATTTCTGGGTATCAAGGTTTGTAAATTTGTTCATCAGGAGAATAGCCCATATTTTGTTAAATAAGGAGAAATTTTAGTGCTATTTAAATTAATGAGAGTTTTGCTATTGACTTCGTGGGACCAAGCTTTTACTCAGAGAATATGAGAGAAGGACTTAATATGCCATTACAGGCTTCCCCCACCCCCCCTGAAAACAAATTCCTAATATCTGCATGATTTGGGAGTTGCAACTAAGAGGCCACATTTCTGAGCTTTACAATTATTTAATATTGGAGGGTCTACTAGCTGTCAGATAACACTGCACTGTAGGCTATTTAAATAAAAGTTATGGACTTAGCCTTTCATCCAGTTGCCAAAGTGCTGTACGTTATCTCAGTATCTTCCAAAGCGGCATCAGCAATATTTATTTGCTAACATGAGAGCCAAGAGAGCTATTTTAGATTATGCCTAGCTATACTAAGTTGCTAAACAATATCTCAAGCTACTGGTACAGAAAACTGCTCATTTAGCCTCAGTGTATATTGCTATACTTGTTTAAATACAACACAAATTTTCTCTGCTAATCTCTAGTACATGCAGTGCTGTTGTAGCTGTGTTGGTACAGGATATTAGAGACACAAGGTGGCTGAGGTAATACAGTATCTTGCATGTGGATTAACTTAAATTGCTACACATGCAACAACAAAAGTATTTATACAATCCTAAAGCAAATCACACATAGTTTGCCTTCTTAAATTTTGAAATCAGTCACTAGTCACTAATTTATTTCATTACATTTTTAAAATGACCTGGATGGTGTTAAGTGCTGTGAAAATAAATAATCATAGTGAATACTTGTATTTTAGAAAAAAAAAAGATTACTATAGTGTAATTATTAAATTACAACAGCAGATCAGCTGGATACGTTGCTGGAAGCTGCAAATGTTTGACTGAATTAAAAACCAACTACTGTTTGTTTGTTTGTTTCATTTAACTTGTTTTCTGGTAGAACAGAGAATATAATCTAAAGTGTTTATACTTGATATTTCAGAAATAATTTTACAATTAACCTGGTTGTTTTCTATGGGATTTAAGAAATGAGATATTTTACTAAACACCTCCCCAGTGTAGCTACTGTAGAACAGGATGTGGAATACATTTCCAAAGGGCTATTACCCTGATCTTGCAACAATGAAATCAATGGAAGATTTGTCTTTCACTTCAACAGGGGCAGGACCAGGCCATTTAGAAATGGCCCTTTCCAAAAGCTAAGCAACAAGACTACAGCCAACTTTAAGGTCAATAACACAACCACCCAGAGACTTGTTAAAACGTCAAAGAGAACCACACACATCACTTATTGATTCTTTTGGTAAGACAAGATTTGACAAATGTTAAGACCAAAATACATTCACAGAGTCATACATTTTAAGGCCAGAAAGGATCATTATGATCTTCTAGTCTGACCTTCTGTATAACATACATACAGAATTTTATCAAGTAATAGCTCCAAGAAATGCATAACTTCTGTCTGAGCTAGAGCATTTTTTTAGGAAGACATCCAATCTTAATATTTCTATGACTTAAAAAAACCACACACCTCCTCCAAGACACCTGTAGTGTTTGTAACCCAATTGTTACACCGCTGCCCTTGAGCATGATGATGTGAAAATGAAATAGATTAGAAACTCACTAAACCTCAAACTAACTAATCCGTTATGTTGTCCAAATTGAGAAAAATGCAAAAGAAGTTACACTACATAGTGAAAAAGAAATTAGATTTTAATTCCCCCCATATGTTAATAGAGGTTATATTTATTATGCCATACTATATCTAATCTGGGACCACCAACACTCAAAGATATTAATAAATATTATATTATATACAAGACATAATAGATACAGTGTATAGGAATGTATTACTACCTGTTGGGGAATTAGTGGGCACCCAGCTTATAAAGTGGACCATGACAGGGGACCTGGGAGGCAAAAGGGTTCTGGACTGAAACCAAAACCCAACACATGCAGTGGCCCCCCTAGAGTTAACCTACCTCTGCTCAACACATCCTAGAGAGAGTCTGAAGAGGAGAACACTATCACAGTGTATCCTAGAATGGAGACCAGATTCCAGCCCCTATCGGTTGAACCCAGTGAGGGCTCCACTTCTTCAGCCCTAAACCCCCATGGGGGAAGCATTTAAGCCCATTGCTGGCACATCTATGAGACCAATAAGATCAGCCTGAGATAATGAGTCTGCCCCTCCAGCATTCCTAGGCTACTCTGAAGAAAAACAGACCTGTGAAGACATACCTAGTTGTTGGACAGTGGGGACATACAGGGGAAAGGAATCCCTGAACCATCCAGTACTAGAAGAGGAGAGCCTATGTCAGTAGTGAGGAACCCTCAAGGAAACCCACACCATTCCTAGTGCAAGATGAAGTCCTCCCCGCCCCTGAAATGCCCACTCTCAACAGCAGAGAAGTTGTGATAAGCCATCAACTTTATGGTCTTGATCCAAAATCCACTGAAGTCAATGGAAATACTCCAACTGACTTTAATACATTTCTGTAAGACCCTGTATTTTCTTTTCAGCAGATGTAATCGGGGCTGTAGCAGAACTATAAATATAAATTGTTTACTTCTTTTCTTTTGCAAATGGACTAAAATACAGACTCTGACAAGCATGAGACTTGTTGCTCAAATTTCTCTAAGGCAGAAATGTTATTGAAAAAGCTGTCCCCTGTACTGCATCTTTGAAGCCTTGTTCCATTGTGTATTTCCATTACTTTATCTGCTTCAAAAGAAAAGAACACAGAGAATAATTATATTTTCTTTTTCTTTGCATTTTGTTAAAATTGTATGCTGCTTTTTTCCCTTGCCTTCAAAGTATAACAACTTTTAGAAATAAAGTAACTGAATGAAACAGAATGATGAGTGACCTCTGGGATATCCTTTAAAATGCAATCCTCTTAAATTGTGCATGTAGAAATACTACAGGGGATGATCAACTTCTTCAAATGTTGACCTTAAAAGAAAATCTGGAAAAATTCTGATTCCTTTGAGACATAGTAAACTGGATTATAAACCTGCTTAAAACTTTCATCATTTCCTAAATTTAGATAAGGAGATAATCCCGCTGAAAACACAAAACTGAACACAAATATTTTAATGACTTAGCCCCCTGAAAGCTGGGCTTACATTTATCTTTGTTTACACACTTTAAGCTACCCGTTATGAGCAGAGTACCACAAAGGTCTCAAGAACTTTATTGGGATTATTAATGGGGATGTTATTAACAGAATAAACAAGGCAGATACTTTTTGACAAGATTCCTTATTCACTGTACATTAATGAAGAATTTTTCCTATATATATAGTAAAAAAAAAAATCTTCATTGATATATATGTTTTTTAAATAAAAAAAAAAATTCCCCTCTCACCCCTATGGGTGGTATGTGTCTTCCTCAACCTTCTGGTCCTCTACCAGAGCCGGGAGTTTGAAGGGCTCTGCGGCAGAATCTTACTGTCCACACTGCACTCTCTGGACAGAGAGCTTCTGATGTTGTGCGCTGAGGCTTTGAGCCACTGGATAGCGTAGTCGTTAAGATAGGCTCGCCCTTTGAAAACGGAGCCGCCCTTTGATCACAGTAGAGACGGCAAGCTTCAAAATCCACTCGTGTACCCAACTTTCGCAGTTAGGGTCCTGGCAAAAAACCCCCATAACGCTTCAGCTGCCTACCTCAAATATGAGAGTGACACGAACTAGGAGAGTCATGCCGGCTCGGACGTCGCCCGGATTAACAAGGTCCGCGCCAGATGTTGAGGAACCAGGACAATCTGACGATAAGTGGGCTACTGGAACAAACCATTCATGGACGAGACAAGAAATCCCAATATATATATAGTTTTTTTTCCCCATCAGAAAAATACATTAATACTAGCAAATTCCAATGCAAATCTGTTTTTCAAGAGCCACTCCATTTTAGGAGATAGTTGTTATGTGTTACAGTTGAATTCTTTTCATTTAGCAGTCAGCCAATTATAAAGGTGCTGCCATGCTAATGAGGCAGAACTTACAATTGGATATAACTGAGCAACTGTTGATGTTTTCCTGCAAGGTGGCTATAGCACTTGATCGAGCAGTATCAGCAGGAACAACAGTTAAAATGGATACCACAGCTAATTTCATGGATCTTGGTGCCCACAGGGAAGAAGCTGGTATTTTTTGCACGTGGGCTTTAATGTTTTATTTAGTGGATTTATGGCAAGCTAGGGTAGTCTGTGGCTGGGATGTAAAATTTAGATATTATGGAAAAGAACAAAACTAATATTGTGTTCCAAGAAACACACAAATAGAACCACAGATGGCTAGTTACATGAAATAATTTACAACCAAACCACAGACTATTTATCTAATTAT
This sequence comes from Chelonoidis abingdonii, assembly GCF_003597395.2. NCBI lineage: Eukaryota > Metazoa > Chordata > Testudines > Testudinidae > Chelonoidis > Chelonoidis abingdonii. The sequence goes on from NC_133773.1 coordinate 70,668,015, forward strand.
TCTATTCATGTACATGTCCATAACACACACTATCACAGGAGGGGAAGCAGTGGAGGGGCAAAAGTACATTATCTGAAGTTAGTTTTTTCTTAGCAAAAGTAACAAAATGGCATCCAGGGTTCACCGGAAGGTTAGATCTTTCAATGTACCATTGGATAAACACTCGTCACAAAAGTAGCATCTAAAGTGCATCAAAAATGTCATCCACCCACTTCAGTGGATGGGGAACTTGATGTGGCCAGTGGCAACGGAGGATGGTGAGGGAGGGAGGGAGACATTCGCTGATGGACACCAGGTAGCTCCTTTCCACCTTGGAGACACTCAACCCATTGGCCAGTTGGGAGGTAGAGCTGCTGATTGGCCAGCATTCCCCAACTCCCAGAATTTAAACTGGAGCATGGGCCACGTAGAGCCTCTTTCAACTCCATGCCAGCTGTGACCAGAGTACTCACTATTTCAGTAGCAGTCAGAAGGCAGAGGAGGAAAGCTAAGGATTCTGGAGCTCCTCCTCCTGGAGCAGAGTGGCTTCCCCAGTATGGAGCTCTCTGCTCTACCACAGGGGTCAGACCCCTGTCCCACAGCAAGGAGGATCTGCCCACTACCAGAGCTGGATTGCCTTCAGGAAGGAATTCCAAGTTGGCTTCCCCCTATCCTGCCCTTCCTGTGTGTGGCGAGACTAGCAGTGTGGTTGAAAGGATAAAATGACCAGTTCCCAGGGGCTAAAAAAGACCTGAAATTTTGCTGATAGGTTTTGGGCTCATGAGATAGTGAGACACATTCTGGCTCATGAGCCTAGGTCCCCACTCTTCTGCAGTCTCTGTCCTCCTTAAGGGGACGGGAGATGTGGGGAGCAGTAGGACTCATAAGAGTGAGCTGAATCCTGAGGGGAAGGCTGAGGAGAGCCTACCACAAGTTAGAGGTTATACAGTTGGAGCCCTATAACGCCTGCACTGGAACCACTCCTGGTATAGCAGAATATGGGTGATGGGTGGGTAGAGCCCCTCACCTTTGTTTAAGTTTAATAAAAGTTTCAGCCTGCTGGTTAAAAAGCCATCCATGTGTGTCTCCTCATTTTGCCTCTGTGTCCAGGTCAATGTGACATTAACTAAAATACAACAAACACACCCAGACTTCAAAAGAGTCTATAGCTTGATGACATGAAACGAATGATATGAGTTAAATATACCTTGTTATCGCTATTAATTTCCAAAGTGGAGTAACTTGGATTAAGTCTAGCTTTAAAATAGGAATTTTAAATCAAGATGCATCTCCCATTCTGTCCCACCTCAAGATCTATTTAATGACAAGTAGTACCAGGAAAAAAAAAAAGGTTAACTGGATTTGCTAATTCATAAAGCAAATATATTATTCCATATGCTCCACAGACTGATATTTGACTCATTTTTTTTCTGTAGGGCTCCTAGGAGCAAACAAAATAAAACAAATAAAAAAAAACCCCTCATATCCCTCTTTTTTAAGAATAGCCACAAAATAGAAAGATTGGCAATTATGTTTTTGTGTAATAATCCAGCATGTAATTTGCTCATGAAGGAAATAAAAACGTGTAGAAGTGCTAATGTCAATAATCTGAGTCCTGGTCTACACTACAAATTGATGTTGGTATAACTATGTTGCTCATGGGTATGAATTCTCCTTAAGCACTGCATTTATGCCACCCAAACTCCTGGTGCTATGGAGACAGGAAGGACACAGCTACTGCCTCTCAGGGAGGTGGAGTATCTATGATGATGGAAGAAGTTCTCCTGTCAGCGTAGGAAGCATCTTTACTAAGCACTATAGTTGGTGCAACTACACCATTTGCAGCGCTGTAAGTGCAGACAAACCCCGAATGCATATTTCCTCAAAGAGCTTAGGAAAGAAAGAAAGAGGCAGAGAAGATCCAAGCATATCTGAGCTACTTACCAGAAAAAATGAAAAAGCTGGTAAGATTGAGGCAGCATTAGCTTGAAAAAGATATTGTATTGTATACTGATATCTAGGAAGACCACCAGTGAGAAGGATGCATATGTATATACACACACACACACACACACTCTCTCTCTCTCTCTCAGGCCTTGACCGTGCAAACATTTATGAATGTGAACAGTTCCTTTGACTTAACTTATATGAATAAAGTTAAGCATATGTGCCCTTGTAAAACTGAGAGCTTCAAACAAAAAAGGGAAATTTGGGGGAGGGTACTAGTGAAGTATACAAGGCCAACAACAATATTGCTTTTGTATATTCTTTGGCCCAAACCTTGAATAGTTTTAATTAAATAAAAAATTGTTTGCACTGGTTTGGTCAGCAGTACACCTGTTTTTTCCACACTAGTGATACAGTAAATTAATACCTTTTTTTATTGCCCATGCTCATAAGCAGCTCTCTGGAATCAGAAGTGACATTTTGAACCTTGCATTTCACAGAACTCAATGGAATTTTGTAGAATTTGTTTTCAAGTACTTTAAGAGGCAGTTGGATAACCAAGCAAGCTGAGAGCCTTTTCCTTATGTGCTTTGGCACATATGGATAAAAATGGTTGATAAACCTTAGCTCAAGTGGAAAATTAGCTTTGAATATGGAGGTTTGCTTTATAACAAATAAACATTTTTACTTTTTACACCTTAACAAAAAATAACTACAAACAACTTAGATATGGGCAACATGTCCCTAGCAAATTCTTTTGTATGTGTTGAGTTGACTTAATTAGCTATCACTCTTTATTTGTGCTAATTTCAATGTAGTTATAATAATATTAGCAACAGCAAACAAACCTTTTGCACTTATATAATCCCAGGAGCTCAAGGGGGTTTAAAAGAATTAATTAAGCCTTAGAAAATTCATCACTTTGCCAATCATTGAAACATAGCATGGCACCTATATAAAACAGACAACAGCAACACCATAGCGGAAGGCAGGAAATGAAGAGTATATTAAAACACAGTTAGGCAGAATTCTATATTGAAATTTGGCTACAAAAGAAGTGCCATGCAATCTTTAAATAGAAGAGAGTAAAACTGGTTTTACATCTGATCTGAAAGAAAGTCAGTAAAATGCAGTGCACTGGTCCATTACCAACTCAGAACACTGCTAAACCACCACCACCACTTTCCGTAACACATAGATCTACTATTAGAGTACTGGTCTGACTCAGGCTGTCCTGCTTACAAAGATCTGGCATTATCGTAGCACAAAATGACATGATTGTAATTCATGTAAATGACACAGTAACCTTTATGTTTCAAAAATGAGTCAGTGGAAGGAGGAGCAATTAACCTTGCTGAAAATAAAGACCCACCAGAAGCTATTCAACTTTGATAAACAAAAATGTTCATATTAAAAATAAATTACATACTGACAATATAAAATATAGTACAAGTAAAAATAATGTTGCAGCCATCTCAGGAATGGAAACTGAAACATGACAGTGTTTTGTTAGCTTATTTAAAATGTAACATGACTACAGGACAATAATGCTGATTCAGATACTTACCCACAGAATCCATACCTCTGCTTATTTAGTCTCAATAGAACGACTGACACACATTTACAAAACCTATAATGAAACATAAGACTGCCAAAGCCCCATTCATGTACATAATTAAGGCAATTATAACCATTATAATTGAATCCAACACCGTTGTAATGGTCTGAAACATATTTAAGCTTCCAGTTTTATAATCCACACATACTAAATTCTTAACTAAAGGAGGATCTTAGGACTTATCTAAACTAGTTTAGTATATGGAATCTTCATCTGGCCTTGCAGTGCCTAACAAGCTACCCTTTCACAACAGCTTAGTGGCCTGGGGATTCCACTTATGAAATTGCTTCACTGATTATCTAATACAATACCCTAGATTAACATTATTGATATCAAACAATTACACAACATTAAAAAGCATTAACTATTTTCTTTCAACACAGAAATTTCTCTAATGTTCCCTCTTGCTCTGACAACACATATGCACACACTTGTATATGGATAAAATAATAAAAGAAAATTCATGTAGGAATAGAATTTTTTTCCTCCTCAAAGAAAAATTTAATCACGAGATCTTTTGCTGTGAAACAAGAAAAATACATACACAAAATATATAGAACATCAGCAGGCTAACAGAACTTTCACAGTAAAATTCATATTGTCCTGTGCATGCATTTTCCTTTATAAACAGCAAGTAAGCAATCTTTAGCTAGTAAGGAAGCAGCTTTACATTTTAATATCCTAAATAACACCCCAGATATCTTGAGCTTTTATGTAATCTGAATTAAAGAGAGTGACTGCATCTGACCTGAAAAGTCAGAATTTTCAAAGAAGTTGGTGAATGTTTTGGAAAACTATTCAGTTAGACAGTATATTGGAGTGGTCTTATCAAAAGTATTTACATATTGTGGTGATCACACTGCCAATATAATAGATACTGTTATGCTGGAAGCTGGGTGGTTCCCAAGAGTAGGTCTTTGATTTATGGCCAGTCACAAATCTTGCTGAAGCTAACGGGTGTGATAGCTGCCTTCCATTCAGACTAAATGAGAGACAAGTTAAACGTCCCATTATTTAGTAATAGCTGAAACAACAGAAGTCAACAACCAAATCTCAGATCAGCACGGCAAGACTGGAGTAGAAGCTAAGTTATATGGCCAGAGGGTTTTTTCCCCGAGGTCTGAACCCATACCCACAGGCTGAGTATTGTTTGGTGGCGCTGTGTGTATTTGAGTGTCAGAAGAAGCCAGAGAAGAGAGCAGAAAGCCAATAAGAGAAGCAGAGGTAACCTGGCCCTTAGAGAAAGCCGAGAGAGTGACTGTTTTTTGGGCAAAATGTTAGCTGGAAGGAGGTTTGGAACTGTGAGCAAAGAAACTGCCTCCTCTTGTTAAATTTCCTCTGTGTAGAGAGAAACAGGAATTAGTGTACCTTCTTTATAAATAGTCAGGATTCCATCATGATACCAAATTCTGTCATCAATTTCTCCTCCTAAGAGAAACAACTTGCAAGATCCGGAATATTGGCTAACCACTCAGACTAAAAAGGTGTAACAACATTTTAAGACTACAAAATTGATAAAAGGGGGAAAGAAACACATAGAATGTCGAAGAGCTTTGTAAAAAAATTTACATGCACAATATTCTCATTCTTTTAAAATTATTTCTTAATAAAAATGGCTTATGTTAGCTTTAACTCCCACAAATACTTACTGTGCATCCCACCGTCCCTATAAAATTCACTTGATCTTGTCAACATTACAAGAGTCTTCTTTCCACAAATTATTATTGAACAAGTTTTGGAAAAACTGTTTTTTTCCCCACAAATATCTGATACAAATATCTTGTATTTCAACTTATTTTCCCCTCTCATATATATTACTATGGATATTAATATTTGTTTCCCTATCCCATCATCCATCTACTTGAGTTCCCAATGTTAGTCATGTGCACAGTACAGGATTTACAGGAATTTTGCGTTTATTTCTACGTTTCAGAGGAGTAAAAAGTCAATTGTCATTGCTCAACACATGTTATCTGCTCTTTTATATCATTAATTTTCCCTCAGCCCCCGATATGGTATAACTAGAATGTAGCTAGAATGTTTCAGCTTCATTGTTTTATTTTATAGGAAAGATGGTTGTTTTCTACAAGACTGCCATTTCCTGTCCCTCACACTCAAGATCTCCCCCCGCCCCAAGAAGTGATGAAATCAGGAGATTTTCCATGATATATATTTTGTTGTCAATAGTTCATTTTTCAAAAAAAATGTTTTGATCAGCTCTAGTTCTCAGTAAGTCTTTCTTAATATGGTATATTTTTTAAATAATTAAAACATATGCCTGTCAGGTTCTATATAGGAGGTCTCAAATTTCAACCACATAAAGCCACAGTACCCATGCCTATATGCAGGTGAAAGGCAATGGAGGTGAGAATAGATTTTGAGAGGTGAAATCCGCTCATGGGCTGGACCTATGGTACAGAGCAGTGCTACAATTTCCCAGTCCTCCAGTCTATGGCTATAACCCCTGTGCGTGAGTCTTGCACTATGTGTGTGGAGGTGGGGTGCTGTTTGATTATGTAAATATGGATCCCTTGGCTCACCTTCACTGATCAACTTTGTCTTAATCTGCAGTATGTCAGGCTAGTACAGAGACACTTTTCTTCACGTGCAAGGGCTGTGGAAGCCTCTCTATTAGAAGCCCTAACATGGAACTTAAGTAGTAGATTGGTCTTTTGCTAGAATTCTGCATCTAGGTGAATTTCACCCAAAGGATATCTGTGCAAAAACAAATATCCTTACTTCTGTGATTTCCAAGATATGGTTCAGAGAGGCTATATTTTTATTCTGCTTAGAAATATAAATGAAATTCATACAGAAAACTTTTGAACAGTGGGGGAATAAAAAATAAAAAATGTCTCTATTAAAGTTTCCCCTATTCCACATACACTGAAGTAAATGTGTTGGCATGAATAGGAAATGACATTCTTATATAAATACAATAATAAAACCTTATTGTACTAGCAATTTCCCTTTATATCATATCGCATTCCTACTGCAACACTGGTAATCAGTTTAAGATTACAAGTGAATATTACTGAGATTATTACTTCACTACTCTATAAAAATGAATGTTAATAATATAAAAATTACTAAAGCAATAAAATAATAATTTAACAATAGCAGTCTATATTACAGAACTATCATGCAGAAAATGGACTATGAAGCAGTTATAAAACTGAGGGAGAAAGAAGAGATTCTTTGTCAATATTATGGTCCAATATCCAGGCATAAGAATTTGAAATGAGGACACAAACAAAAACTGCCACAAAAGACCAACATTTTAAAAGTTCAAATGGTAAATGAGTGAATTAGTAAAGGCAAAAAATGTTTTGGTATATATGTGAAGGATGGAAATAGAAAAGTGAAGTTGAACTTATTTAAAATAAAATATTTTGCATAAATATTATACAAAGCAGAAACGTTAAAACAGACATTTACTGCTAAATTAATTTTAACTGGAAACAGAATTAGATTACTAATAATAAATAGCATTACTATAACTCTTTTCATTGTATCATCTCATAGTACTTTATCAGCCTTATTGGACTAAGCTTCATTATCTCTCTGCAGACAGTGAAACTGAGTTACAGGTAGCACAAGGGTCTGATCCTCTTCCCACTGAAATCAACAGCAAAATGTCCATTGACTTCAGTGTACAAGAACAGGCTTGAAGGGAGCTAAGCAATCTATGCAGGTAGTCTATGGCACAGACAGTAAAAAAAATCCAGTCTTAACTCCCAGTTCTGTGCATTAGCCACAGGACCATCTGCTTGATGGTTAATTTCAGCATAAACTGCTTTACTGCTTTTAGTCAATATTGTATTGTGAGACATCTTATGGTAATGAACTAAAAAACTGAAATGCAGTTAGAAAGAAGAACAATGTAATAAAAAAAATGACCAAAACAAGGGCTGATACAGCTAATAGTGTGTGAAAGGTTTCCAATAAGCAAACCTGACTTAATCCTGCTGCTTTTGAAAATGCCCAGTCATTTACTGAGCCTCTTCTCCTAAGAAAGTTGACATCTGAAATGGCAATAGTTTCTCCATGCTGAAAAAAAGTACGCCTCTCTTTGCCAATTTAATATACCTTTTTTTTTCGTTTTCTTTTTCTTTTTTTTTTTTTTTTTTTTTTCGGAGGAAAGCCAGTATTATTTCCTATAATAGATTTACCAGTAATACAACACTACTTATGGAATTCCTATTTTGTGAAATATATTCAGAACTCATGTTAATTCATATGAGTAGATTTGTGAATATAAAACCAGAACACATTGTAACTTGAGAGCCTGTTTATTGTAGGGGTTTGTTTTTCTGGATTTGATGTCTCAATCTTGAATATACAACAAACATTTAAACATTTTTAGATGGGAATCTAGCCCATTTTCTTATATAAATAGCTTCACTTGGCCACCCCATAGCTAATCATTGATGTTATCAGGTTTGACTGGCCTAGTGTATATGGATTTCAATCCTAAAGTTAATTTTACAGAGAGAATAAAATGTACTGTTTGTCCTTGAAAGGTAATAATGCGAAGTAGTGATTAAGAGGTTATTGCAAGTGTTACTCTTATCCCTCGAATTGTAGATTTGTGATTTTGGGAAACTGCTCTACTTTCTCTTTTAATACAAATAGTGGAAAAAATGATTTTTTTGGTATCCACACCCATATGATGTAGCAGGGTTTTAACTTATGTAGTAAGAAGATAGTGCCATGTGAATAAAAACATAATGAGGATTTCTGGGAGTGCTGCTGTGCAATTTGTTTAAAAAAACTAATTACCTGTATTTGTTTTTTTTAAGTAGCAATGTATACAGAACACAACAGGACCCACCTTGTTGTTAATCTAACTGTATTTGTGTTCACGTCAAGTTTTCCTATCTCTTGTTACCTAGGTAACCTAAAATAATGGTGCTCTTGGAACTTATCTGCTAAAACTGCGATTAATAGAGTGACACTATTCAGCACATTATGGTGTCTCCTTGCCAGGTTTCCTACATTCTTATGCTTAATGCCCCATAAAACTTGCAATAGATGAAGGCATTTTCAACATGACATTTTGCCTTTTGGCTTCCCATTGGCAGAAGTGTACTCTAAAAAAAAAAAAAAAAATCACGACAGTGGTAGCAGTTGTTCAGGCTACATATGCATTCCTCCCTAGATGACAAATTAATGAAAACCCCTTTTTTTCAGGAAGCCTCTTACAATGCAAACTTTAGTTGACCTCTTACCAACAATCTTATTGGAGAGTTATTCAAAACAATCCCAAGATTGAACACTTTTCTTGGTGGCTAGTGAACGTGGGAGCTCTGTTTGTTATTCATAAGGACATGGTTGGTCCATAAGAGGAGCACAACCTATATTCACCCATCCAGACCCCAGTCAGCCAGGTAAGTCTTACAATTGCTGGGGATGGCATTGTAGTTAATAGGGACAATCTCATGGACAAGAACACTCCAGACCCCTCCTGTAGTCTCTCCTGACACTCAAAATGTCAGGATCTGGTATCAATGCCAGATTCAGTAAGGATCTCATTATAGGAGGTTAGAGTCCTATGCACATCCCACTTACATGGCCCTCCAGAATCAACAGTGGACTGAATGCAGCCACATCCGACACTAAGTCTCCCTGACTTGGATGGAAACATCTATCCATGCTCAAAATATTTGGTCAAGACAGGAAAGAAAACACACCGGCCAATCACAACTTTGCACAGTAACTGACTTTGTGTACATTTAATATTAATTTATTCAGGCAGTCACTCATATACACAAGACAGGGATGGGACCAGAAGCAAGTGTCTGCCTTGTAAGGGAGCTTCACCAGATTAAATAGGTGGAAAAGCATTTGGAGTCAACCAGTCAGTCATCTCCATTCAGAGTGGCTCAACTTTCAGTATTTCCCCCAGAGGCTTCTCTCTACTAGATTTTTCATGCTATAGCCTCTGCCTTCTTCTGTCCATTCTCAGAGAGTTCTTCAAATATTGTTTGGTTGCAGAATACTGAGCGCTGCCATCTTGAACCTGTGTTCTTACCTTCCTGTCATTTAGAGCTCCCTTGCCTCAAGTCTAGATTTCTGCAGAGAGTCCATCACTCCAGAAGTTTACTTCATGTCAATATTATAAGCATTTGACAATAGTTTTGTCCTGCTATGGGCGTTGTCAGATGGTTATAAACAGGGATACTAAAAATCCATTTGCCACAGAAAAATGCAGAAAAAACAGAATTTGCGCTTTTCCAGATAATCTTTAGTTTTCACATTTTGTGAAAAAATAACATACAGCGGCGGGGCTCTGGCTATCAGTTTAAAAATTGTAAATATTTCAATAAAACAGTGTGTTCAACTGATACCTATATATATTATTGTTATGGAAACTAAAGTTCAGTGTGTCATTCTAATCGTGGAAAAATGTGGATTTTTACCTTTTTTTTTTTTAAATAAATCAGAGAATTTTGTTCTTAACCACAGAAAACTAGGATCCCTCATTATAAATATGGAGGTATTCTATAAAGGAAGTCCACGTAAAAAAATCTTCACAGCACGAGTCACATGAAAGGGGATCGACCTATATTACAGACTGAGGTAAAGACTGCAGAAATCCAATGTAATTAAAACCTCAGAGCTCTATACAACTCTGTTCCTGTCCATTTAATCACTTTTATCTCTTACTGCATTACCTCCACCCCAGTCAAAATACCAATGGCCAACATCAACTGCTCAGTTCTCCATTTGAAGGTAGCGTATATTATCTAGGTAATGTGTGTACACATACACACACACAATTTTGAATTATATCTATCTATATCTATCTATCTATATATATATGAAGCAAATGTATTTTAAATTGCACATAATTAATTGTTCCCCTCATCATTTAGATATCGTGTGCTTTAATAGATTGTAAGCTTCTTGAGATGGGACTACTGTCCTATGTTTGTACAGCAAATAGGGATCCCGATCTGCATCATAGCTACAAAATAAAAGTATCAGTAAATAAATAAGCAGCACAAATTTGCTTTTGCTTGCCCACATTTTCCCCTCTCATGCCCTGCATTTATGCTGTTTGGTTATTATAATTTTCTTAGGGGTATGACAGCTGCCCTTGATATTCCTTTTTATGAATGAATTGAAGCATTTAACAAACCCAGACCAACACCTCCCCTGTCTTGTGCATGTCAGCTGGTATTGGACACATCAGAGAGGTGCAGATCTAGATTCTATACTCTATCCAACTCACAAAAGGAAGATTAATCTATTTTGGTACTTTTGAAATATATTAAGTATTCATTTTATTTCCACCTTCCTCCAAACCAGATGTGGCTTAGTCACGTATGTACTCAAGTATATATCCAGTAAGACCATCTCCTAATTTCAGAAACTTCCTGGTACATTATTTTTTGCTTAGGAGTGATGTCTCTGTATAATTACATATTTAGCTTCTTTTTTAGCATTTATCCAGAGAATGATAATTGTCAATTTGTGGATCAAAAATAAATTAAAAATACAGCTCACTTCACTTTAAGTCTTTAGTATTCTTTTTCAGTTCTGCATATTATCAACTATCCACATATAACAATTTGTAGAAAATGACAAGGAGACCACTGTTAATTGTAGAGGTTAATGTGGCATAAGGCTAGAGAGTGTGTCAGACACATTTTCAGAGGTAATTCCACTATATTTAGACCTGTCACATTGGTTGAACAATCACCAAAGTACAGAGACATGGTTTCTATAATCTTTAAAATGTCTTTTTACCTCCTTTTCAAATATGCGAAATGAAAGAACTATAAGATAATATAGATGCTAAATGTAAGAAGAAAATGTTCAAAAATGTAACATTTGTAGCCTCAAAGGGGCGTGCATTTGGTCAATTAAGAAGAAAAATATTCAGTTTCCTTTAAGTGTCACCCCCACTTTGGCTTGGAAGGGTATCATCTTAGCTGTGGGCTGGCTGGAGGGGCTCAGGTAAGCTACTGGTCAGCTGCACACCAGGGGGAGGGCCAAATGCATGATCTGTCTTGTCAGATGAGCTCTTCCTCACTTCCAGATTGCCGTCTGAAGCCCAGGAGTTTCTGTTTGGTTACAGCCATCTTTGCAGGTGGTAGGCCACTTGAATCCACCCTTCCTGCAAATAAAGGTTTATCAAAAAGATGAGACAAGTTTGCTGACTTCATAGCCCATTGGCTAGTAGTTTAGGAGTACTGTCAGCAAATGAAACACAGATGTCCCCACTGTATGGAAACACAGGTAGATTTCTTTATTCATTATTATTAAATAGGCAGTAGGACTGGAGGGTTGGAACATCCAAGAAGATATCTTTGCATTAACTACAAGCATAGACATCTTCAATTTCACATCCCAGGTAGTGCTCTTGGGAGGTATTTTGCGCCTGGGCAGCCCAAATTCATTACTAAAGGACAAATTAAGAGATGGAAGTTTTAAAGGGCACTGGACTATACTCTTTGTCCATGCAATAGGGTTTCCCTGAAGTGAGGGAGACTGGATGCCAGAGTTAGACTCGATAGCTGAATTTTATGACCTGGGGCATCAGGTCTGTTATTTCCACTAGGGCAAGTGGTACTCTTCGGATCTGGGAGGTCATAAAGATGTATTTCTGCAGTTCTTTCCCGGCTTAGTGGCAGTGACTACCTGCAAGCATGAACTCAGGAGCAAGAGAAGCAATTCCGAAGAACAAACTAGACAATGGGTCCAGTTAATAACTGCTATTTCTTCAAGTCACTCAGAGAATGAGGTGGATAGAATTTAAGAACTGGTGCTGGGAAGCAGCTAAGAGCCTATTCAGGCTAGTTAGACCTCTAGAACTTTGGTTTCTGGCTAATTTTATCTTAATGCAAAGCAAAAAACACCTTGAGTATTGAGGTGTATGTTCAGGTGGAATTGAGTAAACTCCTCCACACCCGAATATAGGGGTGAGCCCTCTCGGAATGGAACACTACAACCTGTTGTGTCCTGGTTATTAGAGGGGCTGTCTCTACTAGGGCTACTAAGGGATTCAGCAAAAATGATGTGGATAGAACTTTAGAATGTAGGGATCTGCAAAGGGGAGAAGAGATCTGACACCATGACTCTCAAACCATAAAAAACAAAACAAAACAAAAAACACAACAATGAAGATCTGACAAAAAAAAGTCAGGAGTAATGCTCCACAGCTTCATCTGCTCAGTACTCCTGACAGTCTAACAAGTCAGACAAACTGCCCTGCTTGATTGGCTGAGGAAGCTAGCAAGATGATTTCTAAGCCCAGCAGCTCATTGGCTGTTCAATGAACAGGCCCATGGATTCTCTGTCTCTCAGTCCTTATCTTTCTCCAAGCCTTGCTCTGGCTTTCCACCTTCATTGCTCCAGCCCTGTCCCCATCCTGCACCCAGCCTTGCACCTGCCTCAGAACCAGCCCTGCTCCTGCCTTCCCTGACTCCTGGTAATCCAGTTCTGAGCGCTGACTGAGATTCCTGGCACTGACTCTGTCGTGACCCTTAGCTCTGGCATTTGGACTCATAGCACTAGGTATGACAACCCCCCCAACCTCATTCCCCAACACAACATGAGTCACAGTATTACAAGAGTGCGAGGAGGCTGGGAATTGTCCAATCGAAGTAGTATAGATGGGCCTAGTGTTGAGGCTAGACAAGGACCTTATAAATGCCTACATATGTTTAAAAATAAAACAAAACAAAAACGAAATAAGCTTTGTAAAAAGGCAAAATCTATTTTAACATTCCAAAATCCAGAGCAATTAAGAAACTAAGGGGTTTGATCCTTTATCTCTGAAGTAAATGAAAGTTTTGTCATTGAAGTAAACACAGTGCAATGAAAGGAAATAGTAAAATTCGTAAGTATAGAAGGGTATGTCCACACTAGAAATGTAAGTCAACCTATATTAGGTCGACTTCCTGTAGTGGTGCTTGTCCACACTATCCTCCTTGGGTCAGTGGTGCGTATCCTCACCAGAAGCACTTCCACCAACCTAAGAAGGGCAATGTGGGGAGCTAAGAGCCTGGTCCCTGGGCACCTGGCTGTCCCACAGGATCCTGGGCTCCCAGTGGGCTGTCACTCATCTCCTACTCCCCGTTCCCTGCTGGGAACAGGGAAAGCCACTGAGGGCTTTTCCCCAACCTGTTCCCTGCCAGGAGCCGAGAAACCTGCCTTGTCAATTTCTCAGCTAACCATGCTGAGAAATCGACAAGGCTGTCCAGTTCCCAGTGGGGAGGCTGAGGTTGCCAGGCTTCTTGACCTGGCTCCCAGCTGAGTATGGGGTCCATTTTCTCCCTGGCTCTCAGCTGGGAGTAGGGTCTAGCCACTCAGCTCTCCAGGGGAGCAGGGAGCAGTTGACTACAGCTGTGATATATACAAGACAGTCAACAGCTGATGTAAGGGATGCAGTGTCTACACAGACACTGAGTTGCCATAGCTACCCTGACATACACCTTATGCCTCTCATGGAGATGGAGTTACGAGGTCAGTGTAATAGGGCACTTACATCAGTTGTGGGAAGGCTGTAGTGTAGACACTGACATAATTAGGTCAACATAAGCTCCCTTATGTTGACCTAACTTCATAATGTAGACCAGTCCAAAGAAGTTTGAGCAACATAATTAAGTTGCAACAGACTACATGCTCCGTGATGAGAAAAATGCACCCAACAACAGACTGTCAATGTGAGTTAACATGGTAGTATTCACAGACTGGAGAGTACAAAATGAAACTGTACTGAACACAGAAAAGAGAAGGGATTCAAACAGGCATATACTGCCATTTAAGACTCACGGGGAAAAACTAGGGAAGCAGCAGCAGAAAAAAAAAAGAAGCAAAATGAGTTAAAAGGGAGGAAGGATTTTTACAAATATATAAGTCAAATTATTCTAGTTCTACAGAACACATTTTAATCGAAATTAAATTCTTGTACACAGTTACATGAGAATCAATTAAAGAGAACACAGAAGGGCTTTAATACAATGGCATTTTCATCATCTTCTCTACCATTCCACTATGAATTTGCTTAATTCCCCCTAAAGAAAATTCTGCTGATTATATTTTAAACTCAATTTGGCTGAACAAGAAACATGAATTAAGTTATGTCAAAGTAGCTAGTTGCCACAAACTGCATACTACATCACTAAATTAGCATGCGAGCACATGCAGTTTGGTGAATTATGTAACATTAACTTTCAATACTGTTATTAAACTTATTTTTTTATTCATGCCAAAAAGGTTGCTTGGATTCATTTTTTAATTAACAAACTATTTTATAATCGAGCTATCTACAGTGTAATTATCAGAGGGGTAGCCATGTTAGTCTGGATTTGTAAAAAGTGACAAAGATTTCTGTGGCACCTTATAGACTAACAGACGTATTGGAGCATAAGCTTTTGTAGATGAATACCCACTTTGTCAGATCCATGTAATTATATTTCCCATACTTATATTCTTGAGGATCCGTATTCTATTCTTTTTAATATTGTAGATGCATGACAAAACACTCCCAACCATTTCAACATGATCTTTAGATTACTCTTTGTTGATCAAAGCATAGATGAGCTTTGTTAGAAAACATCGAGGGGGGCTAACACACACAGTGTACTACTGCTGGAGCATTATGAACTTCTAATGTAAATGACAGCTGAAATACGAGCAATGATACTCAACCTACTTTCACATTTTTCATGTCTCCTGGCCTTTGGCACTGAAAAGAAATTACATTCACATTTTTATGTACTGCTGATCTGCAGTTGTAAGAAAACCTTGTACTCTGTTTGTCCTCACAATCTGGCAGGACAGAATTAGTTTAAATTCTCACTGCCTTCTCCCTCTACTCAACTGAACATAAATGATCTTTATCCCTGGACAGGGTAAGTCTTTAGGAATAGTTCATACCTAAGAGTACTAATTAAAAAACAATTCCATCTTGTTGAAGCTGCTAACTTGTACCTATAATTTATTTTCAGTACTTAATTTTAGTATTAATAGTAGGCTGTGACTGAAAAATTCACTCATCCAGGACAAGTAGGAATTTAGATCAGATGAATAGACTGGAAGGGAGGCAGGGAGCAGAGGGCTGAGTGCTACTGCTACTTTATTTTAAGCATAGGTGCTGGAAATAGAAGTGATAGGGGTGCTGCTGCATCTCCTAGCTTGAAATAGTTTCCATCATACACAGGGTTTACAGTTTGATTCAATAGCCTTCAGCATCCCCACTGTACAAATTGTTCCAGCACCCCTGATTGTAGGGAAGATGAGGGCCAGGGGCAGAGATACCACATGCAGAGGTGAAAATGGCCTCCCAGAGTGAAGCCTCTCATTTAATTCTCCACTTAATGCCTACTGGTAGGCAAGCAGGAAGCAGGTAGCCAGGCAGGGTCATCTCTCTTCCATGCATGGGGGAGTCCCTGGTCTATACTCAGAAATAGCCCTGAATCAGCAATTGGTTACCAGTGATTGGTACCGCTGAACCATGCAGGAACTTGCACCAATTAAGCTAACTGAGGTTTACCCCTGCTTCAGTATTTTTTACTTGAGCTACTAGGATGAGTAGAGGTTGCGGAATTTTGTAAAGCCCTGATAACAGGTATTAAACTGCAACTAAAAATTAATGTAATTAAAAAACCCTGATGCCTTATTATAGTGCAGCAGTTTACACTACAGACAGTATTTTTATAACACTTAGTGATGTTATTGCAAAAAAAAGCAGTGGCATAAGTGATGTGTTAGCACAGTTTTGTAATTGGTTGCGTGTGCATGCACATGTATCCGTGTTCATTGTGGTTACTTCAACTCATTGTCTAAAATTAACTAATCCAATATTTATTTTAAACCGTAAGAAAAATGTACTTAATCAGCAGCTAACTTTTACAATGGAGGTGACAAGAATTCTCTACACAATAATTTAAAATAGCCCATGAAAGTTAATAAATTACCTTCAGAAAGTACTGATATAATAATATACACTAAAGACCATAAATGCTATTTGTTTTTTCTTTATAATGTTGCCAGAGAAAAATATCTTCAAGACACCAGTATTCATACATTCCACTGAGGAAAAATGGCATTTATACACAAAGAGGTTCTTAAATGTAGAGCAAGGAAAACAAAGTCCCAGGCTCTAGCTGTGCTGCATTTGGCACACGTAGGAGGCATGTGCACAAAGGTTGATTTATACAACCTTTGTGTGCCTCCTAACTCTGAGGTCATCCATCTAGCAGCCATTAGAGCAAACTCCTGCTGTTCCATAATTTACACCAGCTTCATGCAGCCATGATGGGCTGTTCCGGCACCCAGGAATCAGTAGAATCTAGAAGTGGTTGGCCACAAAGCTTTTTTATCCACTGCGCGAGGGGCTGAGAAGCAGTACAAAGCAACCAAATTCTCTGCTGACCCAAATTTCACAAAAATACTGTGCACCTGGTTCACAAAGCTATCAATGTCTTTTCACTCAGTTCTCACATACAAGCTCACCTTTTCCATGATGTCCTCTAGTTGTCAGTACATAACAACAATACAATTGCTGCTACTTATTACTCAAGAATATTTTTTTTTTAAATTAAGGTACTTCCCACCCTGGATTCTTTAGTGCATCTTTGTCTTCTTGACCTTTAGAGTGAGAGCAGTTTAGAGCAAGGACTGTGTTTTTCTGTGTGTTTTATACAGTGCAAAGCACAGCGTGCTGAACAATAATACAAATATCAACAATGCTTATACACTATAGTTTGCATTGAAAAATATTGCCCTCTACTCTAGCTGTTATTTCAAAACCTAGTGTAAGAAAAAAATCTCGTTTTTCTTTAAATAATCACCATTTAGTGATCATTGGGCTCTTCCATTAATTAAATCATATTCCTCTCTAAAAATGCTATGTTAAAAAATAAAACACAAATTGCCTTTACTTACCCCTCTGACCATTTTCGTCTATATTTGTGGGATTATCTGAAGGGCAAGGGCAACGTCCTTCACACTTCACAGAAATCTGTTTTCCTGAGACACATGCTTGATATTCTAGTTTGCACTGTAATAAGAGAATGGGAATTAACAAATATATTTTATAATAAAAATTCCAGTTAAAATTGAATATTTTAAAAGGACCTTTTGTTAGTCATTCATCACTTCCTGTTCTACGTGGTTATAAATGCTAGATAAATATGTGTACAGTATATATTACCTTTGCACTTGACAGTTTGAATTAAAGATGGAAACAAGCTGCAATGTTCTGTCCTCTAATTTCAGGCGGTGCTTTTTTTATGTTTCTCTCTATTAATAATGCATCTGTTTAATTACATAGATTCAGTAATATATACACAATCCACCTTCACGTACAGCACTCATGCTGTGAAGACACTAACTATGAGTCAGGCTGTGAATCACTATAATATAGCTCAGGTATCGGCAACATTGGCTCATGACCTGCCAGGGTAGGCCCCCGGTGGGCCAGGTTAGTTTGTTTACCTGCCCTGTCCGCAAGTTCGGCTGATCGCGGCTCCCACTGGCTGCAGTTCGCTGCTCCAGGCCAATGAGGGCTGTGGGAAGCGGCAGCCAGCACGTCCCTCAGCCTGCGCCGCTTCCTGCTGCCCCCATTGGCCTGGGATAGCAAACCATGGTCAACGGGAGCTGCAATCGGCCGAACCTGCATACGTAGCAGGTAAAAAAAACGGCCTGGCTGGAAGGGTGCTTACCCTGGTGGGCTGCGTGTCAAAGATTGCCGATCCCTGATGTAGCTACACAGGAGAGTAAAGGGAAATAAGCCCCTTCCTACTTTGTGCAGCCATATTAGTATGGTTCCCTAAATCATAGTTCCAGGCAAAGAAGACTAGATTAAGAGTGCCACTGACATTGTAAAAATGGTGCCTGTCCAGATTTTCCATTATTTGTCTTACATCTTGCAATGCTCAGTCACAGGTATGACAAAATCCCTATGTAACGTCAAAGTTCTGAAGATACAGTAAACTATTGACACCAGCTCAGTAGATTTATTTAAAGTTCTGTAAAGATACAGTATTTTCTTCTGTTATGCTTCATGCATAAAGAATACATGTGGCTGCTCAGACTATATTGATTCTACCTGTTCTATATATGTTAATGATCAATAAGATAGCAAGGACAGCAATAGGAATCTATTTAAAATGTTTAACAATTCATACATTTCTATTAGTAACACAATAACCTACTCAAAATAAAGCCAGTATGTCATAGACAATACAATTTAATGTATTCCACATAGAGCCCAACTGAAAATGTCGCTATCTTCTACGATACAAAACTAAGCTGAAGGTTGCTTAGTTCTGATTTGTATACAATGTGTGTAAAACATGCTCAAAAATTATGGACGTTCCAACATTAACAATACTAAAACAAAAACCAGAAATGTAATTTCAAAAAAAGAAAGTAACATGGACAATACATACAGGTGGATAAAAATATAATCTTATGATCATTGTTTTTCTAATTAAAAAGTTAAACTCTTCTATATAGCTAGAAAAAAATAAGGTCACACTGATCCCATGAACCTTTTCAAACAAAGATCCGTTCTTGATTTTGGCCTGTAGGACCATCCGTAGGACGGTTTCACAATCTGATACTAGGAACAAATCTGTAGTCACCTAGTAAGGAGCTTTTGAGGGGTGAAAGAAGCAGAAAGAAAAAAAGATGATAGAGAATATTTAGTCCTCCAGCAGATGGATGGAAGATTTCCCTCTGCTCAGTCAGGTAAAGGAGATACAACCCCAATGTTTTTTATTTCAGAGGGTAAGTTCAAATGGCAAAGAAAAACAGGAGGAATTTTCTGAGGCATAAGCCAAAGTCAGAGAAGGTCACCAGAAGTCTATTCTCACACTGCCTGACTCATCTTCTATTTGGTTTGTTCCAGCTGAACCAAACTACATTACCCCGGTGGCTAGGTTCTCTGGCATTCTCTATAGTGACTGCTGACACTGCTTGGAAAGGGCTTTGACTTTCTCTTGCTAACTTCCTTCAAGGTAAGGGGTAGGAAGATGGCAACTTGGGGGAGCATAGGTATCTGTTGGAATGTAGGCCAGTGGGAACAGCAGCAGCTCAGGTTGTAAACTTAGTCTGTTATTTCCAGACACAAAAGTATTCAAACTCAGCCTCATCTCATGTTGATTTTTGTCAACTCTCTATACACCTAGTCTTTTCAATTTTGTCACGTTTAACTGTTCCCAGTGTTCATAGAGCAGGACAAACTGAGTGTTATTTTACAGAAATATATGAGAAAAGCACCCCGGAAGAAGACTGTTAGGGGAGATAAAAGAAACGGATCTCAATATTTTTGAATTTATGCTCAGCACTGCATAGATTCACAGGCAGTGGATTTTGGCGGAGGGGAAGAAGAGAGAGGGATGAGGGACAATTGGATCCTCCTCTCTTGCAGTCCTGAACAAGAGCCAGACACCCCACACTTGTGCACAGATCAAGGTCTACACAAACCCAGAACTCAGAGCAGCAACTAATCTCTCAGAAAAGATCAGGAAGAGATCAAAACACACCCTCTCCCTTCTCTGCAACAGCAAGCAAAGCTAGCTTGGCATTGAAAGAAATTCATCCTTTTTAAAAGGGCATAACTGCAAGCTTACTCGTCCTGTGCTTCCTAGAGCACTGGAAGGTATCTACTTCCGGGAGTTTCTACTGAGGCTGTGCAGCTCTCTACTATTTCAATGCAGAGATGGCATAGAACACATTACATTGTTCATAATGGTGGGTGAGAAAGTGTGGAAAGTTGCCAAATATTAAATTTAATATACATTTCTGTGCAAAATTTGCATTTTTTCATTTTTTAAATCTTGGAAATTCTTGTTGTTCCACCTTAATTAAACAACTACAAAGACTTGTGCATGTGTCTAATACCACTGTCTTTAATGGCACTATCCACTTAGAATTAGGCATATGCATAATTCTCTGCAGAGCCTAAATTAGACTTACTGTTTAAAATCTTGATAAAATGCAAAAGATTGTAATTCAAATAGTGTAAAATACAGAAGATTTCATTAATTAAGAGTGTTTTTTTCTTTTTTTTTTTTTGTCGTCTTCTGGTCAGAGATTTTAATGGGTGCCAAGACTTCAGTGTGCTCCATTCAAATAGGTACATATTTTTAAATATTAATAAAAATGCTCATCTAACATAATTAGAGCATGGGTCAGGGCTCTGAATTGCTGTACATTTAGTTCTTTTCACTAATGTTATTTAACCACTCCACTTCTATTCACAGTAATATGTGGCTATTCAACATCTTGACAGATGAAAGTAGACCAGACAAAGTCAGTCTATCAGTGGCACTTATTAAATGACAAGCCATCTCACAGTGGCTGCAGATCCACTCACCAGATAGAAGTTGAAGCACACTCTGCTTCCTGTGTTGCCTGTAGGCCTCAGCCTGGTCTCTCTGATGGCTCTTAAAGGTGATGGCACCATTCTTAACCTGGCTTCTCCAAACTGAATGACTTTGGGCAGGTTTCTCCCAGTTGTCAGTGGGATGCTGAATTTCTTGAGGTCTTGCTTCATCTTGTTGCTGTATGGGAGCTTTGGCCTTCCTCTGCATCGTGGGTGGTTCTTATGATGGCCACGGAGCACAGCCTTCATCAGACAATCCTGAGGCATGTGCTCCATGTGTCTCAATCAGTGAAGCCTGTGAATGTCCAGCATAGTCTGCACAGACTGCAGGTCGGCTCTCTCAAGGTCTCATTATTGGTGATCTGTTGTTTCCAAGTAACTCTGAGGATTTTTCTAAGACAGTGGAGGTGGAAACTGTTCAATCTCCTTGCCTGCTTGGAGTAGGTGACTCAGTTTTCACATCCGTAAAGGAGGGTACTGAGGACACAAGCCTGATAAACCAGACACCTGTGTGTTCAGGCTTAGCAATTTGTTGTTTCAAAACACATGAGGTAAGTTTGCTAAAGGTAACATAAGCTTTGCAGATTCTACATCAAGTTCCCTATCAAGGTTACGTAAGCTGGTAATAATTGAGCCAAGATAGCAGAAGTGATCCATGTTGTCCAGAGCTTCATTATTGACAAGGTACCAGAACTCCACCTAAAAATCTAACTATTTTCTTGATACTGATTACCATACCAAACTTGGCGCATGCATCAAAATACTTGTTCATCGTGACCTGCAGTTCATCAGATAATTTAGACATGAATGCAGCATCAACTGTGAAAAGGAAATCCTGAATAGTAAGCTGGGTGACGTGCCTTCTGTGCTGGAATCATCTGATGTTATTTATCTGATGTTAAACAAGCTGTTGGCCATCCTCATGAATTAGATGCCAGATTGATCATTTCCAAAGGCATACTTAAGAAGAATAGAGAAGATACCAAGCTAGCGGACACTAAGACACAGCCTTGCTTCATACCAGCATCAATACTAAACTTGGATGATGTTTCATTTTCATATTGGATGGTTGTCTTCGTTCTCTCGTGGAACTCTTGAATAGGGAAAGCACCTTTTGTGGACAGCTAATTTTCAACAGGATCTTATAGATGACATTCCTGCTAACCATGTCAAAGGACATTTGTAGGTCAATGAATGCTACAGAGAGAGGTGTCTGTTGTGCATGGTTTTTTTCTTGCAAACAAGCGCAATATGAAGGACATATCAGTCATGGAGCGTTCATCTCTGAACCCACTCTGGCTCTCAGGGTAGACTCAGCAAGGACTTGGGGTCTTTTCAATATGACCCTTGCAAGGACCTTGTCGACCATGCTGAACAAAGATCTCTCTTGATAACTGTTGCAGTCTCCTCTGTCCCCTTTATTTCTATATAGCGTAACTATCTTTGCATCTTTCAGTTCCTGGGGCATATGGGTTTCTTATGCAGAGAAGTGCATAGATGTCATTTGCAAACTTTTTCCCCCTTGCCCTTAGGAGCTCAGGAGGTAATTGGTCATTGCCTGCTGCTTGCTTTTCCAGTTGCAATCTCTTTGATAGCCTTCTCTACTTCTTCAAGAGTCAGTATTTGGTCCAGTTCCTGCACTGTTGGAAGCTGGGAAATGGCAGCTAAGGCAGTATCACAGACAATGTCATTCTTTCAACAGAGTTCTTTGTAATCCTCAGTCCGTCAGTCAAGCTGTTTTTGCCTGTCAGTCAATATGGTACCATCTTTTGCTTTCATGTTTTTGTTCTTTTACCAAGTGGACCAAGTACTCCTTCAATTCTGTTATAGGTACTATGGAACGTCCCTCTTTCAAAACAGATCTAAATAATTTTGCATAGGTTTTACCAGTATTTCTGGGCATATTCTCTGGTGCATTCTGAACCACAGCCTTAGCCTCCTTAAACTTGAGAGTTCTGAGCTTCATTGGTTGTTGAAGTAGACTTAGGAGAGCTTGCTTTTTCTTTTCTATAAGTGGGAGTAGCAGATGTTCAGATGCTGCAAACCAGTCAATGTTTTTTCTTTGTTGTTCCAAGGACATCCTTGACAGCAGCCAGCATCTTATTCTTAAAATTTTCTCCCAAGGGGTCAGAATCAGGTTGATCATTTTCAAAAACAAGCTCAAGTGCACACTGGAAATTTGTACAAGTGTCAGAATTCTTCATATTAGTGATGTTGAGGTGAGGTTTACCTTTTGACTTCACAGAACAGATCTTTTTAAGGATGTAATTGGAGCTTGGCCCTAACAACAGCATGATCAGTGTCACAATCAGCACTATGCATTGATTGAACATATAATATATCGTGAATGTTTATAGGATGGATCGGAATAAGGTTAAACTTATGCCATGATCCTGAGCAACGGTGCCTTCATGTGACCTTGCTGCAGCTGCTGATGGCAAAATAGGCATTTGAGACTACAATCTCAAAAGAGGCACAAAGTTGGCCGTTTTTGAAGAGGCTACCTGTGCTGTGTTTATCAATGATGTGTCCCCAGTGCTCCAAATCCTCACCCCCCACACACGCTGAAATCACCGAGAAGAGTGAGTCTGCTTTTTGTGGGAACACTCTCAACTATTTGTTCCAGCTGAGACCAAAACTCATTTTTTTATTGTTTGGAATAATCAAGTGTTGGGTTTTTTTATTGGACAGAAGGGTCAGGATTCTCAAGTTCACGTTCACATCTAGCCACATGATCCTCTCACTGATAGGTTCTGGAGGGGTATATGCACCGAGGACAAACTTCTTGACAGCAAATCCAACACTACCTATCCTTGGTTCATTGTCAGGTTTCCCAGATCAGCAGAAGTGATAATTTACTTCATCTAGTGATCCAATTTCCAAAAGCCTTGTCTCACTGAAGGCTGTAATATCAATTACGACTGTTTTCCAAAGTTCATAGTCTTCAAGGTCAAGTCCAGTTAACACAGTGCAAATGTTTCAACAAACAATGATTAGTTTAGAGCCACAAAAGAAGGAGGAAGAAAGAAGCTTCTTTATCTCATCTTATCTAGGGTCTTTCCCAGATTGGTGCAAGGAGGCCATCCCTAAATAGGGCTGCTTGGACAACTAAGCTGCTGCCAAAGGTCTGAGTCCTTCCCTATCAGAACAAGCAACCATCGAGCACAGACTCTTGATGTGCACACCTAAGCAAAATAAAGAAGGAAGGGGTTGCCAAAGGCCTTCCACCTTCTCTGCTGGCAGGAACTATAGAACTCCAATGGCAAGACAAAGATCAAGACCAGGGGGTGGTCAAACTTATTGGCCCTCCGAAGCACACACAACAATCTTCAGAAGTTCGAGAGTCGGGGGCACACCTGTTGGGACTTGGAGTTTCAGCCCCATGGGAGGTGCCTGACGGGACTCGGGGCTTCAGCCTTGCTCCTTCCCTGAGACCCCTCTTCCTGATGGGCAGAAGCCCACACACCTCACCATCCCTCTGCATTGCAGAGGTCCTGAGCTTCTCCACCCTGGTCTGGTATGTGGAGAATGTGGGGTAGGGTGGGGAGCTCCATGAACCGCACTTTAATGGTAAAATAACCACATGTGGCTCACAAACCACAGTTTGGCCACCCCTGGTCAAGATGATTGGGATAAGCCTGATGCAGCTTCTAGCCAGAACACTACTCTGAATTGAAAAAAGCACCCACCTTATCACAGCCACAACTACCCCATTTCTGGATGGGTATTGTGCCAAAACTGTGGATACAGCTGGCCAACAAAAACTCAGGCTCATCCATCTTTCTGGGGACATTTTCTACATCCATGGGTTTCCTCTATTCCACCCACAGGCACTCCATTGGAACTTCTCAAGGGGATACAGGTTTATTAACCAGTGCCAATCACCCACTGTTGCATCGCTGGCTACACAGTCTACATATTCAGTGGTAAATCCCACAAAAGGATTCAATTCTGCTTAAATTGTAAGGAACATATTCTTCCCTAATTTTCACATTCTGTAGTCATGGACAAATACAAATAGTGAGTACAAAGTGGGTGCACAACACTTCCCGTATTTTCCACTCAGGTTTGTGCTAGAATTTTACTCACTCTACACTAATTTTGCCATGATGTAAATAAATAATAAGGCAAAATCAGGCCATACATCTCCAGTAGTCCACAAGAAACATGGTGTCTTCATGAATCAAGAAATGAATTAATATGCATCCTGATATACAGTGCTGCCACTAAACTGATGTTATGAAGATGATTTAAATTCTTGTCCAAATCTCTTTATCTTGCTCCATAGGCTAGCTAGGGACAGAAATGGTGCAAAGACAATCCGTTGAGACCCAAGGAGGTCAGAGTTCCTTGCTTCCTTTTCAAACACCTATCTTTGGACAATACAAAATGCAAATACAGTGCTTGAAAAACTCCTAAGGGGTGGTTGATCCAATGGAAAGTCTGAGGATAGACTGCAAGAGGGAGAGACAGAATGGAGAGAAAACAGGGGGATGCCAAAGAAACACTTCCTCATAAGAAAAAAAAAGATCAATATTTCGATTATATTTACATCAGTGTGGTCTAATTTGACTGTATTGCAGGGCTGTTTTTTGTTTGTTTGTTTTTTTTTAAATCAATCTATGGAGAAAGACTGAATCTTCAAAGTACAATGAATAAAACTTTCAAGGCACTCACTGCTTGACTTCACAATATTCCTCATTTCTTATCTCGGGTTTACAGTTTAGTTGTTAATATCTCATCTAAATGTCTCCCCCTCCCACCTCACTTTATTATACAATTATAAGTCTCTTCTGTTGTGAAATGAAACTTGTTTCATTTTATTGATGAATGTATTTAGTCCTTTTTTCATCCCTTGATCCTCATTCCTTCTGAGCTCAGCCACCTGGCAGTTTCACCACGGCTTTAGTTGTATGTTATTATGGTGTTTAAACTGTTTGAATTTAGTATATTTAAATACAAGTGCAGACACTTCTGACTTCATAGTGATATACTGCAAAGTACCTTAAAAAAATCTCACTTTTATATAGAAATATAGTTACTACTATGTCAGAGCCTCTTGGCAGTACATTTCAAGATGTGATAAAGGAGGGATGGGAATAAGGGTTGAGGTCCAAAAGCAGGGATCCAGAGGGGGACACTGAGCAGAGAACCCAGACAGTAGCCACTACTCCTCTAAGGCATCCAGTGGACCAGTGGATGCAGCCCAGAGGAACTCTGCCCAGAGATGTGATTTCAGCATGGATCTGAAGTAGGCCCTGCAATCACGGGGCACCCTCCTCCTGTCCAGCTCCGTCTTCCTGGTATGCTGGACCGCCAACTTGGCCAGTGCCAAGAGGTCTCACAACTTCATGAGGACACAGATAGGGTGTACATAAATCAGGAGGTGCAGGGAAAAGTGCAGCCAGAAGGAGGAGGAGGTTCTAGAGGACCTGTAAGAGGGGCTGCAACCTAGTGCACTCAATGTAAATGTGCGCCAGGGTTCCTCTCTTGCTGCAGAAAGTGCTGAGGCTGTGCCAAGTACATGCCTGTGCTCGCAACTCCATGAAGGAGCCACCAAATAATATTTCTAGTGGGCCATGGGACCCGGGTGGAACATAGACTGGCCTAGGCCCAGGATTCCGCACCCTCCTTGGGTGGTAAGGGTCCTGCCACTTGCTGTAGGGGCAGGATATGAGAGTTTGGAATGAGTGTAGCGAATGAGGCAGAAGATTACATGAAAAGAATGCATGGTCTCATGATGAGTAAGGCAGCTGAATAATTCCCTGGATAACTGGATTCTATTCCTGCCAGAGTTCCTAAGCAATGCTGGGCAAGTAATGCCAAACTTTTCTTAGGGGGTTGCTAATTGTGTGTTCTCAAATTTTTTTGGTGCCCTTCTTAAGACCTTTGGGCCTGATTTGCACAAGTTCTGAGCGTTCACAACTGCAACTGAAGTCAACGGGAGCTGTGATGTGAACTTTTAGACCCATCATGTAGACCTATACCACTTCAGCTCACTAAACACCTGGTTGCAGTAATATGTTGTAATCTCCATCTGGATCAGCACTAGATAGGGATGAGTCACACTTTTGTCTGTGGATTTCACAGCTATTTGCTGAGAGCAGAGGAATGAAATCTCAGGGTCCATCTAGCCTTGGGAGGGGAATATGCTCTAGTCAGCACAGGCTCTTCTACCCATTCCATCATCTACTTGACTGCTTCTTCTCTATCCCTTCCAACCTTCCGCTCTCTCGCATGTCATCCCAGTCCCATACTCCTCTTCTAGCCAGTCCTAGTTACCACTCCTCAAGCCTCTCATTGCAGTTCCAGTCTTTTCCCAGCCAATCTAGTCTCCCCCTCCAGACTCTGTCCCAGTCCAAATCTCTGCCCCACCATTCCTGATTCCATTCACCTTGCATAGCCATTCCTACTCTCTTGCCCCCCAGCTCTTCATCCAATCTCTCTCTCTCTCTCCTTCTACTGACTTCACTCTTCCCCCACCCCACCTACTGCCTCCCAGTCTTCCTCTCCAGGTTCCTCATCCAAACTCAGTGTCCTCCCCATTTCCTCCATGGCTCCTTATCCTAGTGTCTTTGCCCCTTTCCACATTTATCTACCTGGATCCCAATCCCATTCTCCATATCCACCAAGTATCATCTTTCCCCGCAGCCTGCAGTCTCAGTTCCTCCCGAGGCTCCTTGTTCCATTCAACTCTCCTCACCTGCTCTGGCTCTTGTCTCCTCTGCATTTGAATTAGGCAGCTTCTTCCTCCATTCTGCCTGGACCAAGTAGGGTGTGTGCGCCATTGAGAACACAGGAAATGAAGGCACTCTGCACTCAAGTGTCAGTGCTTGGACCTGGCATGATCCCCAGCTAGGGTGACCAGATGTCCCAATTTTATAGGGACAGTCCTGATTTTTGGGTCTTTGTCTTATATAGACTCCTATTACCCCCCAAACCCTGTCCCAGTTTTTCATGTTTGCTGTCTGGTCACACTATCCTCAGCAGACCAGAATGGCAATTGCTGCTAAAGTCCTGCTCAACCCAGGACTGGAGCATGATCAGTGTGCACAGAATCTTTGGAGATTTTTAGCTTCAAAGGTCTAGCAAGTTTCTACTTAGTATATGCAAACTGCAGTTTTTTCCAAAGGCTTATTTCTTGATCAGTTTTGAGTAGATTACATGGCAAAAAGCAAATCACTGATGCAAAGGCCCCATTCCCAGTCAAGTTTCAGGTCCCTACTCCAAAGAACAGGGACACTAGAGAATTTCAAAGAAAATTTCACCTGAATTTAACACAGGAAAAGCCTGCATAGCCTTATTCTCAGAAGTGGCCAGATTATTTTGGCTGAAATTTTCCCAAACAATTCTGCCTGAGCCAAACACCCACAATGGAAAATTTCATCCCAAATGGTTAAAGATTAGCATACTAATGAGCAACTGAAAATGAGGTCTCTAAATGGAAAGCATCAAGTAACCTCGATAATGAATGGTGCTACCAGCCCCACCTATAAATTAAGATTTGTAAAGTCCTCTGATATTCTTTGCAGAGAAAGTTAGTGTTTTTTGTCTGTAATTAAGTCTAAGTTATTTAAGTTGCAAAGTCAAGCACTCAAAAGATAAGAAATGCCAGAATTAAAGTTGCCCACACAATGTTAATTCTGCCCCCATGCGCATATGCATTATGATGCAGTCTGATTACAGTATCACATAATATTTTTTCTGCACAACTCTTCCTCATCTTGTGCACAGTATGGACTGTGAACTTGATGTGAATTGAAATCTTATCGAAATTTCACTGTGTTGAGGCAAACAGGAACTCTTTCTAGAACATTAATATTAGCACATTAATGAAATACTTTTTAGATGACTGGTAACTAGTAATTACACAACTGCAAAAATGTTTCATGTTTGAAAGGTAGCTGTCATCTTTAATTGTAACTTATCTAGGTAATGAAACTTCTTTACAGGCCAGTAATTTATTATGTGGGAATTTATTTTAAAATTAAACAGGGCATTCTGTATAGTTCTAATAAGAAAATGCACTCATGAGTAATTCAGTTCAGCTTCAGCTGATACTTTCTAGTGCATATGTTCCAAATGTTAAATTGGATTACATATGTCTGCATAGCAGAATTATTTGTCAAAGTGAATAATCTTTAGTTGGAACTACTGACCACTCATGTGGATGATGAATCTAATGCTTGTCAGTGACAAAACTAGGGCAGAGAGAAGGGTACTCGTCCCCAGCTCCATGTCTATTCTCAGACCCTGCTCCTCAGCTCTAAACAAACTTTCCTGAATCTGGAGCTGGGGAATGAGTGATGCAGTGTGTCTGGAGCAGGGGAGTGGGAGACCCCTTAAGTCTCTGTCCCTCCAATATGCCTTAATTTACACACACACACACACACACACACACACTCCTTCCATACTCCTCTGCACTACCACCACCTCCAGCCCCCACTCTAGCCCCTAACAATTAAAATGTAAGCAATTAAACAAAGGGGCTGTGAGTGTACAGAGATTTGGAACATCTCCTCCAACCTCACACAACTGTTTTCCTCTAAGAAAAACTCACACTTATCCCACTCATGCTTCCTTGCTCCAAGAGTTGTGGAGTCGAATATGTGAGTATCTTTGGATGTTTTGACTGTACATTATGTGAATTGAGATCATTCTGAATATCAGTGTTGTATAAACTGGCAATTGTATCTTTAGCATTTATGTTGAAAGCAAATTCACTTTCGCAACCTTAACTTTAAGTAAAATTTTTAGTAGAATTTAGAAGTAATTATGCCTATATATAATTCTTATAAGAGCCATGAGAAATGCATGAATATTTTTAATATAAAGTTTTGAGCTAAAAACCTCACTTAACCAACTGGAAATAATCCTCTCGATATCATAGCATCAGTAGTACTTGGACATTATTTCCAATCGATGACGTTTCTCGCTCAAAACTTTACATTAAAAAAACATTAAATATGTTTGTGATGTTCTCAATGTGCTTATAAGACATACAGACATGTTTGTAGGTAACACACTTGATTAGTGTTTAGTGCAAAATTAGGAAAGATCATCTGATGCTGACAATAAACAAGTTTTTAGGCTTTAAAGCAGAATTAAAACTGTAAAAGTGTGTATTAAAATTAAACATCCTCCAAAAGTTTTAAAAAAATTTTAGTTTATAATCAGCATCAGCTGATGTTTCTTTTATTTTACACTAACCACTAATGCATGGTGCTACCTACTCATTCAATAAGAGTTTAGGTTAAAGCTATTTCAGCAGATTAGCACTACTGTAAAATCAAAAACAAACAACAAAAAACACCTGGGGGGATACAAGTAATGTTTTGACTCAGGAAAAAAAAAAAAAAAAAAGAACATGTGCTTTTGAACCAGGACCCCTAGCAATCAAAAGTCTATTGTGCTTGAAAGAGAACTGATGATACATTGCTTATAAAGCTATGACCCGGAGAAAGCAATTTACAATGCACACTGAAAATCTGTATAAACAATTCTCTTCCTGTTCTCAGGAAACTCATTCTCCTATATATCTCTTGGTCTTGCCAGCTTTCTTCAGCACAGTGTAGTGCAGCAATTTTAAAAAAGGGACTATAAAATCAGGTCACCTAGTTTCTAATGCCATTTATTGTGTCACCTTGAGGAAGTCACTTAATTTTAGGTCTGCTTTTCAAAGATATTTAGGCACCTAAAGATGTAGGTAGGTGCTTAGTGGGATTTGTTAAAAGGAAGGGGTCTTTTATATTGTGTTCAGAATGTTTGACTAAAATAATTTTCACTAGAAACACTTAATAAAGAAGTTGTTTTAACTTTAAAGTAGCAATAAAGGCATAATAAAGGCAAAATAATTCATAGTAAATATTCCCGTTTTATGCTTCCTGTCCCCCAAGTATAGCCACATCAATACAGTTATCCAGTAACTATCTAAAAATATATCCATAAGGTTGCTGTGCTTGGGGTATGTGTGATTATGTATTTTGCTCTATATTACACACAAAGAACTATGTTAAAGAATATTATTGAGGTTGCAAAGTCAAGCACTCAAAAGTTTAGGAGCAAGAGGCTGACATTTCGTATCCCAGGGTACGTCTATACTACCCGCTGGATTGGCGGGTAGTGATCGATTTATCAGGGACTGATTTATCGTGTCTAGTGTAGATGCGATAAATCAATCCCCAATTCCTCTGACATCTACTTCTGTACTCCACCATGGCGAGAGGCAGAAACGGAGTCGACGGGGGAAAGGTGTCAGTCAACTCCGCGCCATAAGTTGACCTAAGATATGTCGACTTTAGCTACACTATTCTTGTAGCTGAAGTTGTATATCCTAGGTCAATCCCCCCCGCCTCCCTGCAGTGTAGACCAGGCTGCAGTTTTCCCGACATCCCAAATCCAACAGCCCTTCCTCAACAGCCTCCACTCCCTGACTTCTTATCCCGACCTCCTCCCCACACACACAAGCAGATCTGGCTCTTCTCCCCTCTGCATCAGAACCACTGAGAGCACAAAAGAGTCTCTCTGCTCTAAGTCTCAGGCCCTGGACCCAGACCCAGCATGTCCCATAGCAGCCCCAAGCTGCAATTGTAGGTCAAGTCTTGCTCAGTCCCAAAGCTGGAGAATGTTCAGTCACACACAATCTTTGAGGGAATTTGGTTGCTAAAAATCTAAGGAGTCTTTGCACAGACCATGTGCAAATTGGGATTTTTCAAATGCTTATAACTTGGCCAATTTTCAAAGGGACTGCAAAAGGTACATACCAGGCATAAAGGCCATCCGACTGGCAAATTTCAAGGTCCTACTCCAAAGCACAGGGCCACTAGAACTTTCCAAAGAAAAGATCATTAAAAAGTTTTTAACATGGGCAAAAACAAGGGAATTTTCCCTACTCTAATTCTCAGAAATGGACTGCTTTCACTGAAAATTTCTTAAAAAAATCAGTCAAGGAAGATGGCATATATATGTAAACAGGTGAAATTATAAGCAACTGAGAACTGTGTCTTATAGTGCGAAGCATCAGGCACTCTGGATAATAAGTGGTGTTTCTAACTGCTCTCTTTCTCCCCTCTTTCAACCCCCACCCCAATAACAGAGGGAGAGAGAGACAGACAGACACACACACACGTATGTGTGAATTTGGCTTCTCAAAACATTGAACTTTTGTTAAAGTTTCTACTCAGGGCCTATTAAAATGTTTTATAATTCCACTTTTTGGTGTAATATACTTTCTCAAACTACACTCGCTGATTGCATTACTAATTAATCAAGTTCAATTTACCTAATTATCCCAAAGTTGAAATATTTATAATGTTATAAGTGAAGTAAAATATCACATAAAGGGCATGCTCATTAGTCTTTAATTACAGAAAAGTAATGCAAATACCATATACAGACAGGCTTAGTTAATCCATGCTTGGTTTCCCAGAGTCTAAGTGTCAAAAACATTTAAGTTGTGCTATATGGTAATCAGGAATGGTAGCTTGCAAACTGATTCATATTCAGGTCAAACATCGGTCAAGGCATGATCTGTCAACACAAAAAAATGTTTGTGTAGGTTCAAAACCTAGGAATTCACCGAGATACAGAAAGTGACATAATATCAGATCACGGGTCTTTGCTCTTTCTCCTTTGTTCTTTTGCAATTCTAAAAATCTGTGTCAAAGTTTACTTTAATTTAATATACTAGATATTTAGCTTATTTATACGTGCTCCTAGATACATAGGATTCACTTCTTCCAACAGAACCAAGGGTTGTTTTACAGAGTTCTGTGTGATTAATTTGTTTTCATCCTGCTGGGCATGAAATCCCCTACAGGTGCAACAGGTGAAATTTTAATACTCCAAGGCATGTTCTTCTCTACATGGTTTATGAATAACTCCTCTTGAAGTCAAGGGGAGATATTCATATTATTTGAAGACAGAATTGATCCCAAGGACTGGATCTGAACTGCCCAGTAATTGTTTCTGGTATTTCACAACTTAAATATGTCAAATATTTTGTCTCCAAATTTCAGACAAAACAAAACAAACTCTTTCACTCACCCCAAGAATCTGTCCCAACTTCTCTTACATTTCTTCAAATCCTTGTGACTCTTACAATTCTTATTCTGTATACTTATTCTATGTTCCTTCTGAACCCCCTCATTACATTTTTATGGATTTAATTACTCTGCTTTCAGAGTAATTCTGACATATTTCTTTCTCACCCAAGGGGGTATCAATATATTATAATTAGGGAATGACCAGTCCCACTGTGGCCCCAGAACTAATGCATTCTGGGCTTCTACAACAGAGTGCACTTAAAGAGCAAGTTAACATAAATTATCCTATGTTAACTTTATACTATTTACTGGGGAAAGTTTGTTTATGAAACAAAAACAGGCCTAGAGGCTAGCTTCCCATAAAGAAAGGAGATAGGAGCAGACCAGCTGAAATGTCCCTGGAACATAAGTTAACAGGCCAGGTAGCAGTGCTTAGAAAATAATGGAATTGAAAGGTTCTTCTCCCTGCCAGAAATCAGCTGAAGTTAGGAAAGAACCTTCCTACAGAAAATGATTACATGTATTACAGGAATCCTGGGCTTGTTGGAGGGAAGGGGACCTGTGAGGAAAAAGAAGTCACAACCATAGTCCTCTTTCAGCTTTGTGATCCTGAGTTTCACCCAAATGTCTACACTGCAATTTTACAGCCCCATAGCCTGAGTTCTGCACGCCTGAGTCAGCTGACACAGGTCAGCTGCAGTGTTTGATTGCAGTGTAGACATACCATATGACAGCATGACTAGTTCACAGGAAGAGCAGAGTTTTAAATGACTGGCATGGTGTTTGATGTTGACTCTTGAAACTAAACAGTATCTCAAGTCCTCACTAAGTGCTGATGTGACCTACATGAACAGTGTATAAGAATATTTTGCTTAGAAGTTGAACTCTTTGTTCTGTTTGATTTCTAAACTAATTGCAAGTTCTAATAAATTTTAATTTGAATAATTACATTTTCTCTAGTCATTTTTTACCTTATTTGCACTTCTGTAGCTTTTCAGATGCTTAATATTCCATTAATTGTTACAGAAAAACAAACAAGACAGCTCAATAATGTTAAATGTGTCTTCTTTTATGCTCACTAGATATACACACATTGTTTTAAGACCTTTCCTGAAGGGAAAAATGGAATTAACTGGAGAAATTAAAGATTATTGAAAAAGTGCAGTACATGAAAACCCACAGAAATTACAGCTCTCCATAAAGCTATGAAACACAACAGAGACAATCTTAGAGTAACAGAACTTAATTTAGAGGTCTATTCCTTCTTGATGAGCACACATTTAACTCCCATTAACATTAAGAGGAGTCAAGGAGGAACATCAAAGAAAAAACTGGTCTCTCTGATTCAGTACACTTGAAAGTGATGTTTAGTTTAAATGAACAAACAAAAACAAACATTAAATTGGCATTAAGAAAATTACAGAAAACAGCAGAAGCAAGGCAACTCAAAAATGAGATTTTTTGTCTGTTTTAATGCACCACATTGTAGCTACATATTGCAGCTGTAGGGTGAATTCAGGAAAATGACCCCTTTACACACCCAAACACAACTGTTGGCCACAGCATACAGGTGACAGGAAGCAAGTAATACACAGCCCTCTTAAAGAACCAAATCATCCAGTGGTATTCAGAATCCCATACAGAATGGCCAGACCTTAGGAGGTGAATGTGCTTTCATTTCTGCACAAAACTTCAGCAGTCTGGAAGAGGTACTAAAGAGACAGAAGCTATGTGCAAAGCCCATATATGAGGGCATGGCTCTCCCACTGCCTCTGGGACATCAGAGTATTCAAGACAGAAAGGAAATGTGTGAATCTAACAATTCAGCATCCCGATATGCAAGTGAAAGGAGAAAATATCATGTGTCACAATTTTTCTCTTTTAATAATAAACTTCTAAAACTTTTTCTAGGTTAATAACTGCCAGATCTTACTCTGGCCCTCTCCTTGAGGCCCTGATCCAGAAAAGTCTAAATTTACGTTTAAATACTGTGCTGGACCAGGGCCTAAAAAAATCATCTTCCTTACAACTTCACTCATTTAAAAAAACAACAACAACAACAACAACAAAGTGGCTGAATTTCTATCCTCTCTGCTTCTTTCTCCCATCCTCACCTGAATCTTCAACTTCTGTCTTGTTCTTTCCCTTGTGTCTTCTTCCCTTTTGGCTACATGTAAACATTTGGGATCCCTTTGTTGAAAAATACATATCTTATTTCTTCCTTCTCTCCTACTATCTTCACTCTCCCGAAGTCATGGTCACTAATGAACTGCTCCTTATTAAGTCTGAATTAGACTTCTCTATTATTCCTGATGTCCCTGCAGCCCTTGACACAGTTAATCATTATCTTCTCCACTGCTTTCTTGGGTAACTGTTCCATTGCTTTCTTGGGTTCTGCACTCTCCCAGTTCTCCATTTAGCTCATTGGTTTGAGAATGTCCATTTCTGGCTCTTGACCCTCCCATATCCATTTTTCTGTTAGCTTGGAGTCTGTCCATGCTCCCCTCCATGCCCTTATCTGTTACCATATAATTGTGCTAATGGAGGCTATTATATTTAGCCATGCTCACTGGTTTAACTGTGTCTAGTTATAGTTAAAGTTCTCCAGGAGGCGGCAGTCTTATCTATTCTGAAGGTCTGCTGGCAAGACAAAGTGTCAAAAACTAACATATTTGAAAGAGCAAAACCAACCAGTATCTAGGCAATGATCATGAAAGCTCATGGACACATCATGTTGTCAGAATGGATGATGACAGTCTCCTGAAAGCAAGTCTTCTTTAGTGAGCTGAACTTGGAAAGCACAGGAAAGGTGGTCAATTTAAATATTTCAAAGACACACGTAAGCAGTACCTCAACTCATGTGGCATACATACCATTAACTTCAAAGACACAGCCACTGCATGGAGAGCAACTATCAATAATGACGAAATACTTTAAGATACACTGATATGAAAAACTGACTCAAAAGGGGCCAAGCACAATGTCAAGGCTCCATTGGGACCTTGTACACTCCTATATGACATCCACTCCTCACAGATTGGCCTATGCAGCCACAAGAGAATACAGGAGATGTCACGACATCATCCCCTGATACATGGACAGCCACACAGTTAACAGAAGCTATTACATTTAGCTGTGCTCACATTTAGCTGTGCTTGTGCCTGATTATAGAGCTAATGTGCAAAGTTCTCTAGGAGTCAGTGATTCTAATGATGCCATTTTCAATATTGATTTGAAATTGATGAATATAGATGAGTCAAAGCTACTGTATTCAACCAAATTCATATCTGGTGAAACCCCATTTCTTCCACTAGTGATAAATTTGGTCCAATATGTCAGTTTGAGAAATGAATGCTATCCATTAATATATTTAAATCTGAACTTTAAGTAATATGATTTTTGTTGTTTTGAAAATCCTGTTTCACAGTTACTACACAAATAAAGGTTTCCATGAGATGATAGTTAACATGTCTGAGCCCTGTATAAATGACTGTATCGGTGCATCACTGCCGATCACTGCTTCACTGTTGATCATTGCTCTGATATGGAAAATGCTTAGGAAAATTATCCTCTCTCCTGCCTGTCCCATTTTCTTGTTGTCTTGCCCGTCCAGATTAAACTGTTGTTATTCTGAAGAAAATGTATTATTAATTCTTTCACAAAGTCAATAAAATATATTTATATGAAAAAGAAAATCCTGGGTTTAGACTGGATTACATTTTCATAAGGAGAAAAAAATCCATAAACATCTCATTCATTTAGTGAACTACTGAACTATCTATTTAGAGTTTTTTTCTGGCTGATCAATTAAATATTTTGCATGAACAAGCAAAGCATTTTTTTTAAAAGAATGACATCTGGTTTCAAATACCATCCTTGCTAGTGTAGCTGAGTTAACACTTGGCCCTAGTCTAAGCTATGTCTGGCTGACCCCATGGAAAGGTAAAACTATTATAGAAACTATAAGGCAAGGTACCATTGTCAATGAAGCTATGATTTTGTTCTGTTCAGTGGCAGCAATTATTTACTTTGGGATAAATTTCACAAGAGCAGATCAGGAAACAGAAATCTCAGTCACTATAATCAACCCTCTTCTATTTTAGATCCAAATAAAGTGGTTTATCCCCAGTGTGAAACCTCACAATGAATAATCATGGTACATTATTCTTTGATCTTTGCAATCACCACCCACCTGTTGGAAAATCTCTGAGACTTCACAACATAACCAGGATGATATGGCAAAGATGTAGGATCTGGTGAAGAGCCACTGCTGGTACCAGAGGCTACAATGAAACAAGCCAAAAAAGCACATCTAAGGGACTTTGAGATTTTACAGCCTGTTCTTTTGCCAGTACAAAGAGCTAGTAAACAAATAACTAATGTAGAGGAAAATCTTGATAGAGACAGAAAAGAAGGAGCTGGTAAGAGATGCTAGATCTGGAATCATCAGTACAACAGATATGTAGAATGAATGTCTGAAAGACACACTGGCTTTTCCCTGTCCATAACACACTAATATTTGAACCCCACATCCCATCAGTTTCAAATTTTTAGGGAATGTTCTAGGCCTCGGTAGCCAGAACCATATTGATTTTGGTGAAAACTGGACAGCCAGAAGGAGGAAATAGAGAACGTAGCTCCTTAAGTTTGGTTAGAAGACCCAGCAGCTTCAATCACCAGAGGTCAAAGAACCAGTTGATGGCAGCCATTACCACCTTCCAGAATAACAATACTCACATTTGGCTCTGACCATCTTCCCAATACAATTTAAAATGTTGGCACTCTGAATGACTTATCTCCCAGACAGAAGGAAAATAAATAAGAATGGTGAGGGAGAAGGAGGCACACACAAAGCCCATAGCATGGTGGGGACGGACACAGAGCTGATGGCTTGGGGAGAAGGAGAAATGTGAGGAGACACATGGAATCACTGATGGAAGGGAACATGGGGTCCCTTTCATGGGATAAGGGGGCAATGAAGAAGCACATGGAGCCTCCACCATGGAGGTAGAGAATGGGGGACAATGGTATGGGGGGGAAGGGGGACCACGTGTACCGGTGCCGGAAGCGTTTCCCTAGCAGTACACATAGGGGAGCGCCCTAGTGACCCCTGGAGTGGTACCTCCATGGCACGCTATAAGGGGTGGTGTGTGCTCCCCAGACCCTCAATTCCTCCTTGCCAGACAACCCGACAGAGGGGAAGGAGGGCGGGATGTAGAATAGACATGAGTAACATCTCGAAGAACACCAGTTAAGGAAAAGTTCTTTTCTTCTTTGAGTGATTGCTCATGTGCATTCCACAATATCTGTTGAAGGTGGGAATGAGTTCACAAACTCTCGAGACGGAGAACGGCCCTGCTGAACCCGGTGTCCTCTCTGGTCTGAGAGACAAGAGACACAA
Source organism: Chelonoidis abingdonii (assembly GCF_003597395.2). Lineage (NCBI taxonomy): Eukaryota > Metazoa > Chordata > Testudines > Testudinidae > Chelonoidis > Chelonoidis abingdonii. Next base: position 70,706,354 of record NC_133773.1, read on the forward strand.
TCTCATAATGGAAGGTGAACATGTGAACTGAAGACCACGTGGCAGCCCTACAAATGTCCTGAATGGGGACATGGGCCAAAAAGGCAGCCGACGAGGCCTGCGCCCCCTAGTTGAGTGCACCTTCACAATGGCGGAGGGATTCCCACTAGGTCATAACAGGTACAGATGCATGAGGTGATCCAGTTGGAGAGCTGCTGAGTGGAGATCGGCCGACCTTCCATGCGCTTGGCCAAAGTGATGAACAGTTGTGAGGACTTTCTGAACAGCTTAGTCCACTCCAGGTAAAAGGCCAGAACCCATCGCACATCCAATGTGTGGAGGCGGTGCTCCTCACTGGACACATGGGGCTTGGGGCAGAGGACCGGCAGAAAAATGTCCTGACGGGATACCACTTGCGGAAGGAACGAAGGGTGTGAGTGGAGCTGGACCTTATCTTTATGAAACAGTGTATGGGGGCTGAGAGGTCAGGGCCCTGAGTTTCGTGACCTGCCTAGCCGATGTGATCGCAAGCAGGAAGGCCACCTTTCATGAGGTGTGTGACCAGGAGCACATGGCTAGTGGCTCAAACAGGGGCCCTGTGAGACGAGCCAACACTTAGGTTTAAGACCCACTGCAAGAGTGGAGGACTAACATAAGGGAAGAGATGATCCAATAAGCAGATCAGGGCGGCCACTGGGGAAGCGCCCCATTTGTCCACCCATCTGGAAAACCAAGACCACTTTGCCAAGTAGGCTTGGCACGTGGAGGGTCACCTGCTTTCTAGGAGGATGGACTGAACCCCTTCCGACCATGTCCTTTCCTCCTTACCTAACCATTGAGCAGCCTGCCATGAGGTGGAGTGGCATTAAGTTGGGGTGGAGGCGGTGGCCCTGGTACTGGGAGAGCAGGTCGAGGCGGGATGGCAACAACCATGGTGCAGTGACTGCCAGGCCCATGAGGGTCCTGTACCAATGCTGCCTGGGCCAAGCCAGGGCAATCAGAAGGACCCAGGCCTTGTCCGCCTTTATCTTTCCCAGGACCTTGCCAATCAGCAGGAATGGGGGAAAGGCATAGAGAAACTGGCTTGACCAGGACAGGAGGAAGGCACTGGAAATAACGCCCTGTCCCAGCCCCCTCTGGAGCAAAACTGGGGACAGTAAACAGTTCTGCCAAGTGGCAAACAGGTCCACCTGGGGAGTTCCCCACACTTGGAAAAGTCTGTGCCCCACCTCTGGGTGGAGAGACCTCTCGTGCTGAGAGGAGAAGTCTCTGCTCAAGCAATCCGCTCACGCGTTCCGGGCACCCAGCAGATGTTATGGGCTATACAGAAGTCCCACAGCATGAGAGCTTTGCGGCAGAGGGCAGAGGACCAGGCCCCACCTTGCCTGTTGATGTAGAACATCAAAGCTGTGTTGTCTGCGAGGACCCTGACCATCCAGCCCTCCAAGTGCGAGTGGAAGGCCATGCACACCAGCCATATTTCCCTGAGCTCCTTGACGTTTATATGGAGGGTCAGATCCTGAGCTGACCACAGACCTAGGATCTGAATGTTTTCCACATGGGCCCCCCATCCCAGGTATGATGTGTCGGACACCAGTTTCAGCGACAGGGCCCTGCCCCTGAATGGGACCCCTTGGAGCATGTTTCTCAGGGAGGACCACCACTGTAGGGAGGTGATCACTGGCTCGGGCACGGTGAAGACTTTGTCCATCCTGTCCCTGGCCTGGGGGAACTCCAAGGCCAACCAGAGCTGGAGGGGTTTCTGGGCAGGGAGGAAGTAAGCTGGAGGGTGCAGCCCTGACAGACGGTGTTGAGGACCCATCAGTCCGAGGTTAGCTGTGACTACTCCAAGAGGAAAGCACATAACCGACTGGAGAAGGGATTCTTTACTTAAGGTGGAACCCTGATGAGAACTGGCAGGGCACCCTTGGGTGTCCCATCAAAACCGTCTTTTTTCTGCTTGCTTGCCCTTGGAGGACCCAGGCTGGGGGGCAGGGACTCGCATCGCAAAAAGACTACTTAGAAAACATATGGAAGGATGATTTCCTCAACATATTCTTAAGCCTCTATTAGACTACAATTATAATCAATGAGAAGAGAATTGGTGTGCTGTACTGTGATACTTGATGTGGTTTGGAGGGCCCATGCTGTATCTGAGAAGCAGTCTCATGGTTCAGATATGAGTAGTTGTGGCTGAAGGCAGCCATTGATCCTTCAAATTTTTTGATTTGGCCTGACCATAACGTCAATTTAGAGATGACGACTCCAGTTAGGATGTTTCTACTGCCCTGCAAGGACAGTAATCTGCTTGTACTGCTGCAAAGGTCATTGCATTTGAAGTCAAGGGAAATTAGAACTTCAAACCGGAATGTTAATAAAAAGAATTGTTTTTACACTTCCTACAAGTGCCAGCATGAATGATCCAGGTGCAGAGGCCTGCCTAGGATATGTCTGCTTTGATAGCCAGGGGGTCTCATCCTAACCAATCTCATGGGCAAGGTGGATTCTGGGGAGGTCTGATTGTTAGTTGACTTTCAGATCTTGGTTAAATACTTGGGGATTCACCAGCAGATGAATAAACTGAGCTGGACCAACTTCCAGGCATCAGATCTTGTTATACCATGTATACTTACAAACTGTGATCAAATCACCCCGTAACCTTCTCTCCTATAAGATAATTATATTGAACTCCTTAAGTTTATCATTATAAGGCATGTTTTCCAGTCCTTAAATCATTCTCACAGTTCTTCTCTAAAATTTTGCAACATCTTTCTTGAATTGTGGACACCAGAACTGGACACAGTATTCCAGTACTGATCACACCAGTGTCAAATAGATTGAATCATCTCTATCCTATTCGTTTTTTTCATAATTTTGATGGATATCAGTTTATTTTAAAACATTTTTAAATTTTTTATTGATTTAAATTTTTCACAGTTGTGTAAAATAATTTTAAGCTTTTTTATTTTTATCCATTTAAACTTTCACAGTTGTGGGAAATTATGGGGAATAGGAGAAGAATTTTTTACTGAGAACGCATGTTTTGATTGAAAAAGTTAAAGCTTTATAACCATTCAACACAAACTGAACATCACATGTCAAAACATACAAGGTAAATATCTACTCTAATTAGTTCTCAAGCCATTTTTTATTATTTTCCCCACATGTAAATTTTTATTATTATTACTGATGAAAACATTTTGTCATTGGTTTGTGTGTGAACAATGAAACTGACATTTACCAATACAAATCTAATCCTTCCACACCTACTTATCACCCAATGCATTAGTATTTTGGGCCACAGCACTGCACAGGAAGCTCATATTCTACTCTTGGGGGAATTCTGCATCACTGAACATGCATAGAATTTGTGTCCCCCACAGATTTCTTTGCTTCCCTGTAGAAAAAAATGACTTCTGATGGAAAAGCAAAGGGAAGCCTGCAAGAGCAATCACATGCCCTGGCAGTGCAGGCAGGTTGATTCAGGAACCCACAACAGCCAGGAGAGAGAGACAGAGAGAGACAGACAGGCACCATCCCTCCTGCTCATTATTGCAGCACGCTTGGCATGGAGAGGTAGAGCTTTGGGGTGTTTCTGCTCTGCACCACTTTTACTTCCTCAGAATATAGCAGCCTGCCTGCTTAGTGAATTTTTCCTGTTACCTTTTTTGAATTCCCCCAGGAGTATAAAACAAGTGTAAAAGTTTTAAGGCTCCTTTACATTGCCTGAGTGGTGTCAAGGGCATTATGGCCTTATAAATGTTTAAGATGCTTTAGTGACTAAAACTGGTCCAAAGTTTTGGACTGAAAAAAATTCCTATCAAAATGTGCTCCATGAACTGTTTGGTACTGACCTTTTGGAGATGGTCACTAGTCAATATAATTTGTGAGTTTGACTCCACAGCACTCACTTGCTCTTCAGTTGCCTATGACATAACTCTGAGCATATGGCATTTGTTGACTAATAACTACAAATAAAGGGTAAAACCTAGCTATATTACTATTAGAGAAAGGGGGTTTGGAGATTTCCTCCAGTGCTCCCCACTCCCATTCTCCATCCTTTGTATTGTAGTTTAAATATATCACCAAAATAATTGAAACTGGTGTGATTATATTGCCTTACTTTGACAAATAAAATATGCAGAATTTTGCAGAATCTTAAAATATTGTGCACAAAATTTTTAATTTGTTGGTTTAGAATTTTTAATATTTTGGCGCAGAATTCCCTTAGGAGTAATATTCAGCTGATTATCCACTATAACCTCCAAATCTTTTTTCAGAGGCATTGCTTCTCAGGATATTACCTCATCCTACAAGCCGGTATTTGGCTATACTGAAATGATTATGGTTTGTTTGTACTCAGTTTGCCAAATGATCCACATCACTCTGCATCAGTGATCTGTCCTCTTGTCTACCACTGCCCTAACCTTTGCGTCATCTGCAAACTTTCAGAAATTTTATGTTTTCTTTCAGATCATTGATAAAAACGTTAAATAACATAGGGCTGAGAACCTATCCCCACGTGACTCCACTAGATATACGCACACAAGATTATTGTTCATTTACAATTATATTTTGGACCTATCGGTTAGCCAGTTTTTAATCTATTCAACATGTGCCATGTTGCTTCGTATTGTTCAAGTTTCTTAAACAAAATATTGTGCAATATCAAGTCAAATGACTTACAGAAGTCTAAGCTTAGCACATAAACACTGGTATCTTTATCAATCAAACTTACAATCTCTTTAAAAATATATTGTTAGTTTACCAAGTTTTAGCAGTAATTGACCCAGTGTGGGCCTTCTGTGTTTGTAAAAAACAATATAAATGCCTGAGAACTAAGGAAGTCAAGTGCCAGCATTACCATAGAAATATGAGAGCACCTCTCTCTTTCAGAACAGTCTGGGCAGATTTAATACAGTCTCTTTTTCTTTTTTTTGAGGGAGATGATCAAAGATTTGTAATTAATTTCCATATATATGTAAATATATCTGAGAAAAATCAGCTTCAGTTTGTACGTGCAAGGCCTATGGCCAGAAGACTGCACAATCTGAGAAACTGTTAAGAACACTATATCCCTAGAGTTTTTACCTGTCCTGGTGACTATCATGATCTGGGTAGACATCTTTCATACTAGGAAGGTTGTTTCCTGATCTGACAATCAGGCTGCGGCCTACATTATTAATAGCCACTCAATCAGATTCTCAGAGTGTGACATGTCTTATGTGTGCTTATATGTCACTGTTTAAAATGTAACAATTATTCCACCACGTCCTTGGTACTGATAACAGCATTACTTTTCCTCATTTTCCGTTGGACAGGTTTCAAGACCTGGCAGCAGGTTACAATGCAACCCAAGTGAAGGCCACATACATTGTGGATTTTTGGTTCCAGACCTCACAGACTCAGAGAAATCTATTACCACAGGGACCGCAGGGCATACAAAGCTGGTTTATTCTAATACACCACATTTTGGGTAGGTTCCAGCCTCCCCTCATGTATGTCTCATCTCCAAGCAATAGAAGGTTCTGTCCACTGTGCTGCTGGTTCACAATAGACTTTCACCTATAATGAGTGCCTCCTACTTAGCCAGAATCAAATTCTCCTGTAGAGTCATGTGGTTTGTGGGTCCATGCAAGGGATTTCTCATTCACTGGAGGGTTAGTTACATTCACTGTCCTCTAGGACAACATAAAGTGTCCACGTACACAAGGATAGTTGGTGTTCAGCAGGGTGTACACAAATGGTAAGGAAAAGGGTCATGTTTCGTATGTTTTGATTCAAAGCACCCCTAACTTGGAATGATGGGGAATGGGTTCCTGAGGGTAGCCTGCTTGATCCTACATTTACCCAAAAGAGACTGGCTTGCTCAGGGGGCCATCAAATGAGGTAACAATCGGACTTATGGGAAAGGGCCCTCTGGGCATTTATATTATTTTTTGACAAGCCTGAATGGAGGATCAAGACCCCACTATGCTAGGGCCTGTATAGAGAGAGAATGAAGAAGACAGCATTTTCTTTGGCATCACTGGCAGAATGAAAGTTTGGAGGAGATCGATGACAATACAGCAGCTTCATATGGAGTAGAGATCTCAGATCCCTGCATGTCTTTTTAAAAAAAAAAAAAAAAAAAAGTGAAGTGGAGGACACTGGGAACAGGAAGTGAGGCAGCTGGGGAGGGGAGAAAGGGGTAGCAGAATGTGATGGAATAGTATAGAGGCAGTTTTTTGGGACTATATTGTGTGGCAGGGATATTTGGCTTCAGTAAGCACGTTTCCAGTTTGTCCTTTCAGGGTTAGTCTAACATGCAGCACCAGGTGAGGTCTGAATCTGCGGTATAATCCACTGAGTACACAAGTGGGTGGCTGGCAGATAAGGAGGTTCACAGATTAGTTTGGGATTGAGGATATAGCTCCAATCACAATCAATGTAATATTGGTCAAGGAGAGTATAAATGGGGAAGATCTCTAAATTTCTGTAAGAATTTGATGGAATGAACTTTTATCTCCTGTCTTTTACAAGACCTTCTAGATGGTAAAGTTTCAATACCTATCAGGCTGGACTAGGTGGGTGCCAGAAGATTTATTTCTTACAGATTATGTGGCCTAGCATTAAATCATATTATTTTTGTCTGTGTCTCATTTACTGCTGTGTCTACTCCAATACAGTTTCATTAAAAAAAAATATATATCAGAATGGAGGAAAGTGGTGGTTTATTCTTATTAAGAACTGCATGATGGATCTGTGCTCAATCAGACCCATGTGAAGTTGTTTCTATTTACTGTTACCAAATAAAGGGGTCAATATTTAAACATTCTGACAGTTAACCCCTCTACAAGATACCAGTTTGTACTAATATGAATCAAATAATCCTACAGGTTCTGCAGATTGAATACTTACACAGCTTTACTTTATCATCTTTTCTGAACTGGAAGAGAAATACCAACAGCTCAAACATGTCTGAAAATGTCACATGAAGTTGATTAAGTAGATGGGATTCAATCAATTTCACATTTATCATAGGGTACACCAGAAAGTTTAAACACCTCTACTTACTTTTTATTTCCAAAGACTCCTCCAAATAAGCTTTTTTCCTACCCTCAACATTAAGGCATGTGGATAGCTTTACAATATAACAAAATCTATTTCTAAAAATACACTCTCACTAACTAAAAATGGCACTGGCCTTAAAATGGAAATCATTAAATGTGGTAGGAATGAAGTTAAGCATGTAGAAAGTTAGATTAGTGTAAATTTATAGAACAAGTGGTTGTGATTTTCACACAGTCAAGAACATAATGAACATATTCATTGCTATTAACTTACTGAGTCACATTTACACCTCTGGTAACTCCAAATCATAACAACAGAAGGTTAAAAAAATCACTTTGTATATATATTATATATGTACATACACACACACACACCCCCGTTGATTATCTATGTGCAAAGCATCATCAGGAGTCCATTCCTATCTTTCAGACATTCTGGATATCTTTTCTATTTCCTTTCTCTTTGATCTCCCCACTCAGCCCCAAACAGTTAGGACCCATTACATTTTTGAAAAAAATAGTATTTAATCTTAACTTCATTTCCCTAATTGTAAGGAACCAAGTTTGTCTACCTGGAATTTTTCAGGTGATTAAAAATGTTTATGGCTAAATGCTACATCAACAGAGTCCTTTCTCCTCTAAGAATAACTGCAGACATACCACCAACCAGATATACTTTTCATAAATAGGAAAGAAAATAAATCGGTGAAAAGAACTTGACATCCTCGAGGAAAATGCAATTAGTCAAAAAATTGATTTGTGGCTTATTGCCAAGGCTATTCTGGAATGAAACCAAAAAGCAAGTGGCAAACTTTGTTTTAAAAGTAGTTTGTTTCTGTAATACTGTCTTTTAAAAATACTGAAAGCATTGTTATTCTGTATTTATTAGGCCTAGGTCATCTCATACCTGGAACAAAGGTTGAGTCGTCAATTACACTGTATGTATGAAATCCAAGGCACTACATACAGATTAAGGTAGCATTCACTATATGGATAGAAAAATCTGTTTATAATTATGAATTATTACAGCTATATTTAAAATAAAAAATCCCTTATATTATGGAAGTGCTTGAGTATCTGTATGTAAAGTTGACTGAAAACCGACTAATCTACTTTTAATGCCCAAGTTGAGAGAAATGCAGAAGGTAAAACATGACCAATAACGAAAATATTTGTAGCAATTTTTTTTTTTATTAACTAAATCAGTGGTTCCCAAACTTGTTCTGCTGCTTGTGCAGGGAAAGCCCCTGGCAGGCCAGACTGGTTTCTGTACCTGCCACATCCACAGATTCGGCCAATCGCAGCTCCCAGTGGCCACGGTTTGCTGGTCCAGGCCAATGGGAGCTGCTGCAAGCAGTGTGGGCCGAAGGATGTGCTGGCCGCCACTTCCAGCAGCTCCCATTGGCCTTTTTACAACTATGCAGTTTAAACAGCACACATGCTATGGGCTTAATCTGACAGAGCAGGACATGGTATGTCCAAGGCAGCATCCACTGGGAAATTATACAAATGCACTGCACAGTTCTATAACACTGATATCCTTTATTGACTTGTGTTCAGAAAATGTATTGTACAATTTGCAGTCATTGACAAATATATTCCCAATAAAAGCAAGTAACTATATTGTACAAGGTGGCAGGGTGCTGACTGAGAAGCCCTTAAACAGCTCCTGCCACTCCAGCCCCAATTAAGGGGAATGGATTGGCGTTGCGTGAATAGCCCTGTGCCTGCCTGGTAACTGGCTGCACCTGGCAGTCTTATTGGCCCAGAGCTATAAAGGCTGGGAGGAAGCCAGAGAAGGGGGACAGGGAAAGAGAAAGGTCAGGTACATAAGGAAGTTGGGGCCTCCTAGTCTGTTGCCAGCCAGGCCTGTTTTAGGTAAAGTAGCTGTGAAGCCTGTATATAGTTGGGAACTGGTGGTGGGAAACCTTATGAGAATAAAGAGCATGGGTGTTGTACCAGCCTGAGGTGTCCCTGACTCACTGAAGAGGGAGGCCCAGGGGCACAGCATGAACCCCATTACATAGAACAATATTAAGCTTTCACTGAGCTTGAAGAGAATCAACATAAACTTTGCCTGGAGTAAAGGAACAAAAATATTTATCTTTTCCGTCAATTGCAAGAGTGATTGCTCCTTAAATAACCTCGAATGGACCTTTATTTTGATAAAAATGCATCATAAATTTGAGAGAATACAGAAAGCATAACATCTTAAAAAGAGGAATAAGTAAATATTTGTAAACAACTACGGATTTCCTGTAGTGTCTCACATTTTTAACAGTTTGCTGACAAAAGACTAGATTTTGCATTTGCTCCTAGTCCTGTGTAAGAAGTGACACACAGTAGGGCCACCTAAGGAAAAGCCCTGGAAGTGCAATATGAGAAACAATCTCTTTCCCCTTATTCCTGGGAAGTAGTGATTACTACCAGCTCAGCTGTGCTGGTTGGGGCATTGGAAGGGGAACACAGTAAATTCCCCACCACCCTTCACCGTGGTGGGAAACAGTACCAGACACAAAGAGACTATTTCCCTCCACACCCATGCAAGGAAAATGTGAGGGGGCCACACAGGAGCACGTGTGTGCATCTCTCTCTCTCTCTTTCTTTTATACCTGCCTACAGCCCCTGCACTGCTATGTATGGCCAAGCCATGACTGAGCCTATAGGACCCAATGAAGTCAAGGGACTCCTCAGAGTACAGTAAAGATAAACATAAGTATGGGTGGCAGAATCTTACACTTAGTGGGTTCATATAGCCCTACATCTTTCCACACAAAGCGACACAGTTTTGACTGCTTCAGTTACTGTGTGTCAGAGCTCAATCGTAATGATTTTAGTGCTAACCACTACTTGCACATCTCTGTGTACACCAGGCACTATATATCCTGAAAATGCATACAGTGTTACTAGCAGATGTACATATGAAATCACTGCCATCTTTTCAAAGGATAAATGAAATGAGAGAATCTGACTCTCTGCCTGCACAAGTTTTGCAGAACTAGTTACACTAGAAGCAACCAGGCTTGCCTTTTATGTCTCTTTTTTATTTGAGAATTTTCGAAGTTTTATAGAAAGAGCTCTCATTCCACACTCTCTGAATCTCTTAATTGCACAATGCATGTGTAGCTTCTGTTAGAATATCTGAAATTTCTGTGTCACAGTATTCTGAATACTGTGCTCTGAATACTGAGGTACTTCAGAAGCCAAACAAGAAACCATCACCAACATACAGATTCGAAAAATTAAGATTTCTGGAGATGCTCCTCCCTTACCTCTCTTGCATCCTCTCAATTGTACCCCTGTAAGGATGAAATGGCTAGGAGCCACCACCATTGCTGGAAAAATGTTGTCGGCAAAGAAAGGTCACCTGGACTCCTGTCTCTTCCCTAGGGAGTAGTTAGCAGCCTTGCTCATTTCCACATAAAAGGACTGGGGAAGAAACGGCTGGAAAGGAGGCATTCAGGAACTTTGAGGTTTCTAGGTTTGTTTTGTTTTGAATTCTCTTCAAAGACAGATAATTCCTTTGGGATGAGGGTAGGATAAAAGGAAGATAGGGTGACCATATAACAAGTGGGAAAAATCGGGACACTTTTTTGGAGGGTGGGAGGTGACATATAGTTGTGTATTTAAAACAAAGAGCCTAATATCAGGATGTCTGGTCACCCTCAAGGAAGATGATACACTCTGAAAAATGACAATCTGGCTTTGGCATCAGTACAGTGGGGAAACAGGGCTGGGAGAAATTGTAATGTGTAAATTCTATACTTTTAATACAGTAGGTTATTTGTTGTTAATCTGTTTGTGTTTGTCTGGCTTTTTAGTGGATAAGATCTTTGAGACAAGGATCAACTTCCTTTCTCTGCATGTACAATGCCTAGCCCTGGGGCCCATTTCCTGACTAGCCCTTTGAGTATTACCATATGGAATTACTAAACAATGGCAATGAGATATTTGGCATGATTTAAGCATGTTTCAAACAGGTTTTAATAGTTCCTATATACATATATGCATATAGTAATTTACTGTGAATTATTTATGACTATTTCTCAAACACTAAAGTCAAAATAGTATATCCTCATTTTAAAAGAATGCAGTATTTCCATTCCCAAGCATTCAGAGTCTCCAAAAACTCACAGCATTATTGGAAAAAAAAAAAACCTCCTGATGTCTAAGCCAGTCAATTTGGGGTTCTTTTTTGTTTGCCTTCTGAGAGTTTAAAGTGCACACAAGTCACATTTCCAAACTTTTCTACAACTACAAAGGCTAGAATCTGACTTTTAAAAAACGAATTCTGAGATTGTCACATAATCTCTTGACTCCAAGGGCTGGAGCTTTAAGAAATATTTTAAATGTAATGAGATTCGGGATAAAAATCGTAAGAGCTAACTGGCAACACTGAGAATGAAATATTGGTCATATCCTGCTTATCTTATCAAAGCTGAGCAGGACACCCTTCTTCTGGGTATGTCTACATAGCAGCCGGGAGCATGCCATCATTGCTTGAGCTAGCACGCTAAGAATAGCAGTGTGGGCACTGCCAGAATGCCTGTGGCTCAGTCTAGCCACCTGAGACCAAGTCCACATCATCACTTGGGTTCATGCTAGCCTGAGGCACCATCTATGCTGCAACGTCCACACTGCTATTTTTAGTATGCTAGATTGAGCAGAGCTAGTGCAAATCTGTACATCTGGGCTGGGAGGCACAAATAGAAAGTACAATCATATTTTGGAAAAGTTAGGGACAGATTGCAAGTGCAGCAGAAAATCAAAAGGAATACAGTAAATAGTAGTTCTACAATCTTTAAATGGGTAGGGTATTGAGTAAGTCAGTTGATTAAAATTCTATATAGAAAGTGGGCCTTTTTTTTGCCTTTACAGGTAATGAATGCATTGCTTGTGTATGATAGATGAATTTTCTTCTTCCACTAAAGCATCAGGTATTATCTTTTGGTGCAGATACTTTGATGGGATAAAGATCAGATGTCTATACTGATATTACATGGTGGATCTCGAGATGATATTGACTTGCTTGCAGTTCCTGCAATGAACAGAACTGCCTTCTCGTGGTTTCATTCTTTTTTCCCCAAGAAATCTCAGAGGTTAATGCTGGGCAAATATTCTTCTGTTTTGTTATGTTGTATACTGCAGGTTTCCATGCTGCCACCCCTTTAATTCAATGCATATGAGCTGTTAGGACAGTTAGCACTCTCAAAACCGGATAAGAAGGCGATATAAAGTTGAGTGTCATCGCCACACTAAAGTGCTTTCAGTATGGTGGTGATACTCAAATTTGTATCTCTATCATCCAGCTTCAAGAGTGCAGTCAAGCGTCTCAGTCCATGTTTGGGAGATGCTTGGATATGAATGAGTGTAAGTTTATTGAGAGAACATCCATGTAAGACTAAGGTGTTTGTGGTGCATTGCTGGAAACAATTAAGGGATTTGGCTAAATTTATACTTAGCACCAGCCCCAAATGAGTGTAAGAGAGTATGCACATAATTTTTCAATACGGTTTGTAACTTGCAGACCTGGTTAAATTTCCAATTGCTTATTTCCATGTATGCCTAGTTCATGGGATGCAAACTTTTCTTCTGGATGCAGACATAAATTACTGTAATCCATACCACTGTCACCTCGAGATTAGACTACTGTAACGTGCCACACCTTAAGCCCATTAGGAAACTGCATCTAGGGGAGAATGAAGCAGCTTGCTTATTATTAGAATCTCACAGTGAGCATGACATCTTTGCCCCAGAATCTGCAGTTGCTGTCTACTGGCGACTTGTGGGTAGAGTTTAAAGTGTTGGTCTTTCCCCGTAATAGCCTGAGACCTATCTACATAGATGACTGTTTCTCTCTTCATTCACCACTGCCGCAGTCACACTTTGCAGAATGGCCTGGCCTGAGTTTCCTTGATTTAAAAGAGAGGGAACTGTGAGTAAGGGGTTCTTCCTTGACTTTGCAGTTTACCCTCCATAGGTCTGAAACAGCTTGAATTTTTTATCTTCAGAGCATGCTGCAAAACTCATCTTCGAACAGGCATTTGTGAAGGCTGAGCTGGGCGGAGAGAGGGAGGGAGTAGGATTTCCTTATGGAATCTGAGGTAGGGGGATATTTTATGTATTTATTTATTGCTAACTATGTGTTTAATGTTGAGTGAGATTTGTTGCTATTCTGCTTTTTAGTCTCACAATGTTTCAGATTTTTTGTGGGTGTCAGCCTAGGATAGGATTTTATGCTGTTCAAATCAAAATAAATAACTGCTTCTTTTTATTAAACAGTGGGATATTTGACTGTTTTGGGAAATTGACTTTAGTAATGAATGAATTAATGAATAATTTGATTATTTTATTCTTACCTGAGAAGAATATGTATGACCATCTGATCCACAAACAGGATTGGTATAAACTACTGGACACTGCTTGCAGTTTGATGAAATGGGATCACCTCTCCATTGTTTATGGCCTAAACCAGCCTCTTTCATACTGTAAATAAACAAAAAGCATTAACTTGATAAGCAAAAGTATTTGTAAAAGCATATATATTGTCACACTATAATTATTAGTCACCTGAGGATCTTGTGTATTAGGTTCCAGTAGGTAAAAACATCTTTCCTACACACTTTCTTTCCCACAGCTTTTATATGACACTCATCACTGTGCAATCTGAGCACCTGCATGGTATCTTAATACCTAACTCTTTATAATAAGCAAAAAATGACTGAGAAAGAAGATATAGCAACACTTATTCTTATTGTTTTATCGGAAAAAAATCCAGCAGGTGCGCATATAAAAAAAAGTGCCAACATGAGGAAAATGTAAAATGCCTACCACACTATTGGGTTTATATATGAGAATAAAATAATAATCAGTGATTTCTGTGCACTATTTATCTACTTGGAATCTTACTAAGGAGTAGAAGGGGGGAAAAAAATGACAAATCTGCAACACAATCTCAATCCACTGGGCTGTGTCCTTAGCAGCGAGTTCCTCAGAATATCAATTTAGAAAGTCCATAGCATTGAAATTCCTCCTCAATTCCCTGTTCTTCCATTCCATGGTTCTCAAAGCATTTCACATGGAGACAACCAAGAAGGCTCTGCTAATCACTGGGTGGTTCATGAGTCACTGTTTGAGAATTACTTGTCTAAAGTGATTAAAGAAAACTAAAAAATAGAAAACAAAATCCACTTTTATTAGCACTCTTCAATTTATTTGTTAAAGAAGTAAAAATGTGCAGTGGCATACACATATACCCGATGGGGAGTTGCTGGTAGTCTAAACACACTGGCTCTGATTCTCATTTATGCTATGGCTTCTCTACTCCACTCTGGCAGTGAAAAGGGGATTTAATGTAAGTAAAAACATAATTTGTATGCATAACTGTGTGTACAAATATTGTACATTTGTGTAAATTTTGAATTATGGCAGTGTAAATGTGTTAATGTAAAGGAAATCAAGCCAATTGCACATAAAATTAGCACTTACTACTGCCAAAAATCAATGAGAGCTTAAATTATCTGCAGAATGAATGTTTTTATGCAAGTCAAACCTCCCCAGGAAACTGGTCAGAACTAGACAGTTACATGACACAAATCTCCACTTATAGGTCCCAAATCAGTAAAAACACTTAACATGCTTAGAAACTTAGCTGAATTGGGGACTGTGGCAGAGCTCTGACCTTGCTCCCATAGGTCCTGCGCTTCTAGGCAGTTTATGCTAGCCTCAGTGGCTCACTGTGACCCTCCACATAGCCCTTCTCTCTCTAGGGCCAGGGTTACAGTCTACTGATCCCTTTTTATCATAGGCCTGCAAGGAGGTTGGTGAGAGAACTCCCACAGTCTCTGTTCAGCCTCCTGTCCTGACAGGGGCCTGACTTCCCCTCCCAGGAGATGTTGCTGTAGTGATGGGCTGGGGGGAACCTGGACCCGCCCTCTACTCCGGGTTCTGGCCCAGGGACCCCAGTGGTAGCAGTTGTTGGCAGCCAACCTTTCACTGCCAGAGTTGCTACATTTCCCTGGGCTGCTTCCCCACAGCTCTCCTGCTTCTCCCTTCTTCACCCTTACCTTAGGGCTCCTTTAACGATGGTCCGAGGGTGTCCTCAGTAACCAGCCCTTCAGCCGCACTTCCTCACCTCTGGCTCCCTGGCTCTTCCCTATCTGACTGGAGTAAGCTCTTTTTATAGTATCAGCAGGGCCTTAGAGTCAGGTGGTCACATTAACTAAATGGCCTCACCTGACTCTTTGCAGGTTAATTAGAGTCAGGTGTTCTCAGAGCCCCTGCTCTGGTCAGTCAGGGAATAGAAAACTGTTAATCCAGTGGCCAGTATATCTGCCTTCTGCTATTCTGCTGTTCCCAACTGGCCTGGGTCTATCACAGGACATAGATCTGCAAAGGTACCTTACTCTTGACTGCAACATTCCTGCTATTCTCTATGGAATACTGAGTCATTCATGACAGAGTTTACTGTGAATTGCTTTGTGTACACTAGCATCAACTGAAGACTATGTTAACACCATTAATCACATTTCACTTGTAACCAAGACAAATCTGAATCAGATCTCTAGATATGAACAGTCAGTGAACTAATACTCTATGACAGCTACTTCCTTTGTCCTCACTTCTCTAAAAGTGTCTCGCTTTCACTTGTGTATCAGTGTAATTTGATCATTTAGAGCAGACAATCTTCCTCTTATCCCTTCTTCTTCTGCAGCTATAGGATGTTTTCAGTTTCCCAGCATGCAATGCCATTATAAAGTTGTATGAGAAAAAAACATTAAAAAATATTTTGCATAAGCTACATATATTTGCCTCATTTTTTTTACATGAGCAAACACAGCACATATATGTATTGAGAGAGGGAGTATAGTCCAGTGGTTAGGGCACTAGCCCAGTATGAGAGACCCTTGGTGCGGTTCCCTGCTTCACCACACATTTCTTGTATGATCCTGGGCAAGTCATTTAGCCTCTCTGTGCCTCAGTTCCCCATCTGTAAAATGGGAAAACAGCACTGCCCTACCTCACAGGGGTTTTGTGAAAATAAATACATTTAAAAAATATCAGGCCCTCCAACACAATGGTAATGAAGCCATATAAGAAGTTTAGATCGACTTTCCTCTGGCGATGTATAAAACACATTATTTACAAGTGACAGCTGTACCTCCCAGTTTGATATTAAACATACTGACATGGGAAATTTAAAAAACAAAAACTGTTTTACACCAAAAACAAACTACAGCATATGAAAACATGCACACTTCTCAATGATTAGTAAGGGTTTCCATTCTGAAGCATACAAATACTTTCTTACAGACATCTATTATTTAAAATACAAAGAGTGAGGGTTGTCCTTTACCATTTTCAGTTTTTCAAGGTATGTAGCCTCCAGCCCATGAATAAAAATATGTATGAGCCTTTGATATGTGAAGAGTTGAGAGAACGTATATTATACAAACTAAATTGAATTATAATAATTCCTACGTATTGATGATGGCTTGAACTAACATACAGGATATGATAACTTGGAAAGTTATGGAGTTTGAACTGTAAATAGGCTTGGAAAATTTAATCTTTTATAAGTATGTCGATAAGTATGGACTTCTTCATTCACATACACCATTTCAATGGTGAAAAGATATTATTTAATTTAATGAGAATAGATACTGAGATTCAAAAAGTTAAAGCTTTGTAACAGTTAAAACACACATTAAACATACTGAAATGGCTAAATATATATATTTTACACAAACAGGCAAAGTAAGAAACATACTACTTCAGAATTGATCAGAGTTTTAAGGATATGTACTTTGTCTATTTTGATGTGATGTTGGCAATATGTGTTTTAACTGTTACAAAGCTTTAACTTTTTGAATCTCAGTATCTATTCTCATTAAATAATTGTCTGATCCCTCTTTATTGTTTGACCCCTTTCCCCACAGTTTTGCACAACCATGAGAAAGTAAATAAATAAAAATAAGAAAGGCTTAAAATAAACCAGTGTCATCCGTCAAAATTACAAAAAATACTAAATTCTGCCAAACCTAAATATCAATCCACAGTCGCAGTTTTAACTCACAAGATATAAATAAACTTATTAAAGAAAACCACCACGTATACAAGTATAAATCTCGATTATACTTTTTCCCTTATGAGCAGCAGATTATCTATTACAAAATAAAGATATTTTAGTGTTTCAACTCTTGGGTATAGCAACGTATTGTGAACATTTATTAAAAAGAGTGCAGAGAGAAAAAAATCAGTACACATAATAGATGAGTAATTAATATTCAGTCTGCCATATCTTTATTTTCCTTATTATTTTTAATAGAATTAGAAGGGGGGAAATCCAGAATCACTATGATGTTCACACGCTGACAACGAGTAACTGTGCGATTGCATTGCTATAATTCTTCCTGGTCTCATTCTTTTCTTCCTGTTTTGTCATCCTTACTTGTCATGTAAAACACACAATGTAATGTGTCTTTCTAGGTCTTCTGTGATGTGGCCAGTATGCTCTTGGATACAATAAAAATCATAATGATATACAGTCCCCCTCCTCCCCTCCCTTCCAGATATAGTCTTTGCTGGTACTAAGAAAAGTAACAAAGTATACATGTATAAACATCATGGGCTGCATTTCCAGCTTAATTTTACTTGGAACATTTGTGATTACATCAATTTGCATGTACAAAAACATGCATATATGTGTAGACGAAGTAATTGCACACGCGAGAGAATTGTTAGGCACATAATTAGCCAATCTGCTTAATTAATCCTGCAAATACCTGTTTGCATACATCAGTGTAGTTTTCTGTATGCACAAATATCTTACCCACAAATATCATGTGCACAGTTAAAATGGGTCACTGAAACTGTAGCTTTGAACCAAAATTCTAAGCAACACTATTCACTTAAAAGCTTTGATTTTGTGTGTGTGTGTAATATATACTTAAAAGATTTTACACACACATACACTATACATAAATATACACACATACTTAAAATATTTTATTTTATGTATATAAAAAAATCTTAAGTATATTATATACACACACAAAATGAACACATTAGTTTGCCCAGAGAAGACTGGTAGCATGTTTGAGTTGCAAAGGAATTTATATTGAAGAGTCCTTGATTCAAATATCAGCAGAAGCAGATTTTTCAGAGTGCAAAGTTATTTAAAGTAAATGGAGTTGATTCATTGTTGCTATGTGGACCTTAAATGTGATTCAGGGGACTTGTACAATTCTTGCATCATGACTATTATTGTGATGCTAATAGACTTCTAAGGCACTGCTATTTAAAGGTTTTCTGATTGTGTGCCAGCATGCCGCTTTGAGGGAACTTGTAACTGGATAGTATCATTAACATAATTGGACGAACGTCTTGTTTAGCAGGAATCAAACTGTTTTTACTGGAACAGATTGGATTTTTTTTTTTTTTGGAGTGCTCTCTCTGTCTAGGACTTCCTTGAAGTTGCAAGTAGGAATGAAATATCACTGCCACT
Organism: Chelonoidis abingdonii; assembly: GCF_003597395.2. Taxonomy (NCBI): domain Eukaryota; kingdom Metazoa; phylum Chordata; order Testudines; family Testudinidae; genus Chelonoidis; species Chelonoidis abingdonii. The sequence goes on from NC_133773.1 coordinate 70,724,891, forward strand.
GCAATACTGAGGTTTTCCTTTTAAGAGACAAAATCAAGCAAAGCGCTGCTGTTCCAAACTTTTTGCTGTAATGTGTTGGCCTGCCACACTGCTTATGGTAAACTAACATACATAAGAAAACCCTGTGACAAGAAATAAATAGTTAATCAAACCCAAGAGAAATAAACAAAACAATGTCAGTTTTACAAAAGATCACTTAAGAGAGAAGATCACATAGAAATCAACTCATGACTTTTTAGCATTTTGAATCTCCATAGTGTTGAAAAAGAGATAATCAGAACATGCAGCATGCGGGACTATATAAGTGTGCTTTTGGGTTTTTTAGTATCTTCTAACAAAAAGCACTCAATAGGTCAGGTTTGAAAAATTACACATAAACTATCATTTTGATCAGACTTTCTCAACATACATATATGGTAGGTCTCAAGATGTTAATGGCCAGGTTCTTTGTGTGTGTTTAAAAGGGATAATACTGTTTGCTCATCTGAACTGGAGATGGGAAAATGAGGAACATAAAATAAAGAAATGTTCTTGAAGATGCAAATATCCATATTCCTAGTGCCTGCTTCTGCCAATATGTGCATCAATATCACATATCTAAACCATAAGGGAAACTTCTCCAGTGAGTACAGTTTCACTGAGTTCATGGAGTTGCATCCATTTACACTAGGAGAGAATCTGTAGCATTTACAGAGCAAAACCCTGGGACCTTTCACACTGAAGCTTTCACAACTGGTACACTTATAAGAGCACTAGGTGAGTTTTTTCTCCTTTCAAGAATGAAATCTTCTGTCTCAGGGCCTGCAGAAATCCCAAACTAAAACTAAAACCACAGCTCTTTTGCTTTGTGGTGGATCTGAGAAATGAAAAAGCTGCAGAGAGAGACTCTGATGTCCCTTGCTTGTCATGCAGCGGAACAGAACTCAGGGGCACCTTTGTCTTTGGAAAAAGATGGGGGAAGGAGTGGGCAGTTGGCTTGAGGAAGCTGATGAGCCATGAAATCCATGTAGCCGGCATGTTGGGCCATGACAATACATTACACAACAGGCCATAGTAGAGCTACTCAGATGCCTCTCACCCTGCCTGCAGATCAGACAACGATCAATCTCCACAATTCCTGCACTGGAATCCTGTGCACAGCCTGTTTAGTTTTGTACAGGTCACCAGAGGTTTACTTTGAATGCCTATATAATAAACCAAACCTAGCCAAAACTGCGCACTTTAACGGTTCAGTTTTTGTTTTGTTTTATTTTATTTTATTTTTTTTAAAGTCAACCGTGCCTTGTTGAATTTTCTGGACTTAATAATGTGTTGCCACATTCTTATACTGATGTTAGCTATTGAAACAGATAATTGTAATGGTGCAGAAAAATAAGGAAACCACACTCATCTCCTCCTTAGTAAAACCTAAACTTTCAGGATATATCTACATTATAAGCATTATAGTGGCACTCCTGCAGTGCTGCAGCACATCTACAGCAATGTAGACATTGCACTAATGGAAGGGGGTTTTCCAACATTGTCATACCCCCACCAAAAGAGGCAATAAGTAGGTCAATGGAAGAATTAGTCTGTCGACCTAGCTGCATCTACACTGGGGATTAAATTAACCTGTGACACACAAGGCATAGAATTTTTCTCAGCCCTGAGTGATGTAGATAGATTGACCTAAGTTTTAGATGTAGACCAGGCTTTAGATGCAGGGTGATCTGTGAGCAAGTTGTTCAAGAATTATCTTGGCTCTGCAGTTTTCACTTTTGTTAAAGCTCTTTCAGGTTGTTTTTGTTGGGTTTAATTCAGGTTTGTATTGCCTTATGGAACACATTGAATTGGAATTCTGCCAAAACACAAGTATCTTAGGCCTAGTCTGCACCTAAAACTTAGGGGAACCTAGCTATGTGACACAGGGCTCTGAACAACTTCACATCCTGTGTGACATAGTTAGGTTAACCTAACTCCCACTATTGTCATGGCTGGGGCATTGGCAGTCATGCCTAGTGGGAAAGACTGGAGTCAAGGGACAGAACTGGTATCAGAAACCAGGGCCAAGAGTCAGAAGCCAGAAACCAAAGCACAGTGAAAGAGCAGGGTCTGTCCCAGCAGCCAGCTCGGGTTCCACCTAGTTGCACAAGTTCCTGTGCCCACCTCTAAGCTTAAATAGGGTGCCTGGATCAATAAGGAACCCCAGGAAACTGCCAATCAGGCCCTCTGTGGTACATCCTGTGGTAGTTAGGTCCACAAAGCTCACAGCCCATTGATAGTTGCTTTGCCCGAACTGTCAGGCGATAGTACTGATGCTGCAGTCCCTCGGGGACTGGCAGGCCCAGGTTCTAGCCCCCTGTGAATCCTCACAGCTGTAGACACAGTCAGTGGAAGAATTCTTCCATTGCCATACCTATGGCCTCTAAAGTGGGTGAATTTACTACAGTGATGGAAAAACTCTTCTGTCGCTGTAGCAAGTGTAGTGTAGACATAGTCTTAGTCCCTAAAGAAATTTCTGTTTGTTTTGTTTTGGTTTTAATGTTATGTTCTGGAAATTAAAGATTAAAGAGAGGCAAACTGATTCACTTAAAATGGTAACTTTCTCTTCCCTTCCCACTGCCACAAACAATTGGCTAATAGCTAAGATAACTGACTGTTTGAAAAAAGTGCAGACTAAGTGCCAACACACTCACTTATCTTTTATGGCACATCCTGGGTGTTGTAGATGGAAGCCAAGAAAATTGTTTTGCCTCATGCCAAAGGGTGGACAGATACTTCACTTCTGTGCAGCCTAGCTGGGTACGCTAAATTACTGCCTCATTTTGGGTTCTGCAGATCTCTCTCTCTACCCTTGTTTTTTGGTGGCTCCTGGGAAGTTGAAGCCTAATAGCATCCAAGCAAGAGTGGAACCCAGTAAACTTCTCAGCAGGTCCTGCTGTCCTACCCTTTTGAAATTTAAAGACAGTTTTGTTTTCCTTGCAAAGTTCACCTTGACTGTATCGTATGCTTGTAAATCCCATGGTTCAGAAGATCCCTTGGGAAATGATGAAACCTTAGAAAGTATTTCTGTCATTTATTATCCCTCTTTTACACCCCATAATATGGGTGGTTAAAAAAAAAGAAAAAGACACATTAAAGTGGGGGCCGTTAGTAGAAAACATGGACTTCCTGCCTCTTGTACTGAGTAGCATTAAAAAGAAGGGTATTTGATTGTTAGTCTCTAACAAGTATTCTTGTTCTTTTTGCAGATACAGACTAACTCAGCTGCTACTCTGAAACAAAAAACAGGCACCACAGCACAAGTTCTGCAAGCTTTATCCAAACTACAAAGCCATTAAACTAATGGATAATTTGCATGATGAACACTTCATTACACAGCACCCCTGCTCCTGGATAGAAAACACTGTTAAATACAGTAGAACCTCAGAATTAAAAACACCTCAGGAATTGAGATTGTTCATAAATCTGAATGATTGTAATTCTGAACAAAACCTTACAGTTGTTCTTTCAAAAGTTTACAACTGGACATTGGCTTAATACAGCTTTGAAACTTTACTATGTAGAAGAAAAAATGCTGCTTTCCCCTTTTTCTGAGTAGTCTATGTTTAATACAGTACTGTATTTGCCTTTTTAGGGGGGTGGTCTCTGCTGCTGACTGATTGTGTAATTCCAATTTCAAATGAGATGTGTGGTTGACTGGTGAGTTCTTAACTCTGGTGTTCTGAATTCTGAGGTTCTACTGTACATGCAACAAGACTGTCCCTTCACACAGAGTATGGTATCCAGGGGCGAGGGTTTTGGTTTCTATTGTAAAAACAAAAGGGATTCATTCCCACACCTGTTGAATCCCTGAGGATCAGCAAGAAGCAAGTCTGCAATGGAAGGGGCAGGATAATGGTTCAAAGGCACCAAAGCACCTCTTCTGTGTGGAAGAGAGATCTATGTAAAAAGAGCCCTCCTCCATGTACTGATTATGCATGTTTGTTATCTGGCACACTAAACATTTCCCATGGAGGAAACTAGGACTCCTTATACACTGTAGAGAAAAATCCCAACTTGGGTAAGCAGGTGTATTGGATGGCTATAGGTAATTTTCCATCTGTAGTTTCTTTGAAAAGGGATTTTCCAGGATAATGCCTTCTAACATAATTTGTAGTATTAGGTGGCTCACTTTTCATCATCCTTTATATAGGATTTAAAAAAAAAAAGAAGAGGGCTGTTATATAAATAATGTTAAAGACTTGAAAGGTACAGTGCTCAGTACACAAGAAGGATAGCAATTAAAAAAAAACATACTTCCTGGGCAGTAGTAAGAGATGTAAATGACACATTTATTAAAAGTTTAAATTACGAAGACTCTGTATGAAGTAGAGTTTACAGCACACTCATCTCCTAGTTTTTGAATTTAATACTCTTTCAAAATATTGCAATATGCAAGCAGGAACACAGTTACCATTCATAGACTGCAGACTACTGTAAATCCCATGAATCTGGGTCTTGGGGGTCCCCAGGGAAGTTTTTGGGGAGACCAGAGTTTATCAGGAACTCAAAGTCCTGATTGGTGGCAGTGTATCAGATCTAAGCTGGTAATTAAGCTTAGAGGAATTCATGCTAGTACCTCATTTTTTTGGACCCTAAGGTTCAGATTGAGGAAAGATACTATGACAAGGCTATACTCAGAAAGACCTCAAGCCTTGCTGCTCATACAGTTTCACTTTGGTTTCTACTGCCTGTCCCTCCCTTTTCACATTTATCTCCTGACTTCTTCTCCTTTTCAGATCTATTCCACTCCCAACAATTTTCTATTCATTGAACTTTTTGAAACTTTGCACTTTTAGAGAGGGTAAGGGATTGACTCTGTGTACTCAATTTTGCAGAGGGACAATAGGGTTGAGGTCTTATTTCTCACCTCTACATATTATTTACTGAAAAAAACATTTTTGCTGTTAAAAAGCATGTTATCTCTGGAGAGACAAATCCACAGGTTGAGAACAGCAAAACTAAACATCTCTGATGGTATCTTCTAGACTAAGCACTGAGTCCGATTAGGTAGATAGAAAACTTAACCTAAATAATATAGACAGAAGCCCCTGGAACCCCATAAGATTGTGTCCCTAATTCATGAACTACTGGAACTCATTTACAAAACTTTTATTATACATTACATGAATATATTGTCTCATACTATAGAATTAGAATTTATAATCTCTATTCCATGATGAGATATCTTTGAGCTGTAATGTATCTTAATTAAAACTATCTTTAGATAAAATGCTTTTTGAGGAAGCAACCTGTCAAAAAATCCAATTTAAATTTTAAAAAAAGTAATTTATTTTTATCCACCCTGGGCAATCCTGACAATTACAGGCATAAAGCCTAATATCAGTACCAGACAAATTGGTTGAAACTATAATAAAGATCAGAATTATCAGACACATGAATGAACACAGTACGTTGGGGAACAGTTGACAAGTGTTTGTAAAGAGAAATCATGCTTCACCAATCTATTAGAATTCAAGAAACACATGGATAATGGTGATCCAGTGGATATAGTATACAGTGGGCTTTTAGAAAGCCTTTGACGAGGTCCCTCACCAAAGGTCCTTAACCAAACTAAGCAGTCATGGGCTAAGAGGAAAATCATCTTGCAGATCAGTAACTGAAAGATAGGAAACAATGAGAAGGAATAAATGGTAATTTCTCACAATGGACAGCGGTAAACAGCAGCATCTCCCAAAGATCTGTACTGACACCAGTGCTGTTGAACATATTACTAAATCATCTGAAAAGAGGGGTGTAGCGAGGCAATGACTCACCGGTATAGCACCTCCTGCTGGTTGTTTCGGGAATTAGTTCTCCAGCTCCATAGTGCCTTCTGCTGGCTGAAGTCTACTTGCCTCAGGCCCCCGTGTCCCTCCCAGACCCCTGTGCCCATTACCTCGGGGGTATGCCCTCTGCAGTACCCCCCCAGTCTCTGGGTCTCCCCTCCCCAAGGAACCCCCCAACCTCTATCCCCACCTTGCCTCAGTGGCTACTGCCAATCATCGTCCAGCCCTCGCTAGGGGCAGACTGCCCCGCTCACTGGGGCAGACTGCAATCTATAAACCACTCATCATTGGCAAGGGGGGTTTGGACCTGCTGCCTTTGCCTAACCCTGGGCTGCACCTCTGCAACCCCAGTACCTGCCCTGGACTTTCAGTGAGGCCTGCAACCTGGGGCTTTCCCAGGTTGGAGCTCCCCAGCTCCTTTGCCTTCCCCAGCCCTCCTCAGCCTCAGGTACCTGCTCAGCTCCCACACAGCCCGGTCCTTCTTTCTCCAGCACTAGAGAAAGACTACCTGAGCTGCTGTCTCACAGCCCTTTTATAGGGCCAGCTGTGGCCTGACTGGGGCGTGGCCCTAGCTGTGGCTGTTTCCCCAATCAGCCTAGGTTTTTCTCTCAGCCCCAGCCCTCACCTAGGACTGGCTTTTACTACAGAGGGTAAACAGCAAGGTGGCAAAGTTATTAGAGTATACCTAATTACTCAAGATAGTTAAGTCCAAAGCAGACTGCAAAGAATTACAAAGGCATCTCCAAAAAATTGGGTGACTGGGCAACAGAATAGCAGATGAAATTCCAAGTTCATATGTGCAAAACAACACACACTGGAAAACATAAGACCAGCCAAACATATAAAATGAAGGGGTCAAAAGTAGCTGTAACCACTCAAGAAAATGATCTTGGAGTCACTGTGGATAGTTCTCTGAAAACATCTGTTCAATATGCAGAGACAGTCAAAAAAGCTATCAGAATATTAGGAAAGGAATACATAAGGATATAGAAAATATCATGCTGTCACTATATAAATCCATGGCACAGGCATAACTTGAATACTGCATGTAGTTCTGGTTGCCCTATCTCTAAAAATAGACAGCAGAACTAGAAAACATACAGAGAAGGGCAACAAAAATGATTAGGGATATGGAACAGCTTCCATATGAAGAGAGATTAAAAACAGTCTGGGACTGTTCAGCTTACAGAAGAGATGACTAATGCTATCTCTATACTAGAGAGATCTCTCATGCAGAGTTCTCCCGTAGACATATTTAATTGATCCCCAACGAGCGGTGGTCGCAGTTTTCCCACCTGCATAGCATTGTGCACACTAGCGCTTATGCCAGCATACTTTATGTTGGTCGGGGGTGGAGGGTGTTTTTTCACACCCGTGAGTGACATACGTTTTGCTAACATAAGTGGTAGTGTACACATAGCCTAAGAGGAGATATTAGAGAGGTCTATACATTGTGAATGGTGTGGACAAAGTGAATAAGAAAGTGTTATTTACCCTGTCACTTAACACAAGAATTAGGGACCACCAGTGAAATTAATAGGCGGCAAATTTTAAACAAAGATAAGGAAGTACTTCATACAATGCACAGTCAACCTGTGGAGCTGGTTGCCATGGGATCTTGTGAAACCAAAAGTATATCAGGATTCAAATAAGAATTAGATAAGTTCACAGAGGATAGGTCCACCAATGGCTATTAGCCAAGATTGTCAAGGATGCAACATCAATGCTTGAGACATCCCTAAGTCTCTGACTGCTAGAAGTTAGTACAGGACGACAGGGAATGGATCATTTTATGCATCTGGCACTGGCCACTGTTGAAAGATAGGACACTGGGCTAGTTGAACTACTGATCTGACCTAGCATGGCCATATTTGTGTTCTTAATGTCACTGCCTCGCCAGGAGCATTCTCACTGTCAATGGTTTCAGACTGCTCTCTCTCCTGATTCTGTCCCAACCAACAGTTGCTCATGTTTTAGCCTGTGCCTGTTTCCATGTAACCAGCCCCTGCTACTGCCCAGATCTGCTCCTGCTTCAGCCAGTGACTAACAAATGACTTGTCTGATAAATATCAAGGTGATTAGGCAGTAAGCAATATATGTTTGTAGATAAACAGAATTTCTACATTTCTCAAGGTCCACATGTCATCACATGTAATTTTCACTGTGCATATGTGATCATAATGAAATATCATCAAGAAATGTCTGAATGAGACATTTTTTCTTTGCATTAAGTATAAAGAGGATGGGTTTAAAGTTTCTGGGTGAAATCCTGGGCTTACAGAAATCAATAACAAAACTCGTATTGACTCAAGTGGGGCCAGGATTTCACCCTGTAACTTTAGGCTTCACATAGCACAACTATAGTGACAGAATACTGCATGTCTACAGCCACAATGGGATGGTTTATTAATTTACGTTTTATAAAGCAATTGTTAGAATAATTCAGTAGTGTTATTCACAGCCCTCGAGCCACATGAGATCCACGGAAGTATGTCTTCCAAACCACTAGCAGCACTTTGTTTCCTTAGAATTTAAGATCCCCCCCCCCTTTTTTTTTTTTTTTAAAGTGTACAGCTCTTAACGATGATAATCCTTCCATATGTGCACCACTGAACATTAACACAACGCTACATGCAAAAGTCTATACAAGCCGGCCTCACCAAATAGCTTTAAAAGGTATGAACTAGTCCCATTTATTTCAACAAGCTGTTGATTGAAAACTAATTATGACAATTCAAGGGTCCACATTGTGAAGTATTCTTTTGCTCTTTTATGCATAAATATCCAATGAATATTTTTATCTAAATGTGGTTGAATTCTCTAACAAGTTATAGATGGTAAAGATCTGTTAGGGCTATGGTGCAAAACCACAACCATAGCCATTTGCAGTAGTCTTCCTGTAGAAGCAGAAAAATATTGAGAGCAAACAGAAAAAAGTGGCATGCTTTTGAGTGGGGTAGATAGGTGAGTAGATCCTGGTGTTTCAGGTATATCTGGTTAAGGAAGCCACTTCTGCTAGGGTCATTGGAGACTCCAATCTGCATCTCTAAAGCCAGTACTTGACTTTTAACCGCTAAGAAGATATTGCCAAGTACTTATTAAAGCTTCAGAGAGGAGTGGGGACCTTAGCTTGAAATTGCAAGGAGAGTGGGAGGCCTTTCACAAAGTTGCAGGCATTTTCAGGAAGTTCAGAAAAATGTTTCTTATTTTCTGTCTTGCCTACAAATGCTCAAAAACATGAGTATAAGCTGTTGTCCACCTGCTGAAAAGATCAAATTAATTTCACAGTTCATTGCAGTATCTTTGAAAGGGACAAAAGAAAGTATAGATCCATTTTTACCTGAAACCAGACTAGATGAGGCCAAAAGTCATCTAGAATGGACAGGCTCATTGTGCTTATTCTTGCTCATTTTGCAATGCAAGATTTAAGAAGAATTTTACTCACTTCCTATAAATATACAATCATAATCTGTAGTGAGAAATATCTGGCTTTAATTACCATGACTGATATTTGTGCCTCTTTAGAGGTACATAGATTTGAGAAAAGATATTTTATTTATGAGCCAGGGTGGGGTGGGGTGAGGACACAGCAATCATTCAGCAGACTCAAACGTACATTGCATCATGCATGTGGCCATTTCAGAGATATACTACAGTCATGACCAGCAGTACAAACCATTAAGAACTCTGTTTCCGAGAAGCATCATCAGGCTGTACACCCCTTGCTTTGAAGCCTTCATAACATATTATGCCTTGTAAAGTGTTTTGTAAGATCTCAAAGTCCTAAAAAATGTAGCATGTGCACTTAGGGATTAAAATACTATGTGTGTCTATGTGCAAATTAGGTTTCACCTTTGTACTCCTGAAAATTTACTTAAGTGCCTCTCAGGGGGTTGCACACAGCACTTTGTTTCACCATATCTCGACACCTTTACTTTAGCACCAACTATATTCAGATTCTTTGTTATTATAAACATGCTAAACATACAGATGACATTTTGAAAAGAATTTTTCCCCTTATGATTTGTATGCTAATTAAGAAATTCCTTGGCTATCTATACACCTCTGCAGCACTGAAATTTCACTTTGTCCTTTAGGGAAATTTCACTCTGCCCTGCAAAGTGAAAAAGAAAGCCTCTGGGGGAGGAAAAAAAGACACTCTCTTCCTGCAGGACAGGTGGAAATTTAAGGCTCCTTCAGTATAAATCGGAAGCAATGAACTGTGAATCTTTTAAACACTAATATAAGCTATTTATGAAAGTAATAAATTGCATCTTCCAAACTGTGTCAAAGTTTTAAAATAAATGTCACACTTAAAATGATACTATCCTTTACATTTAACAGCCTTTTTTTTTTGGTCAGAAATTGATGCTTCTACATAATACACTATATCTAGAATTACACAGTTTGTGATTCTATAACATGTTGCCATACCACACTGTAATCACTAACAGTCTGTTTATTTCAAAAAGCTTATTCATTTCACTTTAATGGGCAATGATCTCCCGGGAACTTGTGAGAGAAGAAAGAAGGTGATGATGACTTGTAAAATAATCACAACCCAGAACAACATCAGGGTGGGTGAGAGGCTATATAGAACAGTTTTATTATTTAGTGTGGATAGGAGACTTTTTAATTTACCAGAGAAAGGAATTTGCTTAACAAGTAATATATTTAAATAGCCTATACTTACTATGAGTACTGCTACCTGAGGGCTGGTCTACACTACGGGGGGAAATCGATCTAAGATATGCAACTTCAGCTACGTGAATAACATAGCTGAAGTCGAAGTATCTTAGATCGAATTACCTACCGTCCTCACAGCACGGGATCGATGTCCGCGGCTCCCCATGTTGACTCCGCTACCGCCGTTTGGGTTGGTGGAGTTTCAGAATCAATAGGAGCTCGTTCGGGGATCAATATATCGCGTCTAGATGAGACGCGATATATCGATCCCCAAGAAATCGATTGCTACCCGCCGATACGGCAGGTAGTGAAGACGTAGCCTGAGAAATACCAGCATTGTCAGTTATTTTGAAAATTAGTCATTACATCCATTCATCTACATTTTAGGTAAGAGATAAGATACAGATAGCGAACCAACAATATGTATGTCCAAAATATCACACACTGCCAATTCAGCAGATGTAAGGCCAACCCCACAATAAAATCAAGGTGGCCCAAAATATTGAAGCAACTAGGAAATCCTGACAGCACTGATGAGAATTAGAAAGCCATGCAAAGCATGAGTGAGATATTATGTACCTTCATAGCACATATGAATGTAGTTAATAAAATATATAGTACAGTTTAGGGACTTTCAATTTCTGCCCTTCTATGTAGACTGTTGGGGACTTAAAGATTTCATGTGCCATTTAACATTACAAAACTGATAGCTCTGCACAGGCATCATCAATATTGAACACACAAAAAAGTTTAAAATAATATCTTAGTCACTAAAAGGCAGGCAGTTTGTGTGGTAGAAAAATGAAGGTGATGAAGTTTATTAATGATGAAAAATGTATGTATTCTAGAGAAATGGTAATAGGTACCTTACAACTTGAGTGAAATATGATTTGTTTACTTAGGATGCATAATTCTAACTGGGGCCATGGAAACAGTGGCAGTATTTTAACTGATTAGTAATTAATGTACTCCAGTATTAAGCAATATTTATGAAAACAAAATACTGGCACAAAAGTGAATATCAAAACTCAGTACTTCCTGAAAAATAGAATCGATACACTAACCTAATCTTTTGGAGATGAAATGCAAGATTAACCTATTTTTCCATATAAGAAAAAAAATATGAATCTCACAAAGCATTGTTTGTATAAATATGTATATGTGTATATCCATATTTTTAATTTTCATAACAAGTGCCATCGGAAGGGAGCAATGATTTCTTATTATTTTACCGTTAAAAATCACGGAAAGATGATACTATTTAGACTGTACTATCAGTTATAAGGGCACTGTGCAATCCAGCTGACATATTTGATAAATAAACAACAAACCCATAGGCTGAGTTTCCAGTCTAAATGCTTGATCGTTCAAGATATTGAGCACTCTGAGCACTGTCCAGCAAAGCACTTAACTATGTGCTTAACTTTAAGTCTGTGAATAGTCCAACTAAAGTCAATGAGATTACTCCTATGGTTTAAATTAAGTACGTGCTTAAGTGCTGGCTGAATCAGGGCTAGAATGCTTGGCACCTTGCATGATCAAGCTTAGCAGCACAGCAGATAGGATACAGTACAATACAAATAAAATGGAGAGAGTTTGGCTTGAATGTTTTTGTGTTTTGAAAGATCTGCAGAAACTTTTCTGCAGACCTCCCCTGGCTAAACAACAGTGAAGTCAAAGTTTAGAATGTTATAAGCCTTATAGTAGAAATAAAAATCTTCCTTTTTTGTTTTGCACAGGATGGATAAAAATTGATGATTTTTTAAAGAAAAAAGGTAAAAAATCAGACTGGTTTATGTAAATTGTATTTTTTCTTTTAAAAATAAATGTTTAAAATGAATTCTGAATGTAATACAGAATACGTTAACGTCTGAGGTTATTATAATCTCGACACATTTTTAAGAAAATAATATGCTTTAAATCCACAAGACTATCAAAAACTGAGTTAAAAGCTGCTTTTTCTATATAAAGAAAGAATCAGGGGAAAAACATCAACTTCTGAGGTCAAGCTTTATAAATATGGCACAATAAGTCAGCCTAAGCAATTTAGAAGACTATTTCCAAACACTTTGGTGAGACTAGAAACTGAAGCTCCAGTCACTTTCATTTCGGTATATCTGAAAATTTTCCCAGACTGAAATAATCTGTTTAAATCACTGACTACATTTAATTCCTCTCTTTAATATATTATTTAATCATTTATGTGAAATGTGTTTTGATAAGAGATGTCTAGGTATCCAAAATATTTAAGCTTGTTAATAAAAATAAATTTTGTATGCTTTTTTGTGTTTAATTACATTCTAGTTACCATCCTAATGCAGCCTGACATAAATTATGAACAAGAAGTTAATTATATAGAAAATAAGCAATATATTACTCATTTTCAAACATACTAAGATTGTACAATTAATAAAAAACTGAAAATATTAAGCTAGATAGTTGCTTCAATAAATATATATTTTGGTATTGTGTACCCACCTAGGTAGCAAAAAGATGTACCAAATCTAATATGAAGGCTCTATTTAGTTGTAAATCAACATGTTTTAACAGTTATATCAACCACTGAAAATGCATCTTTCATTAGAAAATACTGAAGTACAACAGAAAAGTATTAAAAAATATGATTTAGAACGCAGCTTTCCACTATGTGATTTAAATCACTCATTTAAATCACCTTGATTTAAATCAATCCACCATGTTTTGGTATCAGTTTCTGGGAGCACCAGAGAAAACTTGTCTGCAGATGAGTGACAAAAACAAAACTGGGTGTGTTTTCGTAGCTGGACCCATCCTTCCCTAACAAGCCTAGTTCCGCCCTGAACTACAAACAGACTGGAGAGCCACTGTAAAGCATCTGTAGATCTTTCTTGCAGTCATGACTAAGGCAAAGCAGACAGAAATTAATATCTGAGCCATGACTACAGAATCAGTTCTCAACTTCTTAGATCTACTCCTTTCAAACAGAATCATCTGCACTTTCCATTGGATTGAGTTGCGAAGAGATCTATCTGTGGATGGCCCCAGGTAAGACATATCTCTTGGAAAATCTCATTGAACAGCTCACATTCATGGTCATGGAAGTGGAGAACCCTTATAAAAATACCTCAGAGTCAGATGATGTATCACCCCCTATGTCCACTGAAGAACGGAGAGTGCCAATACTGGAGGTCAAGTTGGTTCCAGGCTCCAGGGAAGTACCAGATTTATTGGTACAGAGGTTCAATAATGGGTTACCTGGTGAGGCAGCACTGAGGGAAGTCATGCTTGTATCAACTGGAAATCTTTCTCAGTACCTTCCAAGAGTTTGTGTGGGACCCCTATGGGTACCAAAGGACAAGACACTGTTGAAGATGGCACAGATGGAGCATAAGTAGGTACCAAGTAATACGTCAGTGCCAGCGGAGCATGTTTCTTTTTGGAGAGCTGGGCCTTTTCTTCTTTGAAAGTCTGGATGATGCTTACTTTGTTTACTACTGGAGCAGAGGCAGTCAGCAGGTTTGATTTACAGGGAGGTGACCTGGACCCTGTGAATCTCAGCAAGTGCTCCACTAACAGGAGATTCAGCCTCTCCTCCCTCAACTTCTTAGATCTGCTCTTAAATCTTGAACACATCTTATATTTGGAGCGGAGGGGAGATACTCCAAAGCAGTGGAGGCAGCTTGAATGTCTGTCACTGCAAGAGTAACACTGATAGCAGGTCTGGCAGGGTTTGAAACCCATGATGCTGGGCATAACCTGAACTTGAGACCACAGATTGAGGCTGGTGAAAAATGATAAAGGCCAAGTTTGGTCAAAAAGAGAGAAAGGGGGACACCCCTCCCCTCCAAAAGCACAATTTGTGCTAAATAAAAAAATAGTATGATACAGGAAATACTATAAAAATACAGGAAAAAAATAAGCAAAAGATACAGTATATCCATGTGTCTAGCTAATGGACACATTAACAGCACTCTGTCTCAAGCTGCAGTTTGTAGAGAAGGAACTGAAATGGTGGGGGGTCTGCCTCTCTCTGAATACCTTGGTATTGGAGCACAAAGGTGTTTAGAGTGCATGATGGAACCGTGGATACTGCTGATGAAAATCTCAAATCAAGAATGCACAGACACGTGCACATCTTGATATTGTGCTACCCACAGGGATGCTACTTGATGAAGAACAAAAGTTTCTCTTCCTAAGAACAACAAAAATGATTAAAGATCTAGAAAACATGAAGACTGAAAAAAAATGGGTGTATTTAGTCTGGAGAAGAGAAGACAGAGGGTACATGACAACAGTTTTCAAATACAGAAAAGGTTGTTACATGGAGGAAGGAGAAAACAATTCTCGTTAACTCTGAGGATAGGACAAGAGTCAATAGGCTTAAATTGCAGCAAGGGAGGTTTAGGTTGGACATTAGGGAAAAATATCCTGCCAGGGTGGCTAAGCACTGGAATAAATTGCCTATGGAGGTCGTGGAATCTCCATTATTGGAAATTTTTAAGAGCAGGTTAGACAAACACCTGACAGGGATGGTCTAGATAATAATTAGTACTGCCATGAGTTCAGGGGACAAGACTAGATGATCTCCCAAGGTCACTTCCAGTCATATCATTCTAATTTCCAGCTTAATCCCAGGACTCTACCAGAGCCTGCTCACTCCTAGTGTCTCTGCTTTCTCACAGCACCCCTACCCCCACACAGCTTGCAGCTGCTCTTTATAGGGTAATCATCTGATCCCTCTCAAGTGGGCCTCATCCTGTAATCAGGGTTGGCTTAACCCCAGGTTGTCAGTCCGTGGGACAAGCCAACCTGTTACAGGGCCTGATTCTGGGGATGATAATGGTGGCAGACCAAGAGATGAGTAGGTGGGCCAAATGTGACCTTTGCCCCTCTGCTCAGGAGAGATCTCACAGAAATATAATATAGATGGAGGCTGCATTGCATTTCTGCTGCTCCTTTAAAAGTGGTGTCCAGGGGCAGTTGCATCCCAGGAAATCTCTGGCAACATGGCTCCAATAAACATGTTATCAGGGAGCAGGGTAGTTCTGCAGAAAAAAGAAATGCTATGGGTCACAGGGACTCTATGTAGACTCCCCAGTGCGTCCTGCATTCCTCGGTATATCCAAAGGTTTTGTGAGCCAGACCTTTGCTTTCTTCCCAGCTCTGATAAAAGAATGAACAGTGGAATCTCATGGAACTTCCTGCCCATCCCTAAGATGGGGAGGCTGGCAATCTGGGCAATTGTTTGGGCCAGTCCATACAGGCCAAGCTGAATTATGATGCAACTGAATAGCAAAGTTTAAAACAAACAAAAATTGAATTTAAGTGTCAATGAGATCTCAGAAAGTACTCTAACAAAATGTGTGTGTGTGTGGGGGGGGGGGAACCACACACAACAAAATTGTGACAAAATGAAGTTATTAAAAAGGATTTTCAAACATTAATATTAGAAAAATTCAAGAAACTTAGATAATTTTTTCACGTCTTAGCTCATAGAGCCAAGAAGCGAATATTTCATCAAAATGAGCATTTCCCAGAGTACAAAAAATATTTTGTGAACATCAGTGAAGTTACTGTATTTGTTCTGTACACAATGCAAGTGTTACTTACCGAAGAGAACAGTGACTGAAAACTTTGTCCTGATGCAACATTTTCAAGTAGGAGGAGATGCAGGAATAAAATATTAATGACAAAAACATCAGTAACAAGGAAATGGGGGGGAAAGTTAAACGAAACAGTATCTCAAATCACCTTGTTGCTGAAGAGTAACATTCAAACGGTAAGATTTTTTTAATCTTTCTCTTGATATTCTTGGCTGCACCCAGCACTCTTGATTAAAAGTGTCTATATAGTTCATATAAAAGATCAAACAACCTAAAATTTTGCCCTCCTGTGGGAAGGATATCTGATGCATTCACCTTTATGTTCACTGAACAACAGCTTTGTAAGAAAATTACGCAATTCCCTAATTTAACATTTCATTGTTAAATTTTCTAACATTGTTTATAAAAAACACTTCCTATTAATTTTGTTATTTTAAACTGTAAATCCTTTATGCACTTTACATGTATTTTGAGTAATGATTTTACGTTTCATAATTTTGCTGTTCTCTAATATTGTTGTCATCAATTTCCAATCACTCTAAGACAATTATTTAATTAAATTCCATATAAACACAATGGAAACAGACAAGTTTAAAATTGATCAGGACCATGGGAGTTCTAGCATTAGAATTGTTTGAAGTATCAAACCCTTACTGATTTTTACTTAGTTCAACTTAAATTTGCACATTTAAAAGACGTCCCTATCACTAAGGCCCCAATGTATTTAGGTAAAATAATAATGTGATATTCTGGAATGATCACTTGACAAGAAATGCAAATGTTTTTCATAAGTGCTTTCTGTGTTAATCTAAGTGTCTGACCTTTTTATAATGCAATTTTTCAGTCATTTCTCTTTGATTTATCATCTCTGATGAAGGCTGTTTTTTCATTTTATGGTGTCAAAAGAATTATTAAATAGCTGTCAATCATACTATGCTTATCATTTGTCTTTTTACAAAACAAGAAAATTAAATAGTTTTTATGTCAACTTAGTAGGGTTTGCATCTTTAAAATATGCATGCAGTCATTGCTAGTACCACAGGCAAAAAAATAAAATAACCAATCCCCTTCAAGCCTCCCCCCCTGCAACTTTTGTACACAAAAACTAAAAAAATTCATTTTTCTTTTTCAGATTTTTTCCCCATGGAACAGAATAAACAAGCTACTTCTTTTGATTGAAACCACTCCTCCCCCCCCCGTCACTAAATTCAGATAAATAACTTTAGATTCAGTCTCTATTAATATTTTCCACATGTTCAGAAAGGCACTATATTTTCAGTCTGACAATGTTCAAATGAGGAAGAAAGACATAACATTTGTGACACAAATATAATATTCCTGGATCTTAAAACAAAGTAAGATTAAATTTATGTATTAACTTTAGAATTAAAAGAGTTTTTCCAATAACCTTAGTTTTCCTAAGAAAAAACAAACAAACAAACAAAAAACACCTTCCGATGTATGGCCCCATTTCAGCAAATCACCTAAAAAACCCACACACTTAAGTCCCATTGATTTCAAGCTAAACCTATGCTTCAGTGTTTTGTTAAATAAGGGCATGAATAACTAATATTAAAAGCAAAACAATAGCATTTTTGTGGCTTAGTTAGATTTGGGTATAAAATAATATGTTTTGGTTCTTGTTTGAACAGAAGGCTGGGTATTTATTTTAAATAAATGGCATCTTAAAAATTAAATAAAAAGACAGCATATAGTAAATGTCTAGAAATCTAAAGACATTATTCTAGGAATACATACATGGAAATTATAGTTTTGCTTAGATTCCATCATATGGTTTCTTCTGTTGGTTGTTTTTCTCAGAATGTTAACATCACAGAGACAGAGGTCACTATTACATATTTTACTCATCTAAAAAAAAAGTGTGTCAGTGAAATGGAGATAAACGAGACAGGTAAAGTTGACTAAATCTACTGCCACAGCTCATCAAGGTAGAATGTTGATAAAAATACTTTCATTAAAATATTAATAGAAGTGCCTCCATTATTTACTAACTGGTGAAAAAACTACTGGATTACTTTCTCTAGAAAATGGCTAATTTTCCAACATACACAGGGAGCTGTGCCTAATAGTTGAACAGATTGGTTGCCACGAGTGGTTTTTTTTTTCCCATTACAGAAGCAGGTTGATATTACACCTTGATAGTTTTTAAAGCTCTGCGGACAATGTAATCTTCATGCTACCTGTATGTCTCATAGCCCCATAAGTGCAGTGCTGATACTGTGCTTGCTCCTGATGTCAGTACTGCTCTTTCCCCAATCCTTGTCTTCCTAATGCATCTCAATCACAGTGTTTGGCTTGAAAGAAATTCTGAAGAAGAAAATTCTTTATTTACAAGAAGTACAATAATCAGTGTCTGAACTCTGTAAAAGTAGGATTTCCATTTTTTTCCCTTTAAATATAGATATTACCACTACATATTTGGTATGGTCAGTCACTAATTCTGGAGTCTGCAGGCAGCTTAAAGTTTTGCTTTCTCCACTAGCATATTTATGCATCTTTTATATTAAACACGTTGCTGGCTGGTGGGTAGAGAGCACCAAGCTTGAGCACGCAAGTATTTCATGCTAACATGTCATATATGGAAATCTCTCCTCTTAGGTTATACCATTAGAGTGACATCACTTCCACCAAGGAACAGGGACGGTGTAAACACTTAAGACAACTATTTAACTTGATGAGATAAATGCTGCTACTCTTTTTTCTACTTTTAAAAATCTCTCTTTACAGCCACCAAACCTCTTCTATTTGCTCTTATGAAGAGACTCAGTTGTCAGGTTAGAGGTCTATTCATTAGAGGTATACAGGTGATAAAATATTTATCACCCACATCTATCCATGTTGATTTACTCATGCTAAAATGAAAATAATCACATTCAAGGGGTATGTTAGATTTTCAAGGATGATAGTTCAATATAGTGGGAGTATCTTGTCTACCACCAGTAATATCCAACCCATAATTAAGCAGAGAACCCCACTAATGTAGGTACCCAAATCTTTACATCTTCCCTTACATTCACCATGCATGTTGGTATTTTCCCCTACTACAGCTTCTTTCTAAAAAATCATTTCAAGGTTAGAAAATGGTATGGACAGGATGGGTTAGAGTTCATTAGTCCCTGGGAGCCTTTTGGAGATATTGAGGAAATAAGTTCCATCTTAACCACAGGGGAATGAAACTGAAAATGGAAAATTGTTTTTGACGGGGCAGAGGGGTAGAGCATGACAGGAAGTAACTGAGAGAAAGCTAACAGATGTTAGAAAACACTCAAGGATATATCACAAATACCACAGTGTCGGTGGTTATATATTCCAGAAGGACCCTTAAAATATCATCTTAGGAATTATGTACTGAGCTTTCAGTAGAAAAAGGTAATAGAGGATAAAGAGGTACAGGCATCAATCCAAACAAAAACAGGATTTTGGTTAAATCAGGCCATTAGCAATGGCCGTAATGCTAGGAGTAAAAAGTACAATTGTCTTTATGTTAATTCTAGAAGCCTATAACCACAAATGGGACAGCTGGAACATTTAGCTTGTCAAGAAGGTATCAATATATGGGAAATCTTAACTCAAACAGAGTAGGATAATAACTATTAGTAAAATTAGGTAATCACTAACTATGATCTATATGGAAAGGATAGGTTACACCACAGAGAGATGAATTGGCATACACATAAAGGCAATCAAAGAGGAAACTAGTGAGAGTTATTCCAGAGTAGGGGGTATGGAATCTACTTGGTTACAAAGCCTAAATGTATATACAAGGTATTGTTATAACCAGTATCCCATGTATTCGGCAATTCTTCAGCAAGGAAATTTGATGCAGAATCCATGTTTGGGAGGCCAGAGGACTATTCTTAAATTCTTCCTAGTGCAGTTTCTGCTACTAAAAAGTGGTCAGAAAAGACAGAGTGGATCACCAGTTGGGCGTGGGGGGGTTGAGGGAGCTACCTTCAAAGTTTCCCAGCTGAGCTGTCTTATGACAAGTCAGGGACTTCCTCTCCCAGAACATTAAATTTACAGACACTAATGAGACCAGACATGACTCATCTCTATGCTAATCAACTAGATGTTTCACCCTTTTCAAATCTTTGTAATCTAGAATTATGCTTTAAAACCCAGCTTCTACATTATAATAACTAGAACTTGGATTGGATCATCATGTGGCAGTAAAACACACCAGGCACTTCCAAAATTTCAGCTTTCACTTAAAAAAAAAAAAAAAGTCTCTAGCTGTTATGGTTACTGTGCACTGAGTGTACCTGATGCAGAGATCTCTATGTGAGTCTTCAGAAAACAAAGAACAGCTCCTCAGAGGTAAGAACTGACCCATTCATCTCAGCGAGGGGTTAACTCACAGTGATAAATTAAAATTCAACGTTATGAACTATTTAATTCCTCATATAAAAGAGGGAGGGAGGATCACAGATATACAGAATTTACTGTGAGTGATATCTTATTTGGGGCATTCTCTTGTGAGATTCACCTTCCCAATCAACGGGCACAAAACACCATCGGAAGTCTTAGTGATGATTTATGGATTGAACCATTTCTGTAGCCTCATGACACGTGGCTGTATATTTCCATTTTATCAAACCGAGAGGACATGCCAGTGTGTGTCAGGTTATGTCTATACTGGGGATTGGCAGGAGAGCACTCAGGTTAGTTTAGTCAGGGTGCGAGCATCCCCACTATGAAGCCATATCCATACTGTGTCCTCTCGGTTTCTGCACTCACTCATGTGTGTCTGGGAGCATATCCCTCGGATCTTCGTACTGAACAGACACTCCAGGTTACTCAAAATGTGTCAACTGCAGAAGATCCTGTCTGTCCTTCAGAGGGGTGGGATGAATTGCAGGAAGGTCACTGGAAGACTATCAGCACTTGAATGATTTAACATGTGTTCTCACAGTAAAGGTGGCGTGTTCTAGCCTAAGTTAAAGCAGAGCACAAAGGATAAAACCTGTGTGAAAGCCCTGTTAACTGTGCAATGCAGGCTCACCTGGAATGTATAGTAGAAATTGGGGAATGAGGATGACAATAAATTAACGTTAATTCCAGTTTAGAGAAAGGTGACAATGAAAGGAGGCTAGAAATAGTAACCAGAGGATATGACAAAGCTTATATAATTAAGGATGTGGGCCCACTATTACCCACATTTGCAATTTAAGAGGCTATAACTTATTCTCTCACATATGGACAATGCTATCAAGGTCCATGCACTGTCCTATCAAGATCAGATTATTGTGAAGTGCTCTAATTGGGGGTACACCCTAAATTCATTTGGAAACTGAATCTTGCGTAGAGACTGGCTGCCCATGTGTTAAGTGGAATATCTCACTCTAGGCAGTTACCACCAGTGGGATCTAGATCAACTGCCTGTTGGTTTAACGGTGGAGTTTAGAAGGCTGACTTTGTCCTATAAACACTAAAGGGCTTGCTTACTTGAAAGATCACCTCTTTCCTCATGTGATATTGCTGCAGTAACAATCAGCACAGACATTCAACTTGGAGCCCATTCAGTCTATAAGAGAGTGAACAACGGACAAGGTTGTGGTTTGTTTTTAGCTGGTTGGTTCCCCTCACACACCTCCCACCTCGAGGACCCACTGACTTTGGAATTTGTTTCCCACTGACTCACATGCAGCTTTACACATCTTTCTAGGTAAATTATGGAAGATATTGCCTTCCTTTAAGACATCAGATATTTGGCCATTTGTAGAGATAGGACATAAGACAGTGATCTGATCCAGAATGGCAAATCCTGAAAATCAAAAAGGAATCTTACAAAAAGAGGAAAGATGGGCAAATTGCTAAGGAGGTGTAACAAAGAATAGTACAAGTATGTAGGGATAAAATCAGAAAGGCTCAGACACAAAATGAGTTATACCTAGCAAGGGACATAAAAGCCAATAAGAAAAGGTTCTATAAGTATTGTAGAAGCAAGAGAAAGATGAAGGAAAGTGTAGGTCCCTCCTTAGTAGAAAAGGAGAACTAAAAGATGACACCAAAAAGGCTGATGTGTTTAATACCTGTTTTGCTTCAGTCTTCAGTAAAAAGGTTAACTGTAAGTAGATGCTTAATACAATCAATATTAACAATATGAGGGAAGGACCAGAAGCCACAATAGGGAAAGAATAGGTTACAGTTAGATAAATTCAAGTCAACAGAGCCTAAGTGGATATAGATGTGATATGTCTTGCTTTTAGAAAAGCTTTTGATATAATCTCACATGACATTCTCATAAACTAGGGAAATTTGGTCTAGATTAAATTACAATAAAGTAGGTGCACAACTGGTTGAAAGACCATATTCAAAGAACACTTATCAATGGTTTGCTATCAAATGGGAGGATGTATCTAGTGAGGTTCCATGGTGGTCTTCCTGCATCTGGTGCTACTCAATATTTTTTTATTAAATGGCTTGGATAATAGAGTGGAGAGCATGCTTATAAAATGTGCAATGCCACCAAGGTGAGAAGGGTTTCAAGCACGAAAGGAGAACAGGATTAAAATTCAAAATGACCTTGATAAACTTGAGAATTTTTCTGAAATCAGCAAGCTGAAATTCAATAAAAATAAGTATACAAATACAAAATGGGAAATAAACTGGTTAGGAAGAAAAAGATTTGGGATTATAGAGGATCACAAACTGAACATAAGCCAACAATGTGATACAGTTGCAAAAAAGGCAAATATCATTCTGGGGCATATTAACAGGAGTGTCACTTTAAAACACAGGCAGTAATTATTCCAGTCTATTTGGCAGTGATGAGACCTCAGATGGAGTATAGCATCCAGTTTTGGGTGCCACATTTTAGGAAAGAGACTGGAGAGACTCCGGAGGAGAGCAACACAAGTGACAAAAGGTTTAGAAAAAACTGATCTATGAGGAAAGGTTAAAAAACTGGGCATGTTTAGTCTTGAGAAAAGAAGACTGAGGGTGGACCTAACAACAGTCTTCAGTATCTTACAGGCTGAAGAGGGTGATCACTGAAGTAGTAATGGGCTTAATCTGCAGCAAGGGAGATTCAGGTTGGATATTGGGGAAAACCAATAACTTTCCAACGATAAAATGTTACCAAGGGACATTGTGGAGTCCCCGTTATTGGAGGATTTTAAGAATAGGTTAGATGAACACTTGTCAGGGATTGTCTATGTATATTTGGTCAAGCATCTGCTTGCGGGGGCTGGAGTAGAAGACTTGTCAAGGTCCCTCTCTACCCTATGTTTTTATGATTCTATGTACTGAGGTAGAACTAAGTGTCCCAATCTCTTCCTACTACCTCTAAGTTCAGATTCTAAATGGCTCTCTCACATAGCTTTGTCTAATAGCACTATCTAGGCAGGGATGACTGACACTAGTTGAATATATCCTGTCTCTATTCTTATGAAATTTACTATTCTTAGCTTCAGCAAAAATATTTTGCTACAAAAAGCAGCTCACAATATGTTTACTACATACAGCTGTGGGTGGATAAGACAATACATACACACAGAGAGCTATACATTGCAGTAGGTGAAGCTGAGTTTGCCATGGTATGAGTAAAAAAAGTTTTTACAATTTAGGCAAAGGTTTCATTCCATCAGCTAGAGCCTCAGACAACATCTATTTGGTCTGATCCCTTTAACATGGTATGATAGCTAGAAAAGCTTGTTGTAAAAGAGTGGCTTACCCACTTGGCTGGAGAGCCTGGGGCTAAGCCAATCTTAATTACAGGATGAGCATCACCTGAGAGGAATGAGGTGATTCCAGTACAAAAGGAGCATGAAGCTGCACTGAACAGGGAATACTCAGGAAGCTGTGGCAGAGTCAGCAGAGAGTGAGGCAAGCTCTCCAGCAAGTGAGGCCTGGGAGAGTCCCCGACCAAGCAGGAGAGAGACTGCAAAGGCCCCAGGCAGAAAAGCCTGGGAAGAGAAGAGAAACCTTGGATTGTGTGGACCGCATGAATGGACTGTGTGTTTTGGGGTTCTGAGTTTTATTTACAGTTTATTTTATATTAATAAACCCAATCCCCCAGGAGGGGTATTTTTTGTCCAAGAAAAAGCCTGACATGAAGTTTATTTGAACAGTCCAAGATGGGAAACTATGGAAGGCTGCCTGTAGCGTGAGTCTAGGCCAGGACAGGGCATATGGGAGGCAGCTAGCCTGCTTACAACTATAAAGAAAATAATCTCTGGCTATCACCACCAACATATGTGATCAATCGCCTCACAAATGCTAAGTAGTTTTAGTCTAACAATTCTCCTCAACACCCTATGTCTGCGCAATCCACAGATTCAACTATGTGCCAATATCTCACAGATCTACCTCTTCACTCCAAATCAATATTCTTCTATTTAAATTAAAATCTTTTTGACATCTCCTCATGGCTGTCCAGCTATGAAGTTAAGTACAACAGAGTCAAAACTAAGCTCTTAAAATTTTGCTCCCACACAAGCCAATCAAAAATATCCTCTTTTTCAGTGACTATAGACTAAACCATCATGGATAAGGAAATTGGGCTTTTTTAACCAAACAGGAGGAGGAGGAGGGTCACCCATTTTGTTTGTACCCTATGGCAAAGCTTAATCTCTTGCCAAAGGTAAGCATACTGTAGATGTAGCATCATTACCTGACAACTTCTTCTGATGGACAGACAGCCTAGTGGTAAGAACAAATAATTGGGTCCCTCACCAAAGACTCTTAAGGAAACTAAGCAGCCATGGGATAAAATGAAAGGTCCTCTGACTGATCAGTAACTGAGTGAAAGATAGGAAACAAGGTAGGATAAAATGGTCAGTTTTCACAATGGAAAGAGGTGAATAGAGTGGTCCCCCAACAATCTGTAGTGGGACCTGTGCTGTTCAATATATTCATTAATTATATGGAAAAGGGGGTAAATAGTGAAGTAGCAAAGTTTTCAGATGATGCAAAATTATCTTGGATAATTAAGTCCAAAGCAGACTGTGAGAAGTTAGAGGGATTTCACAAAACTGGGTGACTGGGCAACAAAATGGCAGATTAAATTCAACATTGATAAGTGCAAAGTAATGCATATTGGAAAAAAATAATCCCAACCATACGTACACAATGATGGGGTCTAAATTAGCAATTACCACGCAAGAAAGAGATCTTGGAGTTACTGTAGCTCAGTGTACATCAGCAGTCAAAAAAGGCTAACAGTATGTTCAGAAATATTAGGAATATTCTAATAGGAATAGAAACTAAGACAGAAAATATTATAATGCCACTGTATAAATCAGTGGTGCACCTGCATCTTGAATACTGTGTCCAGTTCAATCCATCTCAAGAAGGATATTGTGAAACTGGACAAAGATATTACTGGATACAACAAAAGAACTGTATACATTCATGGAGGATAGGTCCACCAATGGCTATTAGCCAAGATGGTCAGAGATGCAATCCAACACTCAGTGTCACCCTAAACTTCCAACCAGAGCTTTGGAGCTGTGCTCCAGCTCCGCTTCAGCTCCAGGAAAAAACCTGCAGCTCCACTGCTCCAGAGCTGCTCCACGCTCCACTCCAAAGTCCTGCTTCCAACTACCAGAAGCCAGGAATGGAAGACTGGTGATTGTTCCATAATTGCTCTGTTGTATACACTCTCCTTGAAGCTCTGGTACAGGCCGCTGCCAGAGATAAGATACGGGGTCGGATGGACCATGATCACACCCAGTATGGCAGCTTTTATTACCTTATGTCCAAAACCAACAAAACTTCTACATTCAAACCTTTACTGGCTCCTTCCTGGCACAGAAGAATTGTGAGGAAATCTACTACATCTGTATTAATAAAAATGTTCTTATTAAAACTAATGTAAGGGATATTATGTTCTTAATTCTCTCATTTTTATTTCATGCTTCCCAAGTATACTAGCGAATACTCATTTACTATTCTCAGTTTTGTAGTATCAACCCAGTTTACAAACAACAATTTTTACTGTATCAGCTTCACATTTAATCATAAACTGATTCCAACCTGACTTGGAATGATCATTGTGAGGGTCTGTAAAACAGAACAAATACACCTTTCCACCCCTCTCATTCTGACAAAAAAAAGGTGTCTTCTCTTCAAGGGATGAAAATAAGAGAAAACAGAAACTTATTTTGACAAGCAAATATAACATGGAACTATTGTCAGAGAGTTTTCAGAATGTTTAAATTGGTACTGGTACTGGTACTTTTTTTTTAACTGAGAGTTAACGGTTTATTTCTATAATTTTATTTCTGTTTATTTCCTTTATATCGAAACATTTCTGAGATTAAGGTGGAGGGGAAATCAGAAAGGTTTACTCATAAGGCACAGAAATCTAAGGTTCAGGTTTAAAGACTCACTATCTAATCTACCTGGATTAATACTTGGTAGGGATTTCATATGTTTCTATAGTTCTTAATAATGATTGCCAATGACAGGACTCAGAAATCTTTGAATTTGCACTTATAATAGCTGAGGGTTTTTATTTTTCACTGACAAACTGTTAGTAATTCATTGGGGCTTGATCCTACAAGGTGCTGAACACTCTGACCCCAATGCAGCAAGGCACTTAAACTCATAAGTAGACTCATGCTTGGCTGAATCAGGGCCAGAGTCCTCAGCAGATTATAGGAATGTAGATTATTTCTTATTATCTGTTTGTATTACAGCAGTACCTAGAGACCCAAAGTAAGATTGGGATCCCATTGTGCTGGACAATGTACAAACATACTGAGAAATGGTCTCTGCCTTTCAGAGTGTATAACCTGAGGCCCTGGCCTGTATTATTTGCATGGGCAGGCTGCATGGGCAGGTTGCTGCACCAATGCAAAGCCCAAATAATTTAGCATAAAAGTATAAGATTATACTTAGGCTATTACGTAAGCAATTCACATACATTAGAATGACATTTCTGCACCAGAAGATTACTGATATGGGGCTGACCATTACTAACATATGTGCTAGCAAAAATCTGTGTTCCCATTCAGTATTCCGGTAAAGTCAATGGGACTCTGCATGGGCTGAAGATGGTACCTTGACAGTACATCTGTTTCCAGGAACATTATTTGAACAGGATTACTTGATTTCTTCTGAATTCTGACACAGACATTGTAATTTAATTTATAATTTTCTTTTCTAGAACAGCTGAGAATTACAACTGAGGAAATGCCTCTGGAGGTTTTTAAGAGAGAAAAAGAAAAAAGTAGCATGTTGCTACTAGATTAGCATATATTAATGAATTAATAATATTTACAAGGGGGCACTGCTGTGGGGAAGACAGTGATAATATTAAAACTGTGCAGCTGTGACGAATGGAACTAGAATCATTCATAAGGGACAAGATGAGGGCTCAGGAGGAGAAGAAAGGAGTATAAAAATGCTAAAGCCAACTACAGACATGAATAAATAGCATTTAAAATTTGCTGATTTCTCTGAAGTTTCCAGCTCATTCTCCAGTTTCATTTGCTCATTCATTACATTTGAAATTCCTTATTTATAGTTGGTATGGTCTGCAAACTTGAACAAAATGATATGTTCTCAGTTAATTTATGTGCATCTATTTCAATTGGAAAGATTTTTGCTGATTATCTAATATATACACTTTATACTATTGGATACAATCTGTATAGGCCTTCTCCTTCTGTTCTTTCACTGGACAATACCAAAGAGACCCTCCAAGGACAGGACAGGGTGAACTGTAGAGCCAATACAGCATCTAAAGTAATAATGTTAATTTGGCACATAGACTGATACACAATTTTTAACTAAAGCGTTCATATTAGAGATTTGTTAAAGTATTTTTTAAAATTTTAATTAGATTTATCATTACTTTTGACATTTCAGAAAAAAAGTAAATACACATCATGTCCTCAGGCAGTATACTAAAACTGTAGACCCCACTGTACTCTCTGCAAGTGCCTAATTTAAAACAGATTTCTGATGCTTTCTTTATAGGAATGGCTGTTTTACTTCTTCCACTTCTATTAATCTTTGTTTCTTTTTATTGTTATATCTTTCCCAGCTTCATAGATCATCATATCCAAATGTTGGAAGTGTGGGGGAAGGTACAGCAACTGTTTATTCCACATTGTAAAGTTTATTTGAAATAATTTTCTAATGAACTGTACTATAAAATATTTTGCATTGAGATGACATAACTGAACAGAAGACTTCAAGCAATCAGGATGTGTGTAAAATGGCATATACAACAAAGTAGCTTGAACCATCTGGAAAACTCCAGGAGAATTAAGATCTCCCTCTAGTGAATAAATGTAGCAATGCCAAGCTATGCATTACAACTATCACACAATTTCATCTATCTTTGTGGATAAGGGCTCCAACTTCCTCATGTGTAAGGATTTCAAAAGTAGGTTTAGCAGCCTGAATGAACCAGATTTCTTTAGAGTTGCTAAATGTCATGGTATATACTAGTGTAGCCATTCTTAGTGATGATCACACTCACTTCAGACTGCAAGGTCTCCAATTTGTTTACAACTCGTACTACTTTTTCCAGTCACCTTACCCTTGTTGCCCTTTAACCTAACTCCTTTATTCCCCATTGCACTCCAGTCTCACTTGATAGCTCAACTTTTTCAGCTGCCAATTTTGATTAATCATTTTCTTACATGCGCACAAACATTGCAACTGCTTTTGCTGATATTGCAATAACCTTTTATATTAATATGCTATCTTATCAGAAACTAGGTCTTTTGTATATTTTTATTTCTGCCACCCAGCCTGGTCACCTATAGTTTCAATTAGCAACACTGGCCCTGATTCTGGCCTCAGACTGCTCTAAATCAGGAAATCACAGAGTGAGAACATAATGGATGAGAAGTTGGCCCCTTACATCTACTTTCCACTGACTAGTGCAGGCTTTAAATGGTCTAGCAGTCTTGGCAATTCTAGTGCTAGCATTAATTGTCCTTCTTTCGGCAACCAAAACTTATCTTTCTAAAATCACTTTCAAAGGATCAAATCTCATAGCTTTAGTTCTAAACTCTCAGATATAATGTATATTCAACCAAAGGTTGCCTTATGCTGTTTGCTCACTAAGCATTGCAAACATATTCCCCGTTTTCATTAAAAATTAAATAGTATTAACCACAGGTGTCTTAGCTAGTGAGATTAACGTTAGCCTACGTTGTAGGCAGGTTATGATGTTTTCAGATGATATCTGTAGAAAAGTTGTCAGGGGAGCACTTGGCAAGCTGCTAGCCACCACTTTGATCTTTGTGAATTTCTAAGAGAATGATATATGTTAGCACTGAGACTATCTTCTGGCACTGGTTAACAGCTATATTTTTGTGAAAAATACACTTTGTACAAATGATCTAGCTAGCTCTCACCCTATCTCTAATCTTCTTCATAATCTTTATCTAAAATGGAAGGAAAATAGACACATATTATCAGTTCCTTTTTCCATTTTTAGCCATAGCCTCCTCGAAAAAAATGCAGCACAACTTTCAACCCAGAACATTCTCTCTCCTGATTTCCTGAATGCAGGCTGGTGACATCTGAAAATGGGTAAGCAAAACTAACACAAAGGTATGCTCAGAGCCAATTTACAGCACCAGGTAAAGGTTATATTGTAGCTGACTCAAAACTGGGTAGTCAAAGCATACCCAGAAGAGCTTCCACTAGATTTTATTGAATTCTATGGATCTTTACACTACACTGGTTTTTACAGATCAAACAAGCCTCAAAAATGCATTATTTTTTGGATGTTACAGAGGACTTGCTGTCTCTCTTCTAATTCAGTTTAGATTTCCTGCTTTCCCCCCGCCCTCCACCTCAAATCTGACACAGAGTAAATCATCTCATGAGTCATTATTTTATCTGAACATGGTGAGATAAATCACAACAGTTCTGAAGGCTCTGTATTGCTTCTGTTTTTCCTTATTCTTTATGTGCTATCACATGGCACTACTATATTGTTACTGGAATGTGACCATTCCAATCATCTGTTATAGTGATCAGCTCACCATATGGATCAAAATTAGTTTTGAAAAGTCAGTTCCCATTTTAATTATACATTTGCCTTTGTTTATCTGATTTAGAGGCCATAGGTTATAAAGATGAGGTTAAATAACATTCTGATATACGCAGAAGCAGGACAGTTTCATTTTTTTGTTCATTGTAAGTAAACAATGGTACAGCTTGGAGGAGTACTTATTGAAGCCAATTAGGATTTGATTTGCCTGGTATAACGCTAAGTATATTAAAAGTGCACAGACAGCCAAGACTAGTGTCAGGATAAAAATTATATTTTTAAAAAACAAAATTTCTCTCTGAATTATTACCACCAACTTAGACTACTACAAGTAAAAACAATTTTAAAAATATGATTTACTTCTCACCGTTTATACTGGCTGCTTACTTTTTGCACTTCACTGAGCTTGGACAATGAAAGTAGATTAATTTATCTGTTTTGTTTGTTTATAGACAGTTTCTAATGCTCAAATACACACGTGACTGCTTTTGGGCACAAAATACTGTAGGGTAATGTTTAAATCGAAACAAAATATGATTCTATTAAATGTATACAAAATCATGAAAAGACTTGCAAAAAACAAAAACAATACAGAAATCCCCACGGCTTGCTGAATATAAGCTACCTAACCACATTGCTTTAAAATGCCTCAGAGCTCACACTTGCATGATAAAGGTTATATTTCATGCACGTCTAACTCCTATATTCTCATTTTTTTTCTGACTTTAACAAAACTCAGATTGGAAGTCACTCAGATATGGCAGTAACAAGGTAAATTAGATGGACATTAATATAAAGGAAATACAGAACAGAGGAAGATAAAAATTGCAGTATCAGATTGTTGCAGTGGTATTTGTCCAGATAGTTCAGCATACTGTTCAGATAGTGGCCAACACCAGACACTTTACAGGAAAATGCACACAACCACCATTGTGGATAATCATGGAATAATCAACCAATAGGGAAAGTTTCTTCCTATCACGTCAGTTAGAAGTTGGCTGATGCCTGAAGAATGAGGCTTTGTGTAATTTCTATTTTATTACCTGCTTCATGTAATTGTGTGTTCTTGTTATCCATGCAAACATTCTTTGAGCCTCACTAAGCTTTAACCTCAATCATATCTTGGTGGCATATCTTTCAAAAAAGGGAAGATAGACCAATCTGTCTAAATTTGACAGCTGGGAAGATACTACAAGAAGTTATTAAACCATCAGTTTGTAAGCACCCAGAGAATAACTGGGTTATAAGTAATAGAGAACGTGGATTTGTTGAGAACAAATCATGTCACACCAATCTAATTTCCTTCTTTTAGATGGTTACTGGTCTATTGGATAAATGGAAACTGTTGTGCTATATCTTGATTTTAGTCAGGCTTTTGATACTATCCCACATGTCATTCTTATAAGCAAACCTGGGAAATGTGGGCTAGATGAAATTGCTATAAAATGGAAAGAAGTATCTAGTGAGGTCTTGCAGGGGCCTGTCCAGGGTCCAGTATTATTCATATACTATTTTAATGAGTGACTTGGATAACAGTGATGAGAATGCCTATAAAATTTGCAGGGGACTCCACTGGGAGGGGTTGCAAGCACTCTGGAGAACAGGATTAGAATTCAAAATGTCATTCCCAAATTAGAAAAGTGGTCTGAAATACACAAGATGAAATTCAATAAAGAGAAGTGTAATGTACTTCACTTAGGAAGGAAAAATCAAATGCACAGCTGCAAAATGGGGAATAACTGGCTAGGCATTGGTACTGCTGATAAGGGTCCGGAGATTATAATGGATCACAAATTCAATATGAGTCAACAATGTGACACAATTGCAAAGAAGGCTAAAATTCTAGTGTGTGTTAATAGGATTACTGTATGTAAGACACGGAGGTAGTTCTTCCACTCTATTTGGCAGTTCTTGGTGCCACACTTTAAGACAGATCTGGACAAACCGGAGACAGTCCAGAGGAGAACCAAAAAACAAACAAACAAAAAGTTTAGAAAACTTGACCTATTATGAAAAGTTAAAAGAAATAGACATGTTTAGTTTTGAGAAAAGAAGCCTGATGGGGGCTGGGGGGAAAGATCTGACAACAAATATGTTAAGGGCTATAAGGAAGAGGACTATGATCAATTGTTCTCCATGTCCACTGAAGGTAGGACAAGAATCAATGGATTTAGTCTGCAGCAAAGGAGATTTAAGTTAGATATTAGGAAAAAAACCTAACTATCAGGGTAAAGTTAAGTTAAGTTCTGGAACAGGCTTCCAAGGGAAGTTGTGGTATCCCCATCATTGGGGGGTTATGAAAACAAGTTAGACAAACACCTCTCAGAGATGGTCTGGGTATACTTGGTCCTACTGCAGCTCAGGTATGGACTAGATGATCTCTCAAGGTCATCTCCAGCCCTACAGTTCTATGATTCTATATTTGTTGTCAAAAGGGGTGATCAGAAATGAAGTATTAATTAATTATTATTATTTACTACTACAAATTAGGGTATAACACTGATTGATATAATGCCAGCATAACATTTACAGTATTATACCATTCTTTACTCATCCTAACATTTAATTTGCTTTTATGACTACCGCTGCTACATATTGAGCAGAAGTTGCATTAACTGTTCCACCACCACTTAGGTTTTCATTCTAAACAGTTACAATGAGTTTAGAATACAACCATTATTCCTTCTAAAGTGTGTTAACATGCATGGTGAAAAGAACGGTAATTGGAGAGGCATGGGTCAAAAACAACAAGGTGTAAATAAAGTCACCGGAGTGTGTTAGTTAAGGTCAAAGGTTCTCATGATGTCATGGCATTCGAAAAGCACTCAATCTCCACTCTGCTGCTATTGGTTTGAGCTGAAAGATAAAGAGTTCATGGGGCTGGGGGGTTAAACATGACATGAAATAACCACTGGACTTAGTCAGTGTTCCTTGGTAGCAATAGGTGGAGCCAATAGGGAGACACAAAGGGGCCCTTATTTACTACTTTGCTGCTTTAGGGGTGAGCTCTGAGGGCTGGGGCTTTAATGTTGACCTTAAGTTTCTCTGGCGGGGCTTCAAAAGGGGTAACAGGGAGGTCACTGGATCCTGTGTCCTTGAGTGGCCTCCTGTGAATCCTGATAAAATCCCCAGATGGGGACACTCCTGTTCCAGAATGAGTCCTAGTCAAGAGATTCCTGGCACTCTCAGTGATGCTGCCTTTTTTGTTTTCTTCTCCAATTTTAATAATTTCTCTCTGTACTACTTTCCCTTCCTGTCTGCCTCTTTCTCAGACTCACAAAGATTTATATTTAAGATTATTGTGAAAGCACTTTCAGTGTGAATTAAACATGTGTGTTTGGTAATACTGCATTTAAGCTTCAAATTCACTCTTTGTAACTATTTGAGTAAAACCTTAGTAACAGGAGAGTTCTTTGAAACAATATAAACAGTGTGAGGGCAAAGTCAAGATTCATTCTTCAGGTGGAGCAAATACTTGCAGAAATCTCTCTATTAACTCAACCAGCTCTGCTGCTAAAAAATCCACAACACTGTATTACAACACAACTAAGCACCGTACATACCTACCCTTCTGACAAAGAAATAAATAAATTTAAAAAAGTTTCTTAAAGAAATGCTTATTTGGAAGATTTTTATCATCATCTCTATATAGGTTGCAAATTACAATATTTAATTAGAAAACAGAACATCCAAATGATACTGCCATTTTGACTGATTGCCATGCATGCATCCATGCTTGAAACATAAATTTAGGATGCAGAATAGCAGTAATAGCATTAAGGCTTGCTCATCAAAATAAACTCCCTAATATAACTCTGAATATCTTGATACCATGGGTGCCATGAATGGGCTTGGGGAGAGAGAGGAAAGATCAAGCCCCTCCTTTTTTTTTTTTTTTAATGGCTAGGAGGGACAGGAGTGTAGTCCTGAAATCTTTATTCTTTTCTATCATGGGGACATACAATGGGAAAGACTGGGAACTGCTGGCAAGATTATCTTTGCTTCCATCTTTTAGTTATTGTCTTACACTCTGTTCTTTTGAAAATAAAGCAATAGTTAGAGCCATAAAACTGATTTCTCCTGAACACAAATATGTTCTGAACACATTTTTTGTAAATAATAATAGCAAGCAGTTTCTTATATATTATTATTTATATCACATTAGCACCAAAAGACCCAATTAGGCTAGGACTGTACAAACATACAAAAATATGGTCCCTGCAGCAAAGATCTTACAGCCTATGAGACTAAACCAAAGTTCACTGAAATCAATCAGAGGCTTTCCATTGACTTCAGCGAACTTTAGATCAGGCCTTAAATTCTTGCCATAACAGTACGGTTTGACGGACATTTGCTTTTCTACAAAATAATTAACTCAGAAGTGGCCCAATCCAGCAATCTTTATTTGGGTTATCCTTGCTCAAGCTGTAGGTCTCTCAAAATCAGTGGGGACTACGCTTATGAAAGATGTCTCAAACGAGTGCAATGTAGGATTATCTCTCAAAATAACTTGCTTTTCTGTGACACTAATGAATTTATTTATTTTACTCTGACTCAGTAAAATAAATAATTTACAGTAACAAATGAGATGCATGTTCCTCTAACTTTTTCATTGTTAAAAAAGTTATGTTAAGTTACATTAACTTTTAGTACCTGTATATATGTCTATTCTGGTGTTCAGGTTACACTAGTAACTTCTCAACAGCTGTTTTACACAGGAAGGACCTGATCCTAGTGCCCATTGTAGTCAATGGAAATGGAATGATTAGTGGATCCACCCTACATGTCTAAGGCTATTGCTACAGTAGTTCCATGAGAGAGAGATTGATTTATGGTTTCCATACAGCACACTTCAAAATTCAAATAAAAAGAAACAGAATATTGCAGTACAAATAGGAATGAATAATAAACATGTAAAACAGGGGTCAGCAACCTCTCAGAAGTAATGTGCCGAGTCTTCATTTCGTGTGCCAGTAATACATTTTAATGTTTTTTAGAAGGTCTCTTTCTATAAGTCTAAGTCTATAAGTCTATAATATATAACTAAACTATTGTACGTAAAGTAAACAAGGCTTTTAAAATGTTTAAGAAGCTTCATTTAAAATTAAATTAAAATGCAGAGGCCCCTGGACTGGTGGCCAGGACCCAGGCGGTGTGAGTTCCACTGAAAATCAGCTCGCGTGCCACCTTCGGCACACATGCCATAGGTTGCCTACCCCTGATGTAAAATCATACATGCTGGAGAACAGATGACAAACAATTAATGCTAGATGTAAATATGCTGCACTCTCAAACTAAGTTTTCTTATTCCAGCTATGCAGACTCCAAACAGGAAAATCATGTAATCACCTAAAAATACATCGTAACTGGCATATGACTGCAATATAAATACTTGGTTGCTCACATTACTATTATTTTAAAATTAAAGCAGACACATAATGACAAATGTCATCAACTTCCATAGTTAACCTCAATTGAAAGTTTTCAAGTCCTGCCTGCGAGCACAACTGAAAATTAGCTAGACAGTTTCTATTCCTTAAGCACAACCCCCTACTCAATTTTGTACAACGGACAGTCTGCTCAAGAGTGCCCTATAAGTGAAAAAACAGCTGTGTTAAAGCTCAGTATAGCAACATAGAAGCCAATTATGTGAGAATGCATATACAAGCAAAATGCTTTAGACTTTTAGACTTAACTCTAGTCAGTTTCAGAGACTCCTGTTTTAATAAGAACAAAATCCATCTGAAAATAAAAAAAACAAAAACCTTAGTCATAGTGGGATGGATTGAGAATTAAGTATTTTCGTAACATCCAAAGAATGGGTAAATAGTCTCTTTAAAAATATTTCAAAATAGAGAAAGTTAGCAGACCAAATTATAGACTAATTGTGAGAAAACATATTTACAGTAGGCATTCTACAGCTGCTAATGAATTTTCATACAAGTTACAGAAAATTGATATTGAAATTGATTAGCATATCTAATACTTAAAACATTAATACTACAAAAATAGAAAAGTATGAAAGATCTTAAGAGCCTAGGCCCTAAGCTTGCAAAACACTTACCTCTGTAAGCCTTTGCAGGATCAGGGGCTTAAGCTGGTCTTGCATTTTTGGTTTGCATATATTTCCTGATGAAGGAAATTTTAATATTACTATTAACAATTGTATTATTGTAGTGCCCTAGAATCCCATTGTCCTAGGCACAATACAAATGCAGGGAAAAAAAAACTGTCCATGCCGCAAAAAGTTTACAATCTAAGTAATAAGTACTATTTTGTGACATTTCTTAGAAATCAGTGATTAAAAAATCAATTTGGATTATCAGTGCTTAGTTTTATGATTATGGGCCATAATCATGTGCCAGTGGCTACGATTCCAGTATTAACCCTATTTTCAGCACACTTTTTAAGTTTGTCTATAAAAACAAACTCTCTTTTTGAGCTGAAAATTCTCAGGATAAATCTGGGGGAAGAGGACATGCTATTATTAATTAATAATTATTATTATTAATTATTATTATTATTGAAGAAAAGCAAATCACAGCCTATGTTTGATTCATGGGACAGGACAATGTAACATTCTGAATTCTGTTATTCAGAGAACTATTTGGACTATTAACATAAGGAACACAAAAGTCCTGTTCAAGTCAAGTCATATTTTTGTATCTTTCTTATTTCAAGTCTGCTTCAGTCCCTCTCTATAAAGGTATGTTTTGTGACATGAGCCAATAAGTCAAACTGGAAAAAATCTGTTTCTTAGATATGCATGGCTGTTTTCTCCCCTTTTTCTTCTTACTGAAAACAAGTTCCGATATGAGATTTTGTTTGCCAAGTTTTGCTGAGCAGAAAGCATTCTATGGGTAAGTTATAACCTAATAAATAATAGGGATTATAATGGAAATGCTGATACAACAATATCTATTCTCTCAAACTGCATGCATATCTTCCATTAAGGTTAGTGGAAGTTACTTATGAACATAAAGAGAGAATGGACTCCCTTAGGGGTCCTATTCTCTTCTAGATGTGCATCCATAACTCCCACTAACATTAATGGAAGAAATGCGAACTGAGGGAATAACAGATCCTGTTTTGCACTTTTATAATACCAGTACAGATGATTCATTGTACCATTCACTAACCTTTTTAGTTCCATAAGTCAAAAAAAAGGCGGGGGAGGGAAGAGGAAGCTAGCAATTAAAAAGTGGAATGTTTGATACTATAATAAATTAAATAAGTACTGCATCATATAAAACCCTTCAAAATATTCACAAAATTTTACCTCTCCATTTCTGACATCATAAAAGCACAGACTGTTACTTGACAAGTTGGATTAAACTATGGATAAGCAAAATTTCTTTTTCAGTACAAGCATTACCTCAATTGCATAGTTACACAATAACTGGACTAATCAAAGCTATACAATGTTACCATTGGGAAGAAAGTAGGGTTCCTCATTAGCCTATTACAAGAGAATTACTGTAAATTCAGCCTACGTGCAGCATCACTTCCTGTGCAAACAAACATAGATAATACAACAAGCTTGAAACCATTCCAAGCTGGCAGACTGGCAGAACAAATTATGCAGAGCAAAAGAAAGCCTTCAGTAGATTCAATAGAGCTTGGAGCATAAGAATGATTAAGTGTTTCTTTACACAACTACAAATCACAGTAATGAATCAGAGTAAAATTTCCAATAAGGGACTTAGCTGCATCAGCTGGCCTCCTTTAGAGAGCAATGTTATAATGTGAAATGATGACATTCTAAATAGCAGTGTTTGCAACTTTTGCACA
The DNA here is from genome assembly GCF_003597395.2 of Chelonoidis abingdonii. Classification (NCBI taxonomy): domain Eukaryota; kingdom Metazoa; phylum Chordata; order Testudines; family Testudinidae; genus Chelonoidis; species Chelonoidis abingdonii. The sequence continues at coordinate 70,762,747 of NC_133773.1, forward strand.
ATCTGCCTAAAGCAAGTCCATTGTTGTTTGATGGGTTTTTTGTTTTGTTTTTAAGAAAAGCATAATAAACTATTGCCTAAAAATATATAGAGAAGCAGGGGCGGAGGGAGTCTTTTTAATTAGCTAGAAAGTGAGTCTAATCCAACTAACAATGAAGTCACTGGGAAATCTCTATGGTTTACTTTAATGGGATCTGGATCAGTCCTGCTCTGAATACATAATATTCATAGACTCTAGGACTGGAAGGGACCTCGAGAGGTCATCGAGTCCAGTCCCCTGCCCTCATGGCAGGACCAAATACTGTCTAGACCATCCCTGATAGACATTTATCTAACCTACTCTTAAATATCTCCAGAGATGGAGATTCCACAACCTCCCTAGGCAATTTATTCCAGTGTTTAACTACCCTGACAGTTAGGAACTTTTTCCTAATGTCCAACCTAAATCTCCCTTGCTGCAGTTTAAGCCCATTGCTTCTTGTTCTATCATTAGAGGCTAAGGTGAACAAGTTTTCTCCCTCCTCCTGATGACACCCTTTTAGATACCTGAAAACTGCTATCATGTCCCCTCTCAGTCTTCTCTTTTCCAAACTAAATAAACCCAATTCTTTCAGCCTTCCTTCATAGGTCATGTTCTCAAGACCTTTAATCATTCTTGTTGCTCTTCTCTGGACCCTCTCCAATTTCTCCACATCTTTCTTGAAATGCGGTGCCCAGAACTGGACACAATACTCCAGTTGAGGCCTAACCAGCGCAGAGTAGAGCGGAAGAATGACTTCTCGTGTCTTGTTTACAACACACCTGTTAATGCATCCCAGAATCACGTTTGCTTTTTTTGCAACAGTATCACACTGTTGACTCATATTTAGCTTGTGGTCCACTATGACCCCTAGATCTCTTTCTGCCATACTCCTTCCTAGACAGTCTCTTCCCATTCTGTATGTGTGAAACTGATTGTTCCTTCCTAAGTGGAGCACTTTGCATTTGTCTTTATTGAACTTCATCCGGTTTACCTCAGACCATTTCTCCAGTTTGTCCAGATCATTTTGAATTTTGACCCTGTCCTCCAAAGCAGTTGCAATCCCTCCCAGTTTGGTATCGTCCACAAACTTAATGAGCTTACTTTCTGTGCCAACACCTAAGTCGTCGATGAAGATATTGAACAGAGCCGGTCCCAAAACAGACCCCTGCGGAACCCCACTTGTTATATTCTATGTTGTAACTATAGAATTATGCAAAAAAAATGCAGCTGTTTAAAAACAAATACAAACTCTTTTCTATAAACAAATGTGAATTAAAAAATAAAATAAAATAAAATAGCTATCCTCCTTTTGAAAACGTGTCCATGCATGAGGCACTGGGGGAGGAGTCAGGTGCTCACAAAGGAATCTATATCTATGATCAAGAAACGTGAGGACATTTCCTATTCAAAGAAGTTGATTCTCTTGTAAGCAGCTGACTCTTCCTCCATTCCCATGTGTGGCATGCTTTCAAAAAGGGGCTTAGCTAAGCAAGTGTTCAAAGAGCAAAGATATCACACTAACAACAATACTGTTTTCTCCTGTGTTATTCAGAAAATCAGACAATATTTTCATAAGGGTTGCTTCTACTGTTAAAATCCATTAATCTAAAAATCTATAAATGCCAGCTAGATCTGCTTAAAGAATACTGTAACTGATTGTACATCAACTTTTCAGCACCACCAGTATTATTGGCACTTTAAAGATGAGACTTCCAAATAATAAAAACAAAAAACAATTTTTGCAATATGATCCTGTGCTCCGTCACATCCTGGTGAAGGTGCCATAAACAACCCATGAATAGAGACTCAGATTTTCAGAGTAGTATCTCCAAGCAAATGCAGGCCAGTTTGTAGAGTGACAAATATTGGCTTGCATACAATCTTTGTGCTGCACTACATTAAAAACATGTTTGTAAAACACATAGGAACAATGTGGGCCTATTTTCTAGCATTGAATCAAAGTCCAGATTTCATTAATTGCTTCAAATGTCATGGAAAGAAAACATCACTGTGCTTCTCGGATGCTAATCAATGGCTTGTTAACCTTAAATATAAACATACAGGAGTGGCTATGGCATAGCATATTTATGTGGCAATATGTTTCTACCTTTTACTGTGTTAAACTATGCCAAAACACTCACGGCCGGCGCAAGGAAGTTTTGCGCCCTAGGCGAAACTTCCACCTTGCGCACCCCCAGCCTTGCAGCAGCTCCTCACCCTGAAGTGTGCCCCCTCCCCTGCGGCAGCTCCCCACCCCCTGGCCCAAGGAGCCCTGCAGTACCTCCCCACCCCAGCTCACCTCTGCTCCGCGTCCTCCCCGAGCACACTGTCCTGCTCTAATTCTCCTCCCAGGCTTGTGGCACCAAACAGCTGATTGGGAGGTGGGAGAAGTGAAGCAGCAACTGCGCAGTGGAACCCCCGGGCTGCCGGTGGCACGCTGACCCAGGCACAGGTGGCAAGTTTGTAGAAATTTTGGTGGTGCCCAGAACCTGCCCTCCCCCAAAACTCCGCCCCCACTTGCCTAAGGCTCTGGGAGGGGTTGGGGGGGGAGCTCTGGGGTGCAGGTCCTGAGCTGGGGATGCAGGCTTTGGGATGGAGTTTGGGTGCTGGGTGCAGGCTCTGGGCTGGGGCAGGAGGTGGGGTGAGGGGGTGAGGGGTGCAGGCTTTGGGATGGAGTTTGGGTGCAGGCTGGGGGTGGGGTGTAGGAAAGGGTGAGGGGTGCAGGCTCTGGGAGGGAGTTTGGGGGTGGGAAGGAGTGTGTGGGAAAGGGGAGGGGTGCACGCTCTGGGAGGGTGTGCATGCTCTGGAGGGAAGTTTGGGGATAGGAGGGAGTGCAGGGGGATGAGGGTTGGGGCTGAGGATGAGGGATCATGATGCAGGATGGGGCTCAGGGCTAGGGCAGAGGGCTGGCGTGTGGGATGAGGGCTGTGGGGCTGAGGCAGAGGATTAGGGTGCAGGGAGATGAGGGATGGGGCTGAGGATGAGGGGTTCATGCTGCAGGGGGGCTCAGGGCTGGGGAAGAGCATTAGGGTGCAGGAGGATGAGGGTTGGGGCTGAGGAAGAGGATTAGGGTGCAGGGGGATGAGGATTGGGGTTGAGGATCAGGGATTCATGATGTGGGGGGGCTCAGGGCTGAGGCAGAGGATTAGGGTGTGGGGGGCTGAGGGGTTTGGGTGTTGGAGAGGCTCAAGGCGAGGGCGGAAGCACAGGGTAAGGGCAGCCTGCCCTGCCAGTAGGAGATGGGGGGCACTAGGACCCTGGGGCAGCAGATAGCAGTTCTGCTGGAAGCTGCTCTTCTCCAGCAACAGAAGACGACAGGGGAGAGATGCTGCGCTGCTTTCTGTGAGGCGGCGGGGCGGGAGCGGGGAGACCCGGGGGGGGCCGGGGTCCGATCCAGGCAGGGCCGGGGGAGAGACGCAGCTCCAAATATTGCTGGAGCAGGGCCCCCAGCCCTGAATATTGCTGGTGCTTGAGCACCGCAAACATATAGAACCTGCCCCCTATAAACCCTGGGCTGCTGGCTGCTGCGGCGGCCCCCCTGACCCAGGGGACACCCTGGGCTGCCCGCTGCCGATGCTGCCGGCAGCTCCGACTCCCTCTCGATCCCAGCAACAGCGGCTGCTCAACCACTTAAAAAAAATTTGGGGGTGCTGCTTTTTGGCACCCCCAAATCTTGGTGCCCTAGACAACTGCCTAGTCTGCCTAAATGGTTGCACCGGCCCTGAATACACTTCCTGTGCACCTGCACGCACACAAGCAAGCACACAGTGTTAACACTACTGCTGTGGAAAACAGGCTGCATAGTAGCTAGAGCACTTCGTACCTGAGAAATGGGTTATTTCTATTAATAGAAAAACAATGGATAGGAAATACAAGATTAATCCTAATTTAAATTTACAAAGAACAGTTCCTACATATAAGATTTCAACGGTAATAAGATTTAACAGAAAACGCAGCGAAATTCAGGCTTGCATACTCATTACAAGGAGTTGGGGCCCATTTGTTTGTTTTTTGGTGATAAACTTGAGTATTCCCTCCTCTGCAAATTGAGAAGACGACGACTAAAGGAGGACTTCGCGAAGTAACGAAATGACAGGCTCTTAAAGACGGCTGAAGATCACAGAAGCCTCAAAAATGCAAAAGGAAACTGACACTGTACAAGTCAACAATAATGGTGCTGAAGAACAGGGACAGAAAACCAGTAATTGACAGAACAGGGATGGAAGTGGTCAGCAAAGATTTCTACACCAAACTGTTCGCATCTCAGTACTAAGACTTCAACAGACCAATGAGCATGTACTCCCAGTCCTTGTCAGCAAAGTTTGACATGCAGTTAACCAAATAAAGGAAGGAAAAGCCCCAAGTAAAGAGGATCGGACAAACAAAATGATAACAGCTGTAGGCCAAGACCTGTGGGAAACCCTTGCTCAGAAGTTTAGCTGTTACTTGGAAATGCAGAATATACCATCTAGGTCGAAGGAGTCCAGCTGTACAAGAAGGGCGATTGTGAAGATCTAAAGAACAATTGTCCAATATACCTGCTCTTACGTCTACAAGCTGTTCACCAAAATAACAACAAACCAACTGCTACAGAGTCTGGACGACCAGCAGCTGAGACAGCAGGCAGGCTTTTGAAGGAATTCCAGCACAATGAACCATATTTTCACTATAAACCAGCTACTGGAACGCTCAAGGGAATACAAATTCCCTTTATGTATTGCCTTCGTCGACTATGAAAAAGCATTCAACAATGTAGAGATCGATGCAGTGGTGAAAGCTCTTTCAGGGCAGGGCATCAACACAAACTATATCAAAGTATTAAAGGAAGCAAATTCTGGCTGAACTATAGATATAACTTTATTTGATACTCCCCTTCGCATCCCAGTTAAGAAAGGTGTGAAACAAGGACACATGGTTTCACTGAAACTCTTCACAGGCTGCCTCAAAATGGTAATGAGGCAGATGAATTGGAAGGATGGAATCAACATCAATGGAGAGCAGTTAAACCATTTCAGATTTGTGGACGATATTGTGTTGATCACTGAAAATAATATCAAACTACAGAAAATGCTGTGAGAACAACATAAAAAGCAGCCATGTTGGACTGAAAATTAATTGTTCCAAAATGAAATTTATGTGATCTGATACTTTGACAGAAGACCAAATAACAAACAAGGGAGAGCAAACAGAAGAAGTTGACCAATACGTCTATTTGGGCCAATAAATTAACATGCGTCACGATCAGGAAGGTGAACACTTGCGAAGAAAGACAGCAGGTTGGTGTGCATTCAATTCTGTTAAGGATATCCTCCAAGGAAAAATCAACAAGGCAACATGCACCAGTCTCTTCAGCTCAACAGTACTGCTAGCTATGTTGTACAGCAGCAAAAAAATGGACAGCAAAATATTGGAGCAGCAACTGTTTGTCATGGAAAGAGTGATGGAAAGAAGAGTTCTGGGAATTTCAATCTGAGACTGTGTCCCCACTGAAGTGATCAGACAGCAGCATGGAGTGCAGAACTTTGTTGAGAGTAGGTATAAAAAAATGCCATGGGCTGGGCATATAGCGTGGCTCAATGACAACTGATGGACTGCAGCTGTTACTGAGTGGTACTCACAGGAGTTGACATGACCACTCAGCCAACCTAAAAGGGATGGGAAGATTTTATCATGAAAAGACATGTCCACACATGGAGAAGGAAGGTCAGGTTACAAGAAGAACGGAAGACATGTTGTGATTGGCACAATCTATATGAGGGCTGAAGGACTGATCGATCAAGGTGATTCTCATCACTGAACTACAGCTCAGTTATATTTCAAATTGTATTCCTTCAGACAACTTAATCCTTATTTTAGCCCACCTCAAGTCTACCACACAGCTCAATAGGTCCCTGAATCCTCCCCATACATATATGCCATGACTCTTCTTTATTTCTTTTCCTTGATCATGTTCTCTATGGCCAGAGCAGGTGAATAAAGGCTAGCCCCTCTTCTGTTTAGAGCCCTAGGTATAGTGCCTCTTAGAAGCACAGAATGGGACCACTCTAAGCCCACTTATCTATTCAATTCCTCCTTTGACTTCCACATCACTGGGTCACAGGCATCTATTCTGCTGCAAGCTGATTACTGCATCTGATGAGAAGAGGTGTCACTTTGGGTGTCACAGAACATGACATTTAAACCATCCTGAACTAAATCTGAATTAATCAGACTTAAATGATAGTAAAAAAAATATTGTAAGTACATCAGAAACAGGAAGCCTGCTAAACGACCACTGGGCAGTACTTAACAATAAGGACATTGCGGAGAAACTAAATGAATTCTTTGCATCAGTTTTCATGGCTGAGGATATGAGGGAGATTCCCAAACCTGAGCAATTCTTTTTAGGTGACAAATCTGAGGAACTGGCCCACACTGAGGTGCCATTAGAAGTGGTTTTGGAACAAACTGATAAACAGTAATAAGTCATTAGGACCAGATGATATTCACCCAAGAGTCCTGAAGAAACTCAAATGTGAAATTGCAAAAATTACTAATTGTAGTCTGTAATCTATCTTTTAAATCAGCTTCTGTGCCAAATGACTGGAGGATAACTAATGTGATGCCCATATTTAAAAAGGGCTCCAGAGATGATCCCGGCAATTACAGGTCAATAAGCTTCACTTCAGTACCAGGCAAACTGATTGAAAATATAGTAACAAACAAAATTGTCAGACACATAGATGGACATAATTTTTTGGTCAAGAGTCAACATGGTATTGTAAAGGGAAATCATGCCTCACCAATCTACTAGAATTCTTTGAGAGGGATCAACAAGCATGTGGACAAGGAGGATCCAGTGGCTATAGTGTACTTAGATTTTCAGAAAGCCTTTGATGAGGTTCCTCATCAAAGGCTCTTAAGCATAGTAAGCTGTCATGGGATAACAGGGAAGGTCGTCTCATGGATTGGTAACTGGTTAAAAGATAGGAAACAAAGGGTAGGAAAAATGGTCAGTTTTCAGAATGGAGAGAGGTAAATAGTGGTGTCCCCCAGCGATCTGTACTGGGACCAGTATGATTCAACGTATTCATAAATGATCTGGAAAAAGGGGTAAACAGTGAGGTGGCAAAATTTGCAGATGATTCAAAACTATTCAAGATAGCTAAGTCCCAGGCAGACTGTGAACAGCTACAAAAGGATCTCTCAAAACTGGGTGACTGGGAAACAAAATGGCAGATGAAATTCAATGTTGATAAATGCAAAGTAATACACGTTGGAAAACAATCCCAAACTATACATACAAAATGATGGAGTCCAAATTAGCTGTTACCACTCAAGAAAGAGATCTTGGAGTCTCTGTGGATAGTTCTCTGAAAACATCCACTCAATGTGCAGTCGCAGTCAAAAAGCCAACAGAATGTTGGCAATAATTAAGAAAGGGATGGATAAGAAGATAGAAAATATATTACCTCTATATAAATCCACGGCACATATACATCTTGAATACTGTGTGCAGTATTCCATCTCAAAATAGAAATATTGGAATTGGAAAAGGTTCAGAAAAGGATTAAAAACATATTAGGGGTATGGAACGGCTTCCATCTGAGAAGAGATTAATAAAACTGACTTTTCAGTTTGGAAAAAAAGATGGCTAAGAGGAGATATGATAGAGGTCTATAAAGTCATGTCTGGTGTAAAATGAAAAGTAAATAAAGAAATGTTATTTACTCCTTCTCATAACATAAGAACTAAGGGTCACCAAATGAAATTAATAGGCAGAAGGTTTAAAACAAACAAAAGGAAGTATTTCTTCACATAATGCACAGTTATCCTGTGGAACTCTTTGTCAGATGATGTTGTGAAGGCCATAACCATAACAGGGTTCAAAAAAGAACTAGATAAATTAATGGAGGATAGGTCCATCAATGGCTATTAGCCAGGATGGGCAGGGATGGTGACCCTAGCCTCTGCTTGCCAGAAGCTGGGAATTAGTTACAGGGAATGGATCACTTGATGATTACCTGTTCTATTCATTCCCTCTGGGGCACCTGGCATTGGTCGCTGTTGGAAGACAGGATACTGGGCTAGATGGACCTTAGGTCTGACCCAGTATGGCCGTTCTTACATTCAGACTTAAGAAAAATGTATCCCACTTCTAATCTCAAATTTACTTACTGATTTTTATTATTTTACCACTTTGGCAACGGAACCTTACTGCAACTCTGTATTTAATTTCTTGTTTTCCACACAATTAAAACCTCAAACTTAACTTCCACTAACACAGTTTTGGGTAGTGGTTTGTTTTTTTTTTTGCATTGGAATATATAATTGACCAATGGATAGCCAAATACTGAGGGTGAAATTTTCAAGATAATAAATAAGAGTTAGGTTCTTAAGTGTCTAAAAGTCACTTTTGAAAAAAGGTCTGAGGAGTAAATATTCAAAAAGTGCCTACGTGATTTAGGAATCTAATCCCCAAAATTAAATGACCCTTAGAGTGCTTCTGAAAACTTAATTCCCTATGTCAATTTCTACATACATAAAATTAAGATAATATTATTTACCTACCACAAATTGGTATTACACGCATGAGTTAATGTGTGTAAAAGTGCTTCAAACAGAAAAAAAGGAAAACATAACATTTTTCACCCACTAGATAGCCATCTCATCCATTTGGGGTCAATAATTTATTAACTCTGGAGACATCAGATTCTTAGCCATGTAGTGCCACAGAATAAGTGTTAAGTATCAGAGGGGTAGCCGTGTTAGTCTGGATCTGTAAAAAGTGATAAAGAGTCCTGTGACACCTTATAGACTAACAGAAGTATAGGAGCATAAGCTTTCATGGGTGAATACTGTGATAAACGCAGGACAGACAGCTACAAGGGAGGGTAGAAACCAGTATCAGAGGGTTAAAAGACCCTCCTCCCTATCAACTCGGGGGTAACTATGGGTCAATCAGGTTCAGCTGAGAAGGGGTTGCCAAGATATCAATTAGAATCAGCTGAGAGGGAGCTACCTGAAGTTAATTAGGATCAGCTGCTTCCAACTAAGGGCTGCCAGAGACCTTTTAAAACCCTCCCCTGGGAAGGAGGAGGAAGGAGAGAAGGAGCTCTGCTGCCAGGAGGTGAGGAGCCGCAAGACAGCGAGCCTCACCAGGAGCAGAGGCAGTATTCTGTCCCACAACGGAGAAATATACTCTAAAAAGGACTGGTGGAGGAAAGGAACAGACTTCTCCTGTGTCCCAAGGGGGACCAGATTACCCAAGCCTGTCTCACTAGGGCTAAAAGCAGCGGAGGCTGGGGAGACCGAGAAGGTGCCTTGTCACAATATCCACTTCATCAGATGCATGAGTAAGTGTTGTCACTCTGGGTATTGCATGCAGTGGAACTACTATTACAGTACTGTAGCACTTGGAATTTATTTTAGATTTGGTCACAGCATTCATCCCGGACAATGTTAAACAAATCTCATGCCTCAAGGCACAAAGCTGATCACCTCTGAGTTGAAAAGGAATGTTTCTTCATGTTACAGTACTCCATATATCTTTAGATGCTATGGTAATAAGGGTCATATAAATAAATAAGTAGATAGATTTTTTCCTCTTCCCATTTTGCCTCCATTTTTTTGAAGCACTGGCAGGAGGCAGGGTTCTGAGACATGATAAGGAACAAGAGGGACCAATGATTTGATTCAATAAAGCAATCTGAAATTTCATACATTATGTAGCATCTTCTGGGCACTTAGGCTAAGATCAAATGTTTATCAGTTTAACATAAAATCTATCAGGAGACTATATCCCATCCTAGCAGAGAGATGGATTAGAAGATAGAACAGATTTTGCCATCTTTAATAAATGTGTTATTCTTGGCATGCTTTCTTAAATTAATTTGCTCACGTAACTGTGGCAACGTAAAAAAATGATGATCCTCACAGGGGTATTAAAACTCTTGGTCCAGACATTGCATTCAGGATTTGTCCCTGAGTAGCCAGGAAAACTTTTGGGCTGATGGGTATGTAAATAATTAATGATCAGTAAATCAATGATTGATACAGTTATCTCTAATTAGTTATGTATTTCCTGTTTTGAATTTATGAAATAGCCAGCTTGATTACATTTACTAAGCAATGGTTAATTAGCAATTGTTAATCAGCACATAACAGAAAGGGATATACTTTACAACAGTCAGAGAGAACTGATCCTCCCAGTAATTAACACTCTGGTTTTCATAATGGCCTGGTTCTGGGGTTACAGCCTGACACAATTACATTAGAGTTGTTTACAGTTTCATTTTAATTATTTCATGTTTTGCATAGACATATGTTGTCATATAATACTAAAATAACATAAGAACATAAGCACCAAAGGTCCACCTAGCCCAGTATCCTGTCTTCCAACAGTAGCCAGTGTCAGATACCCCAGAGGGAATGAACAGAACAAGTAATCATCAAGTGATCCATCCCCTGTCGCTCATTCCCAGCTTCTGGCAAATACAGGCTAGGGACATCATTCCTGCCTATCCTGGCTAATAGCTATTGATGGACCTATCCTCCATGAATTTATCTAGTTCTTTTTTGAACCCTGTTATGGTCTTGGCCTTCACAACATCCTCTGGCAAGGAGTTCCACAGATTGACTGTGTGTTGTGTGAAGAAATACGTCATTTCATTTGTTTTAAACCTGCTGCCTATTAATTTCATTTGGTGGCGCCTTGATCCTGAGTTAAGGAAGTGTTTACTACTTCTCATATCTACTTTCTCTACTTCAGTCATGATTTTATAGACCTCAATCATATCTCCCCTTAGCCATCTCTTTTCCAAGCTGAAAAGTCCCAGTATTATTAATTTCTCCTCATACAGAAGCTGTTCCATACCCCTAATCATTTTTGTTACCCTTTTCTGAACCTTTTCCAATTCCAATATATCTTTTTTGTGATGGGGAGACCACATCTGCACACAGTATTCAAGACGTGGGCATACCATGGATTTATATAGAGGCAACGCGATATGTTTTGTCCTATTATCTATCCCTTTCTTAATGATTCCCAACATTATGTTCACTATTTTGACTGCTACTGCACATTGAGTGGATGTTTTCAGAGAACTATCCACAATGACTCCAAAATCTTTCTTGAGTGGTTACAGCTAATTTAGACCCCATTTTATATACATTTCTTAACATTCTGATTAGTGTCCAACTATATGCTCAAACTTTTGGTTACTTACTTATGTCCTTTTGGTAAGTACATCATTTTTGCTAACTTAAGCATCTGTTACTTGTTGTGATTAGTACAGTACATCACTAAACATATTTAATCTTCTTTAATTCTTGAACTGGTAATTTCTAGCAAGCTGGCATTTTCCTCTTAGCATGACTGAAGAGTGTTCTGGGAAATCTGGCTCACAGGCAGGCAATAAGACCTTATAAAAATCTGGCTTGTAGGCCAACAGGTAGGAGGCAGCAATTCTCCCTCTAAAGCTAAAGACTGGCTACCAAGACACTCCACAAAAGATTCTTTAGCACAACAGCTGATTTGCCTTCTGCAGATCTTTACAGGCCTTCCCAGTGGGTAGATGAGAGTTTTTCTGCAGTAATAAATTTGGTAGCATTCAATTCCTCCAGACTGCTCATGTCCTACTGAGTTCCACATCACATAGATTTGCCTGTCCTGGTATACCCCACTGGAATCCTCCCTTGCAAACCAGAACCACACTACTCATGTCATGTGGGGAGTAGCTATTCATTTTGCTATTTGATTGTACTGGTTCACTTTTCATTGCTATTAATTTTTACTGGAGTTTAGGGCATAGCTGTATTACTTTTAAACAGTTCAAAATGAGTGCAGCAACCACTTACCTTTTGGCACTTCACAGTTGAGATTGCGGGTTGCAGGCCAGAACATTTTCAAAACTATTTAATTATTATATCCAGATTTTAATGGAAGAGCTTGGTATTGCAGTTTTTGTTTCTACCTATAGAGTGATGCTGTAACAGTTTTATGACCATAGTATTAACCTGAATTATTTCCTTATGTTTACACATGGTGCTCAAACTTTTGCAAGTTTTGGGACATCAACAAATATCTACCAATATTCTGTCAGTTTTTTTATTTTTTCTGCTTCTTGGCTTTTTCTCTCCATATTTGAATTCCTACTATTCAGCTTTTCTTCTAAGATGAGAGAGAATTTGGTGATAGGGGAAACAATTAGTAAATAATTATAAGCTACTGTATTATGCGGTATCCTTTTCAGTGTTGGCCATGCTCCTCAGGGTCATATATTAAACTTGAGATAATTAATTTTTCATCCATGGTCACGTTTTTCCTTTGTGCATGCAAGAAAACAACTTTTTGGGTGCCTTAACTACATATTATTATTTATTCACTTGTTAATAAAAATCTGTAAAACACCATATGAATGCTAAGTATTGGTATTAAAGTGACACAGGGAGACCTTGAAGAAACAGTGGAATACGGTGATGACAAAAGTGACAGTGCAATGAGACTAAGCACAGGAAAAACTAGCACAAGAAGCAAATAATAAGAATGAAGAGACTACATGTCATGAGAGAGAACAAGGTGGTAGACAACACTACATGAAAGAAAAGTAGATGCTTTTTTCAAAGAAATAAAAGGACAAAAGGGGAGAGAATCATAAAAGCAATACAAAACAGAAATACACAGAACTGAGGAAAAACGGAAGGGAATGAAGAAGAACTTAAGCTAGACAACAGAATGAGAGAGATACACACATTGTCTGGGGTTCATAAGTTTTATTTATGTTATGCCCCTTTATTATACAGTATTTCCCTGGGGACTACCTACATATCAGTAATTATAGGACAAAAGGAGTGGATTCTGAGCACTTACATTATATTACTATTGCTTGCTACTCTGGATTCTAAAATAACTGAAAAAGAGAGAGAAAGTTGTCGCAAAAATTTGCCAGAGTGGATGGGGGTTTAGAGGCATCTAGCCCCCCAAACTTGTAAAGAAAATTGACTTGTGTGTGTTAACCACCATTCACAGGACACTGGACAAACAGCTGGGATCCATCTCTCCTGCAGCAGAATAGGGTGGTGGCAATCTGAAAACTTGATCGGAAACAGAAAATCACCTCAGAAACCATCCTCAAAATCTGCTTAAAGACAGTCCAAATGGTCCACCCCAAAATGCTACCTTTGGTTCCGCCAACACAACTAAAAAACCTGGCTATGATTTGAAAACAAACTAACAAACAAGTCTGCACAACGTAACACAGAAGGATCATAATGTAAGAAACAAAATGGTGTGCATCTAACAGTTCTGTATATGGATACTCTTCACTTTCTTTACAAAAAGGACTGTTGTATTTGATCACTTTCAGTTAAAGAATTCAATGCTTATGGAAGAGGAGAACAAGGCTTTTGTGTTTTATCAGACTCCATTAAGATCAGTCAGTGTAAGGTGGCTCACTATACTCCATAACATCAAAGTAGTCCAGATAATGCTGGATCTGGATGTTTAGCGCAAAACAGTGTACACACTATGTCTCAAGCTACATATTCTGGAAACATGTTTCTAAAATATTACTGAGCGACTCATCACTTGGCACTTTGCCAGTTCCTTGCAGTCATTAGTCAAAGCTTAGAATGGTCTTCACAATGACAAGGTTTTTACTGAATGTGACCTCATTTGTAAATTGTCTCCTGTAGCTGAACAGACATGAGATAAAAACAAAGAGAAAACTGTCAAAGCAGGGGAAGATGCTACTGATTGAAATATTTTTCCTCCTTTTCTGTCTACAAGCTGAGCTTAAATATTTTTACTTGGATAAATATGCATTTGGGCCCCATTCCACTAAAGAATTTTAATGGAAGAACTTGGTATTGCAGTTTTCTGTAGTAAGGCTATTGAAACCAATGGCAATATTTGTGCTCAAAATCATGTACATGTTTAGCACTCTTCAGGTTTATTTTGGTGATTTTCTGCTTAGAATGCCTCTACTCCACCTATAAAAGATAAATTACTGAATCTCTTTTGTCTGTCTCTGAAGCCTTCTCCAGCAGAGAACAAGGTACCAGTAAACAACAATAAAGGATAGAAAATAAAAGATGTCCTCCAAAGCAAATGATGACAGACAGATCAGGCCTATGTGTAAATTATATGTTATATGAGTAATGCAAATATAATTCCTACACTGGCAACTACTTAACAAAAACAAGAGAAAGAATGACATGAATTTTTCATTGATGCAATTGGTGATGATCTACACAGTCTAAGTGCGTTTTGAAAAGGCGAATCAGCCTATATGCATGTGTCATAAATCAACTTATCACAAGAACAAGCCTGACGGAAAATGATGAGTAACTGAAGAAGACTGCTAAAATATATAATGAATGAATGCATTTAATATAGGAGAAAATGAAACAGTTTATTATAATGATCAAATCATTTTTGGAACTCTTGTCCCTAATACAGAGAAAGTATTTTAAAAATATTTCTATACCATTTGACCCTGTTTCCTATTAAAAGCATCATAGAATGAAAGCACATACTGTAGTGATACAGGTTAGAGCGGACTACTGGGTTCCTAGGTATTATGTCAGAAAATAAAAACTCAATGCATTAAAGTGTTTTTACTTTTGGAGAAGTAATAATATTTATTATTTTTGACACCACAGAATCTCAATTTTCATTTTCTAAACAACAAAAATGAATAATTAACACAAACATTCTGTCTTTTCCCAATTCTCTATCAGGGATCTGTTGCACAATGAAGTCTTATATTACTAGCTACATTACTTTTGATAAAACATATCACAATTAATTTATTAACATGTCACGTAAGGTATTATAAATAATTAAAACTATCTGAAACAATGCTCTACTTCAGAACATCCTTAAATCTAAGCAATATAAAGTTATGTATAATTTGGCTATATATAAATACAAGGCAACAACCACACTTGTTGAATTCACATATGTAGATTTAAATGAAAATAAAATTTAAAAGAAATCACAGGAACATTTGTAATGCCATATTTTTTTCCCTATTTATTCACTCTCTCACTATTACTCAAAAGGCTCTGATTCAGTAACCTTTAATTAGGTGAGAAATCCTCTCCTATACAAGTAGCCCAATGCATTTCAGTGAGATAAGAGACAGACAAATACAAATTTTGGACTAAGTCCTGCCCTATTAGATCTGCACTTAGAGGGATCCATGACACAGTCTTCACACTTCTCGGTATCTCAGTAGCACCATGCCCCCACCCTTTTATAGAGGCTTCTTCACACAGCCCAGGAACTTTGCTGTTTTGGGTTAGAGATTGGGTGAGTCTGGGCTAGGGACAGGGGGGACCATACACATTGTCACCTATCTAGCCCCACAGAAGATAGTGTGGGGGAGTACAATCTGGGTCTGCCTTGTTTTTCCTGTACACCAACTACAGAACCAGTTTCTCCTCCCTTGGTTTTCACACCTCAACTGCTAGAACAGGGCCTCATCCTCCTTGATTGAACTAACCTCGTTATCTCTAGCTTGCTTGCTAGCATATATATACCTGCCCCTGGAAATTTCCACTACATTCATCTGACCAAGTGGGTATTCACCCACGAAAGCTCATGATCCAAAACATCTGTTAGTCTATAAGGTGCCACAGGATTCTCTGCTCCCTTGAAGGAGTAGTTCCTGGAACAGCCAATGGAAACTGGCAATGCAGAAACTAGAGCTAACATGCCCCAATGGGAAGATCTGAGTGGACCTTTGTGTGGACTTTCCCCGGGAGAATTAATTCACACAGATTTTTATAAGAGAAATAGATTATCTTGGTCATGACTGTGGCTGAAAACAATCCTGCCTGTGAGGAATAAAATATGAGTGTAGGCTCTTAAGGATGAAGTTTTGCAAGGATTTATTCTCAGATGTTCCATCCTTACAACCTTGCTGGGGAAGAAGCTATGGGTCTTACCCCAAAACCTGCTAAGTTCTCAGAGGTCTGCACAGAGGCTGGCCCCCAGTAGTGCCCTGCCTCTCCTGCCTTCTCCTACCCCATGTACGGCTGTCCCCAGTGAGTAGATGTGTGGAATGGTTAAAAGAAGGGGCAATGTATTATACATACATACAAATAAAGGATAATGGAGCCCAATGCTATATTACCTTTCTCACCTAATTTATTTTGGGACAGAAAAAAGGACAATGTATTTTATTCTTCCTTCCTACCACTTTCACTACGGTCAGGCCATAAATTGCATTGAAAGTACGTCTTCAGGAAGAGAATGCACCATGATAGAAAGGGCCGTCCCACTGTTCTCGGAGGAAGGGTAGATCCAAGTATGTAGGGTCCCCTCTGTGCACAGATCTACAGGGCAGGATCTGGCTTAATACTGAATAGTGCACATAAGTTTCCTAGTTTTTAGTTCTAATTAGTGAGTTTCTACCATTCTTGAAAATTCACAAAATGAGTTTTGATTATATTCAGACAGCATTTCAAGAACCAAAGCCCATC
Source organism: Chelonoidis abingdonii (assembly GCF_003597395.2). Lineage (NCBI taxonomy): Eukaryota > Metazoa > Chordata > Testudines > Testudinidae > Chelonoidis > Chelonoidis abingdonii. The sequence continues at coordinate 70,779,238 of NC_133773.1, forward strand.
TTCCTGTACTAGATCAAGGGCAATGGGGAAAGAAGGCCTTATACAAATACTGTAGGCAATTGCAGCTGGTCTACAAGACTTTTCAGCACCTATTTACTTTACACAGGTTTTTTTTATTATTATTTTCCCTCTTATATGTAATACTCTCTTAGAAATATAAACATTTTCTCCAATTATTTTGTCCTTTTGCATTTGGCCTTGATATTTTCCCCAGCGGTTCGAATGCACCTGAAATTGGCAAAGTTATTTGATAATAACTCTTTCAATTTCTATAATCATAATAATACCCACTTCTCTAATTTTAGACCATCATTGGTTAATGTCAAATGCATAACCCTACAAATAGTTTTTGTTAAATAATTGTGGCTGCACAGTTTAAAAAACTGCTTTTCACCTCACAAAAATACTAGCTTGTTTCTTTGTTTCACCACAGATGGGTATATTTCAGCATAACTAGATATTAGGAAATTAAAAACATTCCTTAACAAATATAGCTTTATAACTGTTCTATCTCAAAAGCTTGATACTTTCCCCTTATATATAGTTTTCATCAGCCAAGAAATACCATATTATGTTACTGGTTAAACTTTTTCATCATTATGGCCCCAACTCAGCACTTCAGCACATGTTTCGTTTTAAGCAGGTTGTAAAGGCCCATTAAAGTCAACAGGAGTTCAGCACATATTCAAGTGTTTTGCTAAATTGGGGTCTATGTACAGTAGTTTGCCCATCTTACAAAAGACATTTTAATATTTCATAGCTAAAATGTTAAATATGTTCCCAAAAGAGAAGTATAAGGGGGAAAATAGACTATGTTCTGAACCTACGCAAACTGTACCCACATTTGCTCATTATGTGTAACTGGTGTAGAACTCAAATGGTACTGCATCAAAAAAAAAAAAAAACATAGGGTGAATATTACACCTAAGCAAAAGAGGTACACCAAATAAATACTGGGATTTACCTTAACCAAGAACAGTCAGACAAACGTGTGCACAAAAGTATAACAAAGCAGCCTTTGGAAGGGAAGAACCTTGGGAATTCTAAAGAGATTTCAATACCAAAAATAAAATAAATAAATAAATGAAATCACAGCAGTGGAAGATTATTTCCTGGGATAACTGTTTTTGTTGCAATTGGTATAAACACTGTTTCCTTGAATGTAGCAGTAGTTATATCAGCAGCTTATTCTATGAACATACATGTATATCCTGTAACACACTACGTACAAATATGCAATGATTACAGTAATTAATCAGAGCATAACTATTAAAAAAAAATCTTCATCTCAATTCCCTCCTCTCCCCCCGATAGTACATTGTAGAGAAACTACAGTATTTACAAATTGTTTACGGGTTGTAGTTATTAGTGGTGAAGACAGCAAACTAATCAATAACATTAACTTTAAAGCATTTACCTGTGTGTAAGTCTCCGATGACTAATGCAAACAGCAGTCTGTTGGTCTTGAGCAATGCATACCTTATGGCGACTACATTTCATCTTTAAGCATGGATCTGTAGCAGGGTCTAAAGCTAAAAACAATTGTAGAAAAATATTTTAAAACCTTCTTTTTGTAAATACTCTGCAGTAAATTAGCTATTTAACATGTTTGCTTGTTCAGCACCTGGTACAATGGAGCCTTGATTCTCAAATGGGACTCCTAGATGCTACCATCATGTAAATAATAAAATAATAATAAACCTAATCGATATTCTAACTATTTAAATAGAATCATTCTTTGCTAACCAATTTTCTGACTTCTCATTTATTTTAAAATACTTGCCATTATAATTCAGTTAATTTATCAGAGATTGTATCAAATCACAACTCTTTCAAAATTTTCAATAGCAGAACAAAGCAAAACACAGCACAATCAATGAAGTATAAACTTGGGCTATGCAAATTTTTCAACTTTCACTTAGAGAAAAGCAGATTTTCAGGAATTTTTTTTTAAAAAAGTGTGTAAGACATGCTTAATTCCACAAAATATTTTTAAAAATCCTAAATAACCTCCCCTTCTTCCTATCTTACCAGAACACTTAAATTCATATGGTATTTAGACCTATGAGGTCTTATAGACACCAGTACTGACTGCTAAGTAGACTTTTAAAACAAGAGTATCTGCAAGCAAAAAGACAGCAGGGAAATCACATCAGAAGGTATTTCTGAAGGCATATCATAGGACACCCCATTAGCCCACCAAAAGAGAATTATTAAATGGTAAGGTAGACTTGAATATAATTCAGAGAATGTGAAGGCTCAGGCCTTACCTTCTCTTTTCTATTGTGCAGAGTAGGGTGAGTGGTAATCCTGAGGGCATTTTGCACCAAAAAATTAAAAATACTGACCAAAATTTTTAAAATTCTGCACACAATATTTTAAAAATCTGCAAATGTTTGTCAGATGTGGAGAATTCAGCATGGCATTGGGGAGCACAGGCCACTGGCTATCACTGTGCAGCTTCCCCTGGGAAAAGGACACAGCGGTGAGCCCTGACACAGACAAGGACTAGGCCTGCCCCAGAAACCCCCCAGAACCGCTTCCCTTCTGTGCTAGGTGCACCAGGTGTGAGCAGGCAGGCTCAGCAACATAGAATCCAAGTGTGGAGGGCTTAGTGTGTGGGCTGAGAAGGTTCTGTGTGGGGCAATCTACGTGCGAGTGGCTCAGTGAGGGATCCAAGTGTGTGTGGCAGATCTGAATACACAAGCGGCTTGTTGGGGGGTCCGGGTGCAATGGTAATGGGACTCTGCGGGGTGGGGGGAGGGAGTGTCAAAATGAAGCTGGTTGGGGCTGAGCAGGGAGGGGTCTGGATGTGGGGAGCTCAGTGGGAGGTCCAGATACTGAGGTAGTGGGGCGGGGATCCAGATGCAGCTGGTTGGCCTTCGGTGAGATAGGGATCTGGGTGGTTTGTCTGGGTGGTCCAGGTCCAGGGGGAGAGGGACTCATAATGGGGGGGTTCTGAGTGTGTGTGGGGGGGTGAGGCTCAGCAGGAGGGTCTGGGTACAATGGGGGCCAGATGCACAGGGGTTGGGTGAATAGGGGAATAGCTCACTTTACAGGGTTTCCCCTCCCTCTACAGCTGAGGAGCGATGGGCTTAGGAAGTAGGGGGAGAGGGGGAATTTGCAGAGCTTCCTGCCACTATGGGAGACATCTGGGGGGTGGTTCCAGATGCCATGCAAGGGAAGAGGAAGTCCTGTCCTCCCCAGCTCACCTAGAACTAGTAGATGAGCCTGGCACAGGGAAGGAGGCACCAGCTGGGTCTTCTCAGTTCTGCCCGCTGCCCCACAGTGATTTTATAGAATCATAGACTTTAAGGTCAGAAGGGACCATTATGATCGTCTAGTCAGACCTCCTGCACAACGCAGGCCACAGAATCTCACCCACCCACTCCTGTAACAAACCCGTAAACCTATGTCTGAGCTATTGAAGTCCCCAAATCATAGTTTGAAGACTTCAAGGTGCAGAGAATCCTCCAGCAAGTGACCCTTGCTCCACGCTGCAAAGGAAGGTGAAAAAGCCCCAGGGCCTCTGGCAATCTTCCCAATCCCAATATGGCAATCGGCTAAACCCTGAGTATGTAGGCAAGACTCACTAGCCAGACACCCAGGAAAGAATTCTCTGTAGTAACGCAGATCTCACCCCATCTAACAATCCCATCACCGGCCATTTGGGCATATCTTTACCGCTAATTAGTCCAAAGAATAATTAATTGCCAAAATTAGGCTATTCCCATCATTTACCATCCCCTTCCATAAACTTTCAAGCTTAGTCTTGAAGCCAGAAGGTTTTTGCCCCCACTGCTCCCTTGGAAGGCTTGTTCCAGAAACTTCATTCCTGCTGATGTGTTTAAAAACCTTCATCTAATTTCAAGTTCTAAAACTTCCTGCATGGCCAGTTTATATCATTTGTTCTTGTGTCCACATTGGTATGAGCTTAATAATTCCTCTCCCTCCTGGTGTATCCTTTGATATATTGTACTAGATAGCAATCATATTTACCCTCAGCGTTTTCTGATTAGGCATAACAAGCAAGCTCCTCGGAGATCTCTTTCATCAGACAGTTTCCATTCCTCCAGATCCTCCTAGTCAGCCCTCTCTGTGACCTGTTCCAAGTTTGAATTCTCCTTCTTAAACACGGAGACCAGAACTGCACACAGTATTCCAGATGAGGTCTCACCAGTGCCTTGTATAATGGTACTAATACATCCTTATCTCTACTGGAAATACCTCGCCTGATGCATCCCAAGACTGCATTAGCTTTTTTCACAGCCATATCACATTGGCTGCTCATAGTCATCCTGTGATCAACCAATATTCCGAGGTCCTCTCCTCCTCTGTTACTTCCAACTGATGTGTCCCCAGCTTATATCAAAAAATCTTGTTATTCATTCCTAAATGCATGACTTCTCTGCCAGCTGCCCTGAGCCCCCCAAAACATGCTGCCAGGAAGTGTCACATGACCATTCTTGTGGCTTCGCTTTGCTTCCTGGTCAGAAAGTCATTTTTCTGCAGGGAAACAAAAGAAGTCTATGGGGGACATACATTCTGTGTATGCAAAGTGGTGCAGAATCCCCCAGGAGTAGAGTGGGAATGTTAGTTGCTTTTCTGGAATGTAGCTCACACATGGTTTGCTATTTTGTTAACAGTGCAAAAGTGGCAACTCAGCTCTATTGATTGTAACGTCACTACAGTACAAACTTTGCATCAAATGGGGAACTGGCCCCTCAAGTTTAAAATGTATAAAGAAAAACAAAAACAAAAAGGAATTCTCAGTGTTGGTTTACTGCACCCTTCATTTTTGCATCTTTATTGTAGCTTTTAATAAGATGCTGTATATTAAAATCAAAGTAACATATCAGAATGACATATCAAGACAACTACATTAATGTCTATGTCCTATTTTAAATCAAGCGTTCTTCAGATACTGGGTAACAAACACAAAAAATGGATCAGAAAATGTCGATGAAGCTTTATTTTGATGGCACTTATCATAGCATCCAGGCACATATTCAAGGTGGAAGAAATCATTGTCCAATCAAATCCTCCGAACTGCAGGGCCATGTGTAAATACAGTGAGAATAATATATACAATTTGGATACAAATAAAACACATAGAAGAATAAAAATGATTTGGAGAAAAAGTTGTAAAAAGCATTAAAATAAAACATACTGACACAAAAATAAATGTTAAAATTGATTTACTTGAATTAGTTCACATGTAGCTACTATTACAATCATCAACTGATTTTACAACAACTTTGATACAGCATTCATTGCAAACTAGTTAAGACAGACAAAATGAAAATTACTAAAAAGACTCAATGTCTGCTTGAAATGGCTACCTTGAAGAAAAGTGAAATCAAAGCACAACTGCACAGAGAGAGAGAGAGAGAGAGCGCGCAGAGAATGCAAGCAGGGTGTGAGGAGACATCTGAGCATAATCACATGGTAGGAACGGCAGAGATGTGAGAATACAGAGCTATGTAGCTGTGAGGCAAACAAGTTTTGCCACTGAAGGGAGAATGCTGAGGAATAGAAAAAAGGAATAAAGTCATGAGGTAGAGGAAGATGTTGCAAAATGAAACTAGGTTAAGGAAAACAAATGGAAAAATTATCTTCTGTATATGTTTAAGTGATAGTCCAAGCCATAAAGAAATTGTGATATAAATATTTGGCTTGTATTTAAAATATCTGGGCAAGCAATGCCCACTATAGGTGGAGTTCATTGTGTTTGCAGACACTGTTTTACATCATTACTTGTTCTAGGTCAGACAGCACTTTGTGCTTGCCCAAACGTCCCACAGTACTTCTCAGTCCAACACCTTGCCACCCAAAAATACATTTAGAATCACACAGGGATTTCAAGCACCTAAATACGAAATTTGGATAATCAAAATCCCTGATGTCTAAACCAGGAGGTGCCTTTTTATAAATAAAAATGTATTGGGTCAGAGAGAGAGGAAAAAAAAAAAAAAAAGAGAGAGAAAGAGTATGAATAATTATATACCTTAATAGATAGCACACTCTTCTAGGAGACCAGTCCCAGTTTCAATCAATATTTAAGAATTTCATACAAAGTGGAAAAGCTTCAACAGGAGAGACAGAGACCCACACCAGAATACCCTACATCCCTGTCATCAGGGCATTCACATGGGAGGTTGGAGACTTGATTTCAAGTACCTGCTTTAAAACAGGGTGTGCAGGGTGGAAGAGGATGTTGAATTTGGGTGTCCCACATTCCAGGTGAGTGCTTTGACTACCCAACTATAGGGTACCAGAGGAGCATAGGACACACAAACATTGACTTGGTTTTTTTTTTGGTTTTTTTTTTGCAAGAAAAGCGCCTAGACTAGGTGAGAGCTAATTCCAGAAGATGGCTCAAAGCTGTGAATCCAAACTGGAGATAGAATCCTCAAAGGGAATGTGGCCCTACTAGGCAGAAGAATAACTAGAGTTAGGAATTGCAACACTGAGCTTAAATTCCTTTTGTGGATTTAGCTCTTAAAATATTAATTCGTGTTCCAGCCACCCACAACTGCCTTTACTTGGGGATACACTGATGCCACTTCCAAACTGAATCAAGATGTCTTTACTTAGCTTTGAATTAAAAAAAAACCAAACAAAAAACCAACATATCTGGAAAAACAGCAAAGCCACATGTAAGAAGCTTAAAGAATGAAGTGATGGTAAATGACCATTCTGGAACTTTCATCTCTTATAGATTTTTGGCATCCATGTTTTACCACTTGTAAGGCCTACTGAAACAACGTATGAAGGTATGTTAATTATAGATGTATTGCACCACAATCTATAATGAAGTTTACACTCTAAACTATGATGGAGATTGTAACAAGTCTATAGATAAAGGTGGTTATAGGTCTGTCCTGAAGCAAGCCGAACAACAAAGCATTAAAGAATACAAGAAATTGGTTCAACCCAGCTACAAAAGCCTCCCAGTTGGATTCCTATTATTGACTATGCATTCCACATAACTGGAAATGATTTGGCATCATTTATTGATTCAGGATAATTTGCAGGTTTAGTGATAATGAAGAAGAAATTCGTGCTCCGGCTAGGTTCTGTTGGTGTGTGAGTAATACAATACTCAAAAATGGTGGTTCTTTTAGCAATTGCTACTTACTTATTGAAATCCCCAAATGTAGGCATTTAAATCTCAAAATGCAGCTTAAATTGCAGGTATACCAACATATGTCATACTTTAGAAGGAACTATATCACAGGGACCTAGCCCCTTGCAAATCAAACTTACCCTGTTTTAAACTGACTTTTCTTTCTATTGCAAGTTGAACAACAAGTACAAATTGCTGCTTGTTTTACCATCAAGATGATGAACAGAAAGGCAAACTTTGATAATCACATTTCTTTATAGAGCAAAGTAGTATTGCACTATTCATCTCCAAACTAAAGATTCTACCCTGAAAAATAACCTTCAAATAGAACTTATAAGTGGTACCCCAAAATCATCTTTGTGACTTAAGAGTAAAATTTAACTGCAATTTAAGCCAATTAATCCAGCTGTTTTAGAATTTCCAGAACACACATTATTTGAATGGTTCTGGGGATAACGACTCCCACTCTGAGCTAGGACCAAAAAGGAATGCCTAGTGCAGCTTGAGATTTAAAAAGAAAACCTATTTTCTATTTATTAGGCTCTCTTGGAGATCTTGCTACTGGCCTTTAGGTAAAGGAGTCAGATAAAATGATGAGTTATGGAGTCAGAATAAGATTGGAGTGGGAGGATTAGAAGAACTGGGGAGGGGAGGTGTTTTGGGTTTAAAGGATGGGAGAAATTTTGCGTGAACCAGTTACCTGTTTCCACATTTAAACTAGAAAAATCTATGAGTGAGTAGCACTAAAAAGTACCTTTTCTTTTTATTGTATTCAGCGCACACATACAGTACAAGATAGGCATTTCTATTGCAAGAACAACAAGAAAAACCTACTTCCCAGTGGGTAAGTGATGTCATTGGGACCAGCATGCAAAGTAGCTGGAGCTGGTAACACCTTCTCCTGCCTGGAAGCATTGTTGGCTAGAGACTATTGTTTCTTTGAGCTTTTGTCTAGATTAGGAAAAGACATGAAGATTAAGTTGGGGTTAGCAAACACACATAGCTTAACCTGACCTATCTTGGTCTTTTTCCTAATCGAAAAAGAAGCTTGAGAGCAAGAATGGAGGAAGTAAGGGAGCAAAGCAATACAGGAACAAACTTTGAAGTGGAGGGGGTGGGGCAGAGGGAGTGAGAAGGGAGCCTCTGAGTAGATGGCTGCATATCAAGGAACATGAATGAGACAGAATGAGATAGATCAAGAAAGGGAACTTAGGCTAAGCACTGCAACACCTAGTTTTAAGTGCCCTGCCACCCAGCAGAATCTCCAACCCCGAGTTAGGTACTCAGGCTTTCTATACAATGCATGGGGAAACTAAAACACCTACAGACGTGATCCACAGAAAGCAGCAAGCTGAGGAAGGAGCTGCCTAAGATAGCTAATAAGAAAAACCCACCTCTCAAAGAGAAGTAGGCACCAAACTCTGGCCTATCTTCACTTGAGACTCTTAGCCATGGAGTGTCTCCTGGAGGTAGGTGCCCATACCAGGTCAGGTATTTTTCCCCAAGTATGTCATTGTGATGTTGGTGGTCATATTCTGAGTATTCTCAGGTTAGAGATCTGGGTTCAAAAACCTTACTCTGCCTGATTCAAGGCAGGCTGAACCCAGGTCTTCCACTTCACAGGTAAGTGCCCTAGACAGGGCCCTATCCCAAAATATCTTACAGTTCAGCAGTTGGAAACCTGGTTTCTACTCTGAATCAGACAAAGTGGGGATTTGAACCTAGGTCGCCCATATCCTGGATGAGTGCTCTAACCACTTGGTTGTCAGGTGTAAGAGGGTAGCCTGATCAGATACGTGTACTCTTAGGCAGACATTTACGCTCAGCTTTTGGAATGTGGGAATTATATGCAAATAGGGGAGCTAAGGCCCGTTCCTGCTCCAAATTCTCAACTGGGAACTCCCTAAATGAGTTGGGCTGCCATGCGTGCATATGCGTATGTGGGAGAGACAGAGAGAAAGAAATAACACTGAGGAATCACTGTTCAAGTGTCATATCTCTTAGGAGTAGAATGATCCTCAAATATTTTGATTCAATGCATCACTTTTCTCCTTTCTCCCACATTTTCAAATGTGAATGTGCTGTCAAACTCCTGGGTCTATTCTGCCGCACACTAGAGCAGTGGGAGTCATTTACCATTTCACTCAAGACAGTTTGTACCTCATCCCTACCATATACACAATCTTAAAAAACAAGAGATTGTCATGTCTAGTATATGAAATATTTCCCTTGTATCAGACTGTTCAGAGCATATTCAATTTTGTATTAACCTAATTAAGGCAAGTAGGATTTACTATCAACAACATTATTAAGTTAATTATAATAAAAATACAGTACTAATACTATATGTGAGTGTATTTTACTGTACTATTAAAATGATTTTATAATTGTTTGTGTTTTATATATATTTTCCAATTTCCTGATATCACTTCAAGGGCTATGACAAAAGTGATTCCAACTTTAGACAAACCCTTCATTTTTGCTTTTGACACTAATAAAGGGAGTGCTGGCAGCAGTACCTATTCAGGATGCCCAATATCTCCCATTATAAGACCCTATTTAAACTTTCATACAAAACTTTGACAAACTTTAACCACTTGGTTTGAAATTTTCAATGCCCAGTATCTGCTATAGGCAGAACTTTTTTTAGAATGTTTTGGCCAAAAGACATTACCAACTATGAGGCTAGGGGAAAAAAATGTTTTGAAATATGTTTTGGAATGATAAAGTTCTGGCAATATTATCTGAGACACTCAAGCACCCCAGTGCTTTAGTGTAGGGACACACTATTTGGCAAGGGCTGGCATTTTTTTGTGCCTTTTGCCATCCCTGTGAAAATACAGTAAAGTTATAAGTCCCCGAAAAATCTCAGTTTTCACATGCTCACTAGAGACTTAAGAGTTTAGCAGCTAGAATCTCCAAAGATTCTAACTTTAGTAAGCATGGTCCACTCCCTCATAGCTCCTAAATGTGACTGGACTGTATATGTGCCATTTCCAGAGTGACTGAACGTGCTCCCGCCCAAGAATTCAGGGGTGTCATAGTATTCTTTCCTCAATCTGAACCTTAGAGTCCAAAAAATGAGGTACTAGCATGAAATCCTCTAAGCTTAATTACCAGCTTAGATCTGATATGCTGCCACCAATCAGGATTCTGAGTACCTGATAAACTCTGGTCTCCCCAAAACTTTCCCTGGGGACCCCCAATACCCAGATTCCTTAGTCTCACACAAAGGGAAATTAAACCATTTCCCTTTCCCCTCTTTACCTCCTCCCGATCTTCCTGCCTGGTACACCAGGAGATTACCATGCTTCAACTCCTTGAAACAAACACGAGAGATCAGGTTTCTCTCCCCCTCTCCCCTCACCAGAGGCAATACAGATTCAGCTCGTGAATCTAACACAAAGAGGAAATTTACCTTCCCTCCACCAAGTCCTTGGATACAGACTCAATACCTTAGCATTAACAAGAGTTAAAAATAACCTCTGTTAATTAAGATGGAATATTACAGGGTCTTTCAGCATAGAAAATGGATAAACAGCCTTATCCAGAACAAAATACAATTTAAAATATTTCCAGCAACTACACATTTGCAATACAGAAAAAAAATTTAAAAGATATTACTGTTCTTTCTACCTTTTACTTACAAATTGGAAACAGAAGATTAGAGAGCTGTAGATACGTGTGGTCACTCTCGAACCCAGAGAGACAACAGCCAAACAAACCCACACCAAGCTTCCCTCCACCAAGATTTGAAAGTATCTTGTCTCCTGATTGGTCCTCTGGTCAGGTGTTGCAGGTCACTGTTTGTTAACCCTTTACAGGTGAAAGAGACATTAACCCTTAGCTATCTGTTTATGACAAGGGGTGAGGCTGGACTTACCCTGTAACTGCAGATCCTGGCTGCTCTGGGCCGGGGTGGGACTGGGCACTATAACTGAGTGCAGGGAGACCATCTCTCGTCTACTCTCAATGACTCTCCTTGCTGACACCCAGACAGCATGCAGAAGGAAGCCACTTGACTCAAATGCACAGGGGACAAGAGCCATACTGGGAGGAATGGAAATTAGTAGACTGGGGACAAGCAGTCTGGCAAGAATGGGACTGGAGGTGGCAGAGAGAGAGGAACTGGGACTAAGAGATGGTGAGAGTCTGAGAAGGGCGAGCAAGGAGACTTGGAAAAATTGGAACTGTTAACTGAAGGAGTGGAGGTGGGGAAGCTTCAACTTGGTTAGGAGACTGGGAGTTGGTGAGAGAAATAAGGGGGAGGGAATACTGAAATCATATGAGGAGCTGTATGGAGAACATGCATGGAGGGAACACTGGAGAAGAGGACTGGAAAACAAGAGGGAAATGGCAGTGGCAATGGGGGTGGATGGAAAACAGATCTAAAAAGGAACTGTCTAGACAAAGACACTGGGACCAGTAGTCAGGGAAGGGTGTGATTGAGACAAGGAACTAAGCAAGGGTGAGACTAGGACAAGCTCAATACGGATACTGGGATGAAAAGCCCAAAGAGTGGAGACTAGGCCAGAGTAGGCAAAGATAACACAACTGGGACAAAGAGGACTGGGACAGGGCAAGTTATTGAGATTGGACAGAAGATGCAAACCTTGATGGGAGATCAGGCAGAAATGTGTCTGACTACTAGACAGTACTCCCTTCCACAGCCTGAATGGAACCCAGAATTCCTGAGACAAATCATTCCTCTGATGTCAGCAAATATTTGTGAAACCCATTGACACAGTGTGTCCCCCATCCCCTTTTAGTCCTGGTCCATACACAGGATGGCACCCCTCTACTATATCATTCACTTAACTCAAGAGGCAGAAGTCTGCATAATGGCTCTAAAGGTTCCAAACTTGCTGATGATCCACATGAACGTCAATTTCTATTTTTTCAAGCTTGCTTTTTAAAAAAGCCTTGGAAATTACATAAACTAAAACTACATCAAAAGAACATTATTAAGATTGCAAAGTCAAGTGCTCACAAGTTAGGAAATGCCAAAACCATGGTTGCCTGTGCAACCTTCTTTGGCTGTCTTGTGCATATGCATTATTATACAGTCTTTAATTACATGTGCATTCATTTTTCAATTTCTCTAATTTGTGTTTAGTAAACAATGTTTGTATACAAGTTTACTAAAAGCAAGTTCATGTTCTTCCTGTTTGCCTTCACATTCAAAAGTAAACTTTAAATTACAATATGAGCAGCTTTGTATGTTTGAACTGCCAGGTGTTGTTAATATAAGGCTGAGTAAATGAGCAGCATGGAAACCAGAACCAGTGTCTGATAGTTAATTAGAGATTTGACAGCCAATTTTGTGGTACTAAATATGATTAAATATAGCTTTAAGTCATTGAAATGACTTTCTTATTCTGAACCTTTCTTAACAACACATTCAACTGTATGAAGCTTATGCAACCCACTATAAACAAAAGTAAAAAAGTGATGGAATCCATAATATAACAACTCTGCAATGCAGACTGGAAAAAAAAAACTGTTTATGTAATTACACATTAATGTATCTAAATTTCAATAGACAGACTCTAGCTGCTTTGTATTTCTACAACCCTGACAAATATCCATAAATCTGCCTCAATAGGCTATGTCACAGGTTTATGGTTTTGATATGGTTTGATTTAAGCCTTTGTCAAAGACTGAGTATTGGATAGGCACTTCTTAAAACTTGCCATACAAACAGAAATAAATAAGTATCAGAAAATAAATATCATTAATACTGCTTCCTGATAGTCATTAAGTTTCTAAGACAATTATTATTTCCTTTGTGGTTCTCACACCTTCAGAATGTATGAGGAAATAGACTTCATTGTCAGGACAAAATTAAAGTTTTGTTATTTGTACACAAAACAGAGAACACCGTCAGGTATGCATTGCTAGGAGTATTTCTTCCTATTTCTAAGTCTGTAGAACTCTACCAAGTTGTTATATTATGAATAAAACCTTCCAATGCACTTGAAATGTACGTAAACTTCTAATTTAATACAAATAAATCTTAATGCAATGTTAAATGGGAAAATTTAAATCACAAAAATCAGGAAATTGTTTCATTTTCAGAGGGCAAAATCCATGGACACTCCATGTGCTTAGCTAAAGTACAAAAACAACTTAAAAGCATCAAATAGGCTATGAAGGGCTACAGTAAGGAGTTTCTGAAGGCCTCAGATTAAAACAAGGAAAGAGTTATGTTGAACATACTAATTCACCAAAAATTTTGAATCTATGAAAATAAATTGGATTGAATCACCTTCTAAAACAAGATAAATATTCACTCCAAGCATGAGATACACAAAGTACCAATAGTTTTTAAACATATAAAAACAGTTTGTAAAAGTGAACTTCAGTAGATTCTGGTTTATAAACTAATACGTTATGAATTTATTTGGCCAACTCACAGTGAAAGTATTGAAACTTCTTGCACCTCTTACAATCACTAAATCACTCAACCCCTAAATTAGTTTTCAATAAAATAAGAAGTTGGAAACTAACTTCATTCAATCTTAATGTTGTTGAAACTCTGGACCTTTGATGCTATATGAAGCCATTCTAACAGGAAAAAAAATGCAAACATATTTGAACTGAACTGAGGGGGTTCACACAGTTCAAACTGCAGCAAGATGTTGCATTCTGAGGAAAATACAGTGTTTCCTTACCTGATGATTTTAACGATGATAAGGGGAAACCAGTACAGACAATAAAGGTTATTTTTGTTTGTTTTTTCTGATTGATCTATCAAACTGGTGGTGCTGACCAATGCAGAAGCAGCTTCTCCCTCCCCATCTGCAACCCAGAACATACTCTTCATGTTGTTTCTTCTGCTGGTTTCTACCTGTTGACTTTCCCAAACTGAAAATCAAGAGGCAAGCCTAATTTGACACACCTAGCCGCTGATTCCTTTAGCCTAAGACACTAATGGAATTTTTTTGTGGAGCATCTGTACTTGTTTTGCCACATCATGTGAAAAAAGCTAGAAGGTAAGAGTGTTTATTTCTCTATTATGTGACTCTTCCAGCAACAGATCGCAAGTCTGACTAGCAGTAACATCAAGCTAGCAGGAAAAAAGAGCAGAAGTAAATGGCAGAATTTGGAGAAAGACTGAAGGACTAAGAGTTGAGGCCAAAGAAAGATTATTCAAATAAAACCATTCTACATTAAGATAATCAACTCTTTGAGACAAAGACTGTCTTCATTTTAAATCTGTATATAGTGCTATATATGTTTTCTGCACTTAATAAATAAGAATTAGTCTTGATCATCATTGCTAAACTGTCCTAAATAACTGCTGCTCAAATACTGTACCAGCTGATAAAGATACACTGGGGTAGTGAAGCTTGAATGAGTTCCAGATGGCCATTCTGCAAAACTCCTCAACAGAGGCTTCAACTCAAATGAAGACCATCGTTCTATGGAAGGAGACATTCTGAGCAGAAACAATCAGCAACCATGTGAGAATATTGACTATACAATTGAATCCAGACTTGAGGAGAGAAAATGAAAAGTGAACCTTCCCATTCCCTATCTAACAAAGATGACAATGTAATTTCCATTTCTGAGTCCATAGGTCTATGCAATTACATCTTGAGAGCCCCGTTCTGATTTAGAGTGCTAGGAATACTTTTTCTGCTGAGGTTAGGCACAGAAGTTAAAATGAAAGGAAGAGACTGACTTTGGAAACCAGAGAAGATACTGGGCATTACCTTTTCTTTATGGAAATCTACAGGGAGTACCAGACCAGAGATGTCTGCTAGTTTACTGATTGTTATGGCTATCAGATGGAACCAGAAAAAGACTGTTACAGGACAAGAACAGAAAAAGAGATGGAACTGAAGTTCCAAAGGCATTAAAAAGAGAATTCAAGACTCAAAAGAGCAACCCCAGATCTAGCCAAGTACGTGATTATGGGATGAAGCACTGAACTGTAAGGTAACATCTGGGGAAAAAAAAGGTTGTCCAAATCCTCCTATAAAAACTTAACATTTGTAGGGGACAGGCTTCCATTGTTCAGAGGTTGCAAGAGTTGCATGAGAAACAGAAGGTTACTTAAGTTCTGAAATCAACAAGCTACTTTACTCTAAGTTGAAGCAGAATGTTGAAAACACTATGCCAAAATTATGTTCCTGAGCCCAATCACAAGTCAAATGTTTTAAATTAAAAATTAAAAGGTTGGTGTGGATCATGGGATCCTAGTGCAGGAGGTCTGCTTGGACTGGGAATGAAATAAGAGGGCAACTTGGTAAGTACAGTAGATCTGCAAAACATGACCTTCTTGACTAGGTTGGGTCTATTATGCTCAACTGTATTCTTCTGTTCTGCTTTCCTACAGGCCTTTCAGATGAGAGAAACAGCAGAAAAAGATAAGAGCTCATTCACATCCAGCTGACTGGCAGTGCATCCATCACACTTACGGATATCAGTACCTGTTCCAGAATCAACTAATCTGATTGGATCCACCCCACTCTTTGAAAAAAAGCAAAAAAATACAGAGGAAAGATCATTTTCTGAGATGAAACTTTGTCCTGTTCAGCCAGGTGATTTAGGACATGAATGGCACTGGTGGACTTCAGTTTCTTCTGTGTCCATTAACACAGGCATATCTCACCTCTTGGAATTCTGTCAGTTTAGACACTCAATCATCATCACATTACCCAATGTACTACATAGTCCTTTAGAGCTAACAGAGTTCTAGAATGTTGCTGGATTGCCTCATCTCCTGAAGAGACCATTTTCCTTTTACTGAATTGTACTTGTATTTACAGGTTTTCTCCTATTCATAGAAAGGGGAAAAGGCAGAAAGGCAGGAGAATTCTAGAATGCATCTGAATCCAAAGGGACAGAACCGTGATTAAAAACTAGAAATATTTTAAGGGACTCATCAATTTGGCTCTGCTGGAAAAGTGATTGAATTTTGTGATTCTCTGAGAAGATAGAAAACTCTTCTGCAGATGACTATTTCTATTCCTTTGTAGGTGAGTTATTTTCATACAGCGTTATTGTTGTGGTGCAGATGTGCAAATGGTTACAAAAGTGAGACACATACACAGTTTCCACGACTACTAGCCAAGTATATGGAATGGGCACTACCTTACCCAGAGGGGACTTTAACTGGAAGTAGAATGGAAAGAAGGGACTTTAACTGGAAATAGAATAGAATCAAAGGCCTTTCTGAGAGGACTGGGAAAAAGAAATACGAAGGCACATTTCCCTCAAATTTGACTAAGGCAAGAAAGTGCCCATACTTATCCACTGCCATAACTATTCTATTATGAAGTACTGAATAAGAGTCTCTCATGTAATTATTTGTCTAACTTGTGAGTTGTGTTTATCTTATATTGTTTTCTTAACTTGATGAATACTTTTTTGTTTGTTTCTTTGAATTGTGCTGAAGCCCTGGCACTAATAAATTCCTTATTTGCCCAAACTAGAATGTTAACTGTATGGAAAAGGTGTAAGGAGATAAAATTGCCTGATTTGCTCTTGAAGCAAACTATGTTAAAAACATATGTGAAGAGGGATACCAGGGGATTTCATTCTGCCATGAAAACAACAAAACCTCAGTGGTGGGAGCAATACATATTTATAAAGTTAAAAAAATTTATCTGTGTCTTATAGAAAAAGCTAAGATTTTGTCATGGTTATTTTTAGTAAAAGTCATGGAGAGGTCACAGGCAATAAAAATTCACGGAAGCAGTGACCTGAGTTTTGCTGCTGTAGCTCCATGGTTTCCTCTGCCACCATGGTGGCTGGGAACTGCAGGGTTCTCTCCCCCGCTGTCCCCACTCTCCGGAACCCTGAGGAGGGCCCCCTGAGGAGACGGTCGCCTGTCACCGGAACCCTGTAGGGGAACGCTGACAAAGCTGCCGCCTGTCCCTGGAACCCTGCAGGGGTGAGGGCTCTGACTGGAGGTGAAGCTCTGGGGTGGGGCTGGGAATCAGGGGTTTGAGGTGCAGAGGGGGATCAGGGCTGGGGCACGGGGTTGGGGTGCAGGAGGTAGTGCGGGATATAGGGTCCCGGAGGCGCTTACCACGGCTCCCAGCATGTGGCCACCAGGTCCTTGCAGCCCTGAGGCACATGGAGGGCCACGGAGGCTCTGTGTGCTGCTTCCATTTGTCATGGTTCCTGGCCAGTGGGAGCTGCAGAGCCGCACTAGGGATAGGGGCCAGTGCACGGAGCCTCCCTTGCTGCCTATGTGGCATGGGGCCACAAGGACCTGGCACCAGCTTCCAGGAGCCATGCAGAGCTAGGGCAGGCAGGGAGCCTCTCTTAGCCCCGGGCACCCGCTGTGCCACCAACTAGACTTTAAACGGCCCGGTCAGCAGTACCAACCGTAGCCACCAGGTTCCCTTTTTTTCTATCAGGCATTCCAGTCGAAAACCAGATGTCTGGCAACCCTAGATGTCTGTAAGTGCCCATAAATTATGATAATATGATTGTCTCATGAAGTAAAAAGTACGCCCAAGACCTATATATGACAAGTGTGCCCAATTATATACCCTATATACTACTTCATTAGCTCATTTATTTATAAGCCAACATCCCCCCCTCCCCCAAGACGGTTAGGTAAAAATAGCAAAAACTGTATGACCCTTTCATAAGCCAACTCTTTATTTCAGGGGTTCGCAAACTTTGGCTCCTGGCCCATTAGGGTAAGTCTCTAGTGGGCCTGGACATTTTGTTTACCTGGAGCATTCACAGACATAGAGCCCCTCAGCTCCCAGTGGCTGCGGTTTGCCATTCCCAGCCAATGGCAGCTGTGGGAAGTGGTGGCCTGCAGCTCCCATTGGCTGGGAATGGTGAACCACGGCCACAGGCAGCTGAGGGGCTCCAGGCCTACAGATGCTCCAGGTAAACAAAATGACAATGTATTAGATATTCAATTCAGTGATTCCACAAAGTTTAAAATCATCAACTTTTGGTGTAGACTTGTTTATAAGGCGATCTCCGCTCTTTGATGCATCACTTTTTTAACAAAAATATTTGGCTTATGAACAAGTATATGTGGTAATTTAAAACTTGCTCAGAGGCTGGTATGAAGCCTTGCCTTTTGAATGTTCTTTTTGGTAGATATCCTAGAGTCAATGCACTTTTCTCGCCATAGAGAACCATCTGAGGAATTTACTTCATTAGAGTTGTATATCTTTGAAAGTTGCAATATCTTAGTGCAGCAAGGGCAATACTGTATATAAATCATCTAATGCGAAACCCAATTACCTGAAATGTCAAATCTCTCTTCATTTTGCCAGCATGGTAGCTCAGCAAGCTAGAGGCTAATATTGCAAGTGTTTTTGGAAACTGTAATCCTAGTAGCAGGAACGTTTGTTGAAAAAAGAAAACAAAAGGAAGATTCTATACAAGCCCTTTTGTTTGGTTCACTTGGCACAGATACCAAGGAAATCACAAATCACAGATATGTAGGGCTGGAAGGAACCTCGAGAGGTCAGTTAGTCCTGGCCCCTTCACTGAGGCAGAACAAAGTAAACCTAGACCATCCCTGACAGACGTTTGTCCAAACTGTTCTTTAAAAGCTCCACTGACAGGGATTCTACAACCTCCCTTTGAAACCTAATTCAGTGCTTAACTATTCATAGATTTTTACTTAATATCTAACCTAAATCTTCCTTGCTGCAGATTAAGCCCATTACTTCTTGTCCTATCTTCGTTGGACATGGAGAACAATTGACACCATCCTCTTTATGACATCCTTTAATATATTTGAAGATGAGAATCAGGTCGGCCCATCAGAGTTCTTTTCTCAGAAGTAAATTGTGCTTGAATACAAATATTCAAATATAGTCAACTGAAGCACCATTGAAAATTATGTCAATCCCAGTAAGTTCCTAACTATAGATTTAGGAATTCTAAATGAGGCAGGCATGCTTGACAATTTTAGCTTAAGACTTTTCACAGTCCTTAACAATGATAATTTTTAGCACTTATATAGTATGTTTTTACATTTTCAGGATGCTGTCACATTCACCACAATGCCTATCTGAGGTACATATTATCTCTGTTTTACAGATAAGGAAACAGAGCCAAAAAGTTACATAGCAAGTCATTAAAAGAACTAGAATTAAAAATCTGGGCTTCCTGCCTTCCATCCCACTGCTCAGTTCACCAGGCTCTGCCACCTCTTCAGGTATTTATGCCAAAAATCTTCCTTTTAGAAGGATGAGGCAGTTTTTCAATGGAAACTGTAATTGTACAAATAACACAATGTCTTGGAAAGAGAATAATAATCATACTGAAAGGTAAACAAAGGTCTTATCAATTTTTCTTAGCCATCAGCCTGTTATCCCCAATTAATATAATCAGTTTGATGAAATAGTACCTTCCAAGTTAATCATCTGACAGATATATTTCACTGTCATTAAATTATGGTTTCATTGATTGCCACCAAACCAGTGTAATAAAATCCCATTCTCCCTCCAGTAATCTGGATAATGACAACAGAAGTGATTATCCATTTTCTGACAGCATAGTCTAATTCAGGTAACTAATGCATTGTTAGATTTTCCCATCTGTAATTCTAATCAGTTATAAATTAAAACTCATTATTGCTATTTAATAAAGCACTAAAGCATTAGCACTGATCTCTCAAATATATATGTTACTTTGTTAGTAAACTATGATTTGGAATTAAATTACATTTTGCATATAAAGTGCAGTTCTACTGTGATTTTATAAAAATAATGTCATGATGTCCCATCTCAGTAAACTTTGAGACCAAATCTTATCAGTATACAAGCAAATATAGATATACATTTTTAATTGGCAATCCTGCTAACTCAACCCAAACTCTGAGTGTCAAGAGGAGTATTGTCTGGCTCATGCATTGACAACAATGAAATCTGTAATTGGAATTTATATAACAATTCTGATGGGAGATGTACCAACAAGCTTCCATATACCTGTGCTGGTTCTACGGTGCTGCTAATAATAGAAGATGGGGGGAAACAGTTTTGTTAGGAAAAGCAAATAGGCGTGATTGAATTCATACTATAAACAGGTCTACCTGGTAAGATTTTTATACAGTTGCATTCCTAAGTAGAACTCTATGTAAAGAAAATTGTCTATAGAAGTGTATTTTTAAAAACACATACGCAGAAACAAACAAAAAAAAAAATCAGTTCAGTTGTGGGGATTAGTTACCAAAACACCAAGTGACAAAGACACCAAAGTGTTTTCCAAACACTGAGACCTTGAAATTTCCCAGCGAAAAACCTAAAATCTATTACATTAAGTCATTTCATTAAAGACTAAAATGCCCATGTCTCTTGTCTCTCCATGGAGTCCTGTATAAACAAAAAGACAAATACATTAAATTAATTAAATTGGAAGACGATCAAATTAGAAGAGAGGCCAGAGGGAGTTTACAGCTCTCACACAGGTAAATTTGAGAGATTTATTTAATTATTACAGCTTTAGATTAAGAAGTATCTAGAGAAGATGGAAATATAAAAAAGTTGCCAGAATAAAAGCACAAGAGATGTTCAAAAGCCTAATCATCACAGACAAAAATGTCTCTTATTCTGTGCCCTTGTTCTGTTCATCACACTAAATTGCACCAATTTGCAATGCAAACAACACAAATCTTACTCTCTAATTTCTAATCTTTAGAATTGATTTAATTTAAATTGAGATATGCCTCTAACACATACACATGACTCTGGTACATAAACAGTATAAATCTTGTTTTATTTTTTTAATATCCTGGACTTCACTCAACCCAAAGCTCTGGGTGCTATGTAACACATTAGACCTAAATTTTGCAACTCCACTTCCCCTCCCCTAATGCCCTCGTCTCCTAACTGTCCATTGTCCCTTCACAGTCCAGAACAATTGATACATTAATATAAAAATAGCCCAAAGTATATTTTAAGTTTTAATAGAAATTTTCAGAGAAAAGCTAGCGGTTTTGACATTTGGGTAAGAGATAACTGAGGCTTTAGATACTTAGGTCTGGTCTATCTTACACGCTTTTGTCAGCATAGGCAGTGTGCGGCGGGTGGGATGGGAGGGGAGAAATCACATCACTAATGAACATAGCTACACTTGCAAAACTCCCTATGTATATGCAGTTTCCAGTTGCAAGAGTGTCCTTTTTGCTGCATAGCTGACATCATTCAGGGGGGTGGCTCACTTAATTACACCACCTAAAGAGCACATTTTGCCAGCATAAGCAACTGGGGGCGTTTTCTGGTATAACTATACTAGCAAAGCCTTTAAAATGTGGGCTAGACCTTACAAAGGCCTGAAGGATAGTTGGAATGTTTGATATCTAGGAAACAACAGTCTCTTGATGTTGGTGAAGGAATGAAACTCATTCCCTCCCCCTACATAGTCATATTCATGAGAGACACAGATAATTTAGTTTGGAAAGAAATTAACTCTTGACACCAACTGTCTGCTTCACTGCAATCCACACCATATTATGCTACTACATCCTGTAATGACAAACTCCTTTTTGATGTTCCTGCTAAAATGAGGAGCCATAAAATACTTAATGCTTACACTGAAAATGTCATGAGTATTAATAACCCATTGAGATGAACAGGAACAGTTTACATATCTCTCAAAGCTATTTTATGCAGCTTCAAGCAGACATCAATCCATCAGTTTGTATTAGGTTCACATTTTGTAGATTATTTTTTGTAATCATAAAAGTTAGAGGCTGACCCTCATACAAAGAGAAATGAAAGCTATTATTCTAGAGCAAAATTACATGGCTATTAAAATGGGTGGTGGATTTTTCAGCATTGGGGAAGGCTCTAGATCAAGACAACATGTTTTATAAGACTTACCGCAAATTTATTTATGTTGACTTTAACTATATCAGTTGCCTTCTCAGGGCACGAGTGGAAGACAACCAGCTTCTAGAAACCGCTCTGATCTCAGCTTTATTAAGAACTGATAAGACTCTAGACTCTAGCTATGGGCTTACTTTATTAATTTAGTTTCAAAATGATATATATAAACACTTGTGAGTAGGCAGGAAATGACGTGCATATAGCACAAACACAGAAAGAACCATTAAACACGTTTTGAATACATATATATTTGTTTACTTTAGATCTGAAATAGGTAAAAATAAAATAAAAGATTTGTTACTGTCTTTAGTTTCTGAGAAGGCATGGAAAATAATTAGGAGCATCTGATTATTTTTTTTTTTAAGATAGATTTGGATCTGTGACCATTATGTGATAGGGAAAATTACTATATTCCAAAATTGATTAAAATATTACTAATGGATCCATTTATTTATCATTCGCACTTGGCAGTGTGACACAGCAGGGCTACCCATTATCTCCCCTATAATTCAATTTTGTTATAGAGCTCCTGGCAATTGACATTTGCCAGGATACTGTTATTTAGGGTATAATGGAAAATCAAGACTAGTAAGACTTAATATAGGAATAATCTTTACACAAATTCTGTGGCTGAAACCTCACTGAAAACTTGCCTTCTAAAAAGGGCTTTCTGAAAGCTGCCCAGTGCACTTCAAGAGATTCTGAACACCACTGACTCCCAGCAAAGTTGACGAGACACGATCAGACACAAAATTTCCAGACTCTAGTCTTAGATAAGCCATTTTTCCAAATATTGGTCATGATTCAGGGATGGGCAAAATAAGAACTAGTTATACTTTTGTCTACCATTCAAATCATACTCTAATCTATTTAGAGGTCCATAAGTGCTTTAATTTAACTCCTTTGCTTTCCATAGTGAGGTCTGATGGCCTTCTCAACTTGGTTTGGCCCTGCTTCTGATCTCTTAAAGTTTATGATGGGAGGTTTGAATTTGACATGTCCATAAAGCACGGAATTCTTTTGGGACAGAATGTGACTCAAGAACAGTCTCTACTGGGACAAAGAATAAAAGAAAAGCTGGAAAATCTCAGAGTACCAGGCAAGTCTCTTTGCGTTCATCTCAAAGACACATTCCTGAGAAGAAAAGGTTGAGGAAGAGAAAAATAGGTTCTCCAAGAAGTCTCTGGCATCACTAGTGATAAAGGTAAAGTTTAACTGGAAGCAGGAGGGTCTGATGAGTTTGCTGAATTTTTGGAGGTTAAGATAAACATCAGAACTAAATTTCCAGACCTTCTGGGACTTGCAATTACCATCCATGGAATGTTAAAATATGAATATCACAGTGAAAAATGTTTTATTTTGGTGGGATACCTTAAGCAAAAGTATTTAAGATAATAAGATTTCACAAAATAAAATACTTGCCAGACGGGAAAGGATCAAATGGTCCATCTCATTTGGTATCCAGTCTCTAACAGTGACATATGCTAGATGCTTGAAGATGCCAGAAAATTCAACAATGCATACAGTAAGTGTGCAATACCATATTCATAGTGAAAAAGTGATTAAAAAGTCATTTTTCCTAATATGATCAGTGAATGGATGAAGCATTAGGACTGATGAATTTTTTTTTTAAAAAAAGTTATGACAAATATAACTGCTGGTAAGATTAATGTTTATAACAACTATTTTTTCTCCAGAGAAATTGACTGAATATCTGATTCAATAATATTCTGAAGCAGTAAGTTTCATAAATTATTTATATGTTACATAAAGTGATATTTCCTTGAATCCACTTTACATATGTTGCTTGTTAATGACAAATTTGTCTCTTTCTTTCTTTATGCTTAAGGTAAAAGAGAGGGCTCTCTGTACACCTTCAACTATTTTACATGGCTTTATCATACCCCGCTAACTCTCCTAATCTTTTCAGTCAGTCTCATGTGGACTTAGCCCATGCCTCTAGTGACTTCTGCTGCCCTTCTCTGGTCCTTGTTTGCTTATAAAACGCATAGCAGAACTCAAAACAAGACCAAAACTGGACATATTATGGTACCACTGATTTATTTAATTACAAACATTTTCATGATATTCTCTCTCTCCTAAAACACAGCAGAATACCTTATTCACTTTTAAATCTACTGCTATGTACCGAGCAGTCACACTAGACCTGTCTACAATAATATCTCCACCTTATTCCTGAGAGGCTTCAAATAATTTAATCCATCCACTGATGGATTTAGAGTGATCATGTACTTATCTGAAAAGAGTTAGATATGCCACCATGCTGTCCAATTTGCCAGTTTTGTTTGGCCCCTCTGGAGTTCTCACAGTAATCCCTAGTCTTGACAAAACTAAATATGAATGTTGTCATTCGACTTGTCATCTCCATTTACAAGTATATTAATAAACTTGTAATCATAGAAATGTAGGGCTGGAATTGGCCTAATGGGTCATCTAGTCCAGTCCCCAGCACTGAAGCAGGACTAGATATTATCTAGACATCCCTCCCTAGCTAATTTGTTCTAGTGCTTAATAAGCTCATTTTATATTTTACAATCATTACAACATTCATTTTACAAATGAATATTGAAATAAACAAAACAACCCCTATTTATTCAAATTTTTCTTATACGCTTAGATCACACGTTGACTTTGTTTCCTACAAGAGTTCAAAGTTTATATTTGTGCTTCACTGAATTCCACTCTTTGAATGATGAAAATCTGTGTCTAAGTGTGTGATTTTGATAGCAGTTTCAAAGAGTATGAATTTCAAGTATGATCCTATCTATACAAAGTAAGCATGCCTTATTCTACAATAGACAAAAATAAGGAAGTATATTTCAATTTCATTCCCCACATGCTGTATCTTATTTCTATTGTATACTTTAAAGGCACTCATATGAAGTATGTCACATAGGTTCAAGACATGTATATATATATAGATGATAAAAAGATATGCATCCTAAAAAGAAGAGACCATGAACAAGTTGATTTTGCTTTTATTTCAGCATCAAGAGCAAACAATATTGCTGTTGTAAATAGTTCAAGAGATGTATTACTTTCTACTCTTTTTTGCATAGTGCTAACGTTTCAGTAACTATATTTTGCCTTTATAATTTTGTATATTTAATTGTTTTGCCGTTGTCTTATTTAACTTATTTGTAAAACAACAAAAACTCTTTAAATCGATGCATACATTTCATCTTCACAGATTCATTAGTGTTTATAGCTACAGTTTACATCCCTGAACATGATTATTACTAAAATTACTTCATCTCTGCTATTACTAAGAAGCTACTGGATGTCACCTAAGTTCAGTCTTCTGCGTACATATGATGAAATTCTTTATATAGTTAAAGTGTCTGCTAAAGTAACAAACTGGGAGAAAATCCTGAACTGGCTGAGCGATATAATCAATTATAAATTAAAAGTTAACTGTAAATGAGTCTTAATATCAAACATCAGCTTCTGGATTTTTCAAATTCTAAAGGTTAAATCGTTAACCCCACAAACACCACAAAAAATGCCGATATAGACTGAGACCACTACATCAGAAGTGTAATACAATTAATCTATGGCAACTGTTATTAGACTTTGGGGTGAGCAATCTTTCTGAAGTGGTGTGCCGAGTCTTCATTTATTCACTCTAATTTAAGGTTTCGCATGCCAGTCATACATTTTAACGTTTTTAGAAGGTGTCTTTCTATAAGTCTGTAATAGATAAGTAAACTATTGTTGTATGTTAAGTAAATAAGGTTTTTAAAAACATTTAAGAAGCTTCATTTAAAATTAAATTAAAATGCAGAGCCCCCGGACTGGTGGCCAGGACCCACGCAGTGTGAGTGCCACTGAAAATCAGCTAGTGTGCTGCCTTTGGCAAAGGTGTCATAGGTTGCCTACCCGTGCTGTAGGCATTTATTCATCCATCTTGGATAGGTACAGCCAAAATGAAGAGATTTATTTGATTTTTTTAAAAAAAAGTTGGATTTCAACCATAATATTTTGGTTTCTCTGCTTACTTATCAGATGCATTTTTAGTAGTTATTAATCAGTTGTCAATTTATCATCATATGTAAAGACCACCACAAAACACTAAATTTGGCACTTATTTATCACAAATAAGTCAGAGGCAGATTCAAATTAAAAGAAAATGGTTGTCAGCTTTGTTTACATTTTCTTGTTATGAGATAAAAACAAACAGAAGGGATAATTGAAGATTTCCTCCCACCTTATTACTTCCTTTTCCTTCAAGAATGATCAACTGCCTACAACCATAGGCACAATAGAGAGTATATTTATTGCAAACATATTTTCTAACAAGGGCTGTGACAGTGTTATGATCCTGGCCATCCAAAAAGTTATGGAAGCCTTCAAACATTACAAATCATCTAATAGAAACAAAGAAACAAGTGTCTAATTACTGATTACATGGCAGTAACTATCTGCCTGGCTTCTTCCCAGACCTAGAAGTTAAGAAGGGGAAGAGTTCATGTCTTTGCTGCTGCTGCTTGAATGTCTTGCCCTATTTACCCAAAAGTTCCACTCTTTTAGTAACAGTTTCAGAAGCAGGCTGCTCTTTTCATAATTAGGTCTGACAAATATTAATCAGCAACTTAACATCCTGAGGCCATCCTATGAACAAGGTGAACTGTGTGTGTGCACATGGATTCATGCCCATTTATGCCTGCTATGTTTCATACTTGCTGCCCTTCCATAGTCCACTTTCCAACAATCAGATAATATATTTCAATTTCCCCATCTGAAAATAGGGGTATAGCAAACATTCAATCATTAGGTTTATACATTGCTTTGGTATCTTTAAAGGTGACAAAGTACTGAAGTTTTTCAATCAAATGTTATAATAAAGGATGCATATAACCCTGTTGTTCAGATGCTCAAATTTCTGAAAAAATTAACCTTTGAAGAATTCCAGCCCAGATTTTCAAAAGGAGTTAGTAATTTTGAGTGTCTCAAATATTGGGTGCCCAACTTCAAACTTTGTAAAGGGCTCTGATTTTCAGAGAATGGGTCCACAGGCCCACCTTGGGTGCACAAAAATCCAGGCAACCAAAAATCGCTAGTCATTTTTGACAATCTTTGTTCAATTCCCTAGCCCTTAGCCTTTATGCCAAACCAGAGGTGAAGTTATTTATTTTTTGTTTTATGAAACTGACAAAGATCTCTTCACCATTTTAGAGTTATAGGAGAGAGGAAAAAATAAACACAACTGCTTTTCCCCTTTCCCTTTATTTTATGTTTTTTCCTTGTGTTTATTTTTGTTTTGTGTCTTCTTAATAATTCAAGTGTTCGGAGGGAACCTTCCAACTGACAGTCAAATTCTGCTCTCTTACACCCATGTTAATTCAGAGTTACTCCACTGAATTCTAACTGAAGTTGCCAGACAATGGAGTTACTCTGGATTTACACTTGTGTAGCTAAAAGCAAAATATGTCAATTTATATACAAATAGTCTTTGCTAAGGTGCTGCTAAGTAGGTTTAGGAGCTTAAGGGAAAAATATATATGTGATTGAAAAGACACTTTAAGCATACTAAGATTTCAGCGGCTTTTAATGAAGCATAACCATCTTTGTGGTAACATCTATTTTTTCCTGTCTGGACCCACATGGCCAGCAGCTGCTTCTCGGGATAGTGTGACAGGGGGAGATAGTAAAACACAGCACTATCCTTTACACACACACACACACACACACACACAAAGGGCCTGATCCTGAAGACACTGCCTATAGTCATACTTACTACCATCATTGATATCACTGGACCCAATGACTCCATTCATAGTAGTAATTAATGCACACAAACATGTTTGTAGGATCAGGTGTTTTTTCCTTTGCTGCTCTGACTACATGTTTCTTTTTCAGATGTGCTCCTGTCCTGTAATCTTGCAAAAAATGTACACAATCAAAGAGCAGCAGCAAAAACACGAAATCTTTCCCTTCTTAACTCCTAGTCTAGTAGCTTTGTCTACAACGGGTGTCAACAATGGATGCAGGTGAGCCAGTGGTGGATTAATTGCAAATCTAGACAAGAACAAAACAAAAAACAAGGTATGTTCAGTACCAGTTTGGAAACAATGACTAAAATATAATTCTGAAGTATTATTTCACATCACTGGCTATCTTTATAACTAGGCTACTTGCTGACTGCATTGTGCTAATGTTCATCTAGTAGGTTGGTGGTTCAAATTCTGAATTTGTGCAGTCAACTTGGCTGTAAATAAAAAAGCCTTTTGATGATCATTGTGTATCCACGACTACCATCAAAACAAAAGAGCTGCTTGAATTATTGCTATAATTATTTAACAGTGTAGACCCTGCACAAAAGCAACACAAGAGAATATGTACTGAAGATGAAATGGGTAATGCAAACCAACTCGCAGTAAAATGTGTTTTCATTTCCTTGGAAAAGTGATACATTTCTGCCTACAATTAGCAACTTTGTTTCTCGTCTAAGAAAAAGGATACTTTATTTCTACAGACAGAAGTCATGCTTTTAACTTAAAAAGTATAATAGTTCATCCACTATTTCTTCTGACTTTGTTAAATCTAAATTAAAACCAAAGATGCCTATTTATGTAACATTTTCAGGTTAACACATTAAGAAGTATTCCATATACATTTGAAAACAATTTCAGTATAACACAAAATCATCTGGTAATACACTTGAGATAAAATTGACCTGAACAGTTCAGACCTCACATACGACATGGTCTACAAAACTCCAAGAATTGCTGAAATCATACCCTGCAGCAATGAATACACAACACATTCATTTTTTCAGGTCAGTGGAGCTTTTGTACACCTCTCGCTCAGACAAACCATCAATGAAGTGTCAAAAGACCCAGTGGAGAAAGTATTCAATAAGGTGCACAAGGAGAAAGACACTTGAAAAGCCCTGTAGTCTGAAATATTGCAATTATAAAAAGAAAAAAATATATGCCTCCATTTTTAAATATTTAAAGATGTTTTATTGTTTCACATTTACAATCAGAGTTACTAAGCCAATAAAAGCTTAGACAGATTCAAACAGTGTTTAAAAAAAAAATCATGAGTTTACTGTTGTCTGGAATTATTAATTTAAAACACACTATGAATGTGGCCCATCAGAAATTCACCTGTATAGTGACAGGCCTCAGGAGCTCCCTGGAATTCCTAGTTTCTGCACCCATGAAAGCTTTCTCAGACTTTGAGAAAGCAAGCTCCTTGCACCCAGACAACACAGACTTAGGCCTGGTCTACACTACTACTTTAGGTCGAATTTAGCAGCGTTACCTCAATTTAACCCTGGACCTGTCCACACAATGAAGCCCTTTTTTTCAGCTTAAAGGGCTCTTTAAATCAATTTCTTTACTTCACCTCTGACAGGGGGTTAACGCTGAAATTGGCCTTGCCGGGTCAAATTTGGGATAACGTGGACGCAATTCGACGGTATTGGTCTCCGGGAGCTATTCCAGAGTGCTCCACTGTGACCGCTCTGGACAGCGGTCTCAACTCAGATGCACTGGCTTGGTAGACAGGAAAAGGCCCATGAACTTTTAAATTTCATTTCCTGTTTAGCCAGTGTGTTTGCAGAGCTCATCATCATGATGTGCACATTGCCGGTGCACATTGCCCAGCCCGTACTTTGTGAGAAGTCTATGACCATGTCCCTCTTGTCACCACACTGCTGTCGCCTCCTCGCTTGGTTTTGTGTGAAACAATTCTCTGCCGTTCCTCTGATGGAGAGTAGGGCGACTGACGGCATGGCTTACAGGGAATTAAAATCAACAAAAAGGAGTGGCTTTGCATCAAGGAGAAACACAAACAACTGTTACACAGAATGGCCCCCTTAAGGATTGAACTCAAAACCCTGGGTTTAGCAGGTCATTGATTTCACAGAGGGAGGGGGGAGCAAATTAATACAAAATAAATCCGATCTATTTCTTGTTTTGATCCACTCCATTTATCTTTTACATCTTAGGCTGCCAGCAGATGGAGCATTATGACTGCTAGCCATAGTCATCTCCTGGGTGCTTGGCAAAAGATACTGCATTACGACTGCTAGCCATCATCATTTCCTGGCTGCTTGCCAGAAGATGGTGCATTACAAATGCTAGCCGTCGTCATCTCCTGGGTGCTCGGCAGAAGATGGGAATGACCTGGCTGAGTCACTCCCATGTCTGCCCAGGCGCCCCTGACCAATCTCACCAATGTCGGCTAAAAGAGCACCCATGAATACGACAATGATGGCTACCAATGGTAATGCACCGTCTGCTGCCAAAAGGCAATGAGCTGCTGCTGTGTAGCAACGCAGTCCCATGTCTGCCAGCACCCAGGACACATACGGTGATGGTGAGCTGGGCGGGCTCCATGCTTGCCGTGGTATGGCATCTGCTCAGGTAACCCAGGAAAAAAGACACAAAACGATTGTCTGTCGTTGCTTTCATGGAGGGAAGGAGGGAGGGAAGGAGAGGAGGGCCTGACAACATGTACCCAGAACCACCTATGACACTGTTTTTGCCCCATCAGGCATTGGGATCTCAACCCAGATTCCAGTGGTCAGCGGAGACTGTGGGAATTGTGGGATAGCTAACCACACCTACCCACTGTACAACACTCTGGAAGTCAATACTAGCCTCGGTACTGTGGACACAGTCTGCCGACTTAATGCACTTAGAGGATTTTGTGTGGGGACACACAATTGACTAAAAACGATTTCTAAAAATATGACTTCTACAAATTCAACCTAATTTTGTACTGTAGACATACCCTTAGGTATTCTGCATGTCCCAGCTTTTATGGAGTCTGATCCCAGGCATTTTTGCACTTTAACTCAGTTTAGCAGTCGGACCCAGTACCATCCCAACCACCAACCTCCTAAAGCAGGGACAAGAGCTGTAAGACATAATTATTTACAGTATGTTCCAGCAGAGGTGGACAGTGGGAGGGAGCCATTATTTCAAAGTTGCAGAATATTCAGTAACCATATTTCGAGTTACTGAATGCAGACAGTTCCAAAATTAAGGCTGACGCTACTCTGCCTAGGACACGTCATTTATGGATTAACCAAATGGTTTTAACTGTAAGATTGATTTTTTATATTAGCCTGATAAATATAGAGCCTGATCTCTGAGCATTAATGTAATTTTATTTGTTCATAACTTGTTTTTATTATCTGCATGGTTACTGTAGCATAGCAATAATTATGTTTTGACTGACAAAATATTGCTGCAGATTTGTATTATTTGGCAAGTGCCTCTCCATTTTTAAATATTCAAATTAAAGTTTGTATAAGTAATAAGTAGTACATGAGCAATAATTTATACTCAACAGTAAAATAAAGCAGATCAATACTTATGCAAATTGTGTTTACAAGGCAAAGACAGGTGACATCTAGTCTCTTCTTTGTGCATGTTAGCAAGGGTTGCATGCACAGAGCATCAGAACTGACCTGATTTTAGCCATACTTAGTAAAACCATAAAAACTCATTACATGCTCCCAAGTAACATGTTTCACTTTGTGTACCGTTATACAAAAAACTTAAGTGTGGTTCTCCTCTGAAGAATGACTGGAAAAAAAGGAACCGCTGGACTCCATGTTCACTATGCCTCACTAATTTCCATATCAAATGCATTCAATATCCCAGTACAGTAGAACCTCAAAGATATAAACACCACAGTTACAGACTGGCCGGTCAACTGGACACCAAGTGAAATCAGAAGTAACCAATCAGGCAGCAGTAGAGACCAAAAAAAAAAAAAAAAAAAAAAAAAAAAGCAAACACTCTACTGTGCCTGTATTGCATCCTTAAGGTAGGCACATCTAGGCTGCCTGTCCCCACCCCCACATTGACTTCAGCAGAAGAGCAGAGGTGTAACTGATTGGAAATCAGTAAAGAATTCTGGCGATGATGCACAAGAACTCGTCTCATTCTCTTTTAGCTGTGTTGGCTCTAGCATCTCAAGGAGTTAAAATTGGTTAAAAGGTATTTCTGACACTAACGTAGACAGAAAGGACTCTGAATGCACACAATAGATAAATCTGTTGAGTACCAAGCAACCATTTTGCATACTACTTTTCAGGTAAACCTACACCTTAGCTTCAGCTTAGAAAAAACAACGTGCCAATGGGAGGAGAACGGCATCATATGTTGGCTCTCTTTTCCTTAAACTTCTGTTTTTCTTCTTCCTGCTGAATCTAGGGTTGCCAACCCTCCCACAGTGGCCTGGAGTCTACCGGATTAGGCATCAGTCTTCCAGTTACTACTGAAAGGAATCTGGGAGATTTTAATAGACCACTAAAAGTCCAGTTGGCAGTGCAGCAAAGCGAAGGCAGGCTCCCTACCTACTCTGGCTCCAGAAGCAGCTGGCATGTCTGGCTCCTAGGTGCAGGGGCAGCCAGGGAGCTATACACTGCCAGCACACCAACCACCAACTCTGCAGCTCCCATTGGCCAGGAACCATAGCCAATGGGAGCTGTGGGGGCAGTGCCTGCAGTCAGGGGCAAGCACGTAGAGGAGCCAGGGGCACATGCTGGTCACTTCCAGAAGCTGCCCGAGGTAAGCACTGCCCAGCCAGAGCCCTCACCCCTCCCTGCCACAATTCAACCCCTTGCCCCAACCCTGAGGACCCCTGCTGCATCCCCACTCCCTCCCAGAGCCCGCACTCCAAACCCTCTTCCATACCCCTGCCCTCTCTTGCATGCTGAACCCCTCATTCCCAGCCCCACCCTGGAGCCTGCACCTCCAACCAAAAACCTGACCCCCTCCTGCACCCCAACTCCCTGCTGAAAGTGAGTGAGGGTGAGGGAGAGTGAGCAATGGAGGGAGAGGGGATGGAGGGAGTAGATGCATGGCCTCAGAGAAGGGGAAAGGCAAGTTGTTTGGGTTTTTGTGATTAAAATGTTGGCAACCATAACTGAATCTTAACCAGAGGAATGAAAAATGTGTAGGTTTTTGATTTTTTAAAATTCCCTTTGCTTTCCTTTTTGTTACTGCTTTTCTCTCCAGAAGAGGAAGATAAGGAAATGTGTGATCTCAGAGTTTCAGTTCTTGATGACCAGTGCTGTGTAAATCATTTATTAGATCCCAGTGGTGAACTCAACAGGAGCCTATACAACAGGCACCACTCCAATTCAGTCCAAAACAAAGACATCTGGAGGAATGTAGTCCAGAGTGATTGACTCAAACAACCATGTGATTGTAGACTGGATCACCAGGGAACATTGGAAAGAAGTGGTAGAAGGGAGAGGTCAGACCTCAGTTTAAGAACATTTCAAGAAGCTAAATACCACTTGTCTTTTTCAGGGAGAGATTCTGAAGCTTGTGGGGGAACAAATTTGGGAGATTATTATGATTTCATGCATGTTTCAAAACCCAAAAGCAAATGTATTTTATATTGAGAGGGAGATGTTTCTGTGTAGAAATACAGAGACTGCACATAACTCATCATGGGGGCTGAGGTGTAAAACTTATTTTAAAAAGCATGAATATTACTGAACCATTTTTGCTTTGTTAGCATTCAAAAATATCAATTTTTCACTGTTTAATTTTTCGGTTGATTTTTTTATTTTTGAAAATAAAAAATTTCATTGATAATTACATTTTAAATAAATACTGCCATGATGACATCAAAAATTGGCAATGCAAACCCTGCCTCTCCCCACGGTTTTTTTGTTTTCATATTACCATCAACTGCATTGTTTTAATATTACCATTAACACACAAAAAGGTGGTTCAACAGCTCAATACCAAAAAGGGTAGGGGGGAGATAAGAGATGTACAACAAGGATGTGTTGTAGATTTGTATTTCCTGGGTTTTAAAGAAGAGTTAATATACAATGTTAACTCACGGTTAATGTAAGTGAGGTTTTGTTGCTGTATTTTTGGTTGTATTTCAATATTGTACGTTGGATATATTAGAAAGTAAAAGGGGTGAAAGAGAACCCACTTCTGCTTTCATATCCTAGCTTTCTTTCCTAACAGTCAATTCTTTTTCCTTCCCCTTTCCCAACAGTCCTGATGTGGCAGCCTCTCCTTCAACATCAGCTGTTAGTGTTATGAGGAATTCATTTTGGGGTAGAGGACAACTCTCTGTTTGGAATGCAGGAGGCAACAAGGATGTAAGTGGACATAAAACAGTAGTGTTTGGGCAGACAAGAGGAATACAGAAAGAAAAGACTGAGTACAGAATCACCTTGGGGACACAGCAGACAGCCATGATTTCAGAGAGAAGCAAGGCCCAATCATTGTTGCAGGAGGGGTTTCAGTCTCCAAAGCCAGGGTCCCAGTTCAACAGGTCAACCACTTGTTTGAGTGCCTACATTTGGAACGAGCCAAGGAAAGGTCACACACTAAACCCATATGGCAGTTCTGCTCCAAACCAGGCTACATCTCACTGTTTTGTCCCATCAAAACACAAATCAAAAACATGCTCTTGACACAAAAATAAGTTGAATACCATAAAACAGCTACTTCCATCAAAAATTCAAGAAGTTTAAGCACAACAGATTGTGTGCGTTCTCAGGCATGTTTTCATTTTCCTACAAATCAGTGGTTACTTCCTTTAAAATGAAAAGACCAATATAACGTTAGTTACTGAGTTACCATTAGGCCACAATCACAATAATAAACTAAAGAGTTTACCAGTGTTTCAGCATTCTGTTAAAAACTATTTCTATCACCATTTCTAATATGCACCAGGGACAAACCTACATGCACAATATACTTCCAGTGCACTTTATTTTTAGAACACAGATTGTGGCAGAGCTTGTATAGTGTGGTTATTGAATAAAATTGAATATACAAAGTCGCTTGAGTAGTTTCTAAAGCACAGAGGCTGCTTTTCATTTTTTCAGTAGAAATACCTTGGAGGAACAGTGAAGTATTTTCATCTAATGGATAAGATATGAAATGACATTTCCATAGAGGATAAATACCCTGCAGGTCTTGTGTCTGTAGATACCTTTATAATACTTTTCCCAGACCACTCCAATGCATTATGTTTGGCTCTTAAGAATATCTTGTAGTAAATATACATTTACCCAGGTTTTCAACTGAAATAGATTTAAAGCAATTTCAGCCACTTATATTTTAGTCTTTTTTTTTTTTTTGTCTTTTGTACTTTTTTATATTTCAAAATAATGCCATTTACCAAGGATTTTTTTTTTTTTTCTTTTTTTTTTTTTTGTCTTTTGTACTTTTTTATATTTCAAAATAATGCCATTTACCAAGGACTTACTATAGATATATAAAATAATTAATTAATGAATAAATTTCCATATTGTGTAGTGAAACAATATATATATTCATTTTCAGTAAAACAGTTTGGTTGACTTAATTGTAAGACATTCCAAGCTCCAGAAACTCATAAGGAATTCTTAAGATGATCCATTTATTGAAACTGAAAATAGAAGTTCACTGTTTGCCTTGTTGCATCTGATATATGGGTACACATTCCGGTTTTAAAATACCACTAGAGGACACCAGAGGTCGCTGGTAATCCCCAAACATTGTGTCCTAAATCCCACCATCCACTTCGAAGAAATATTGCTCCCTCTTCACTGGGACGATTTCATTTTCCAAACTTGGAAAATTATCATGTTTCCTTTTTATTAAGCCAGGTGTCATTTTGGCTGTTAGATATGACTGCACAGACCTCACCTTTGGTTAAGATTGATTGAATGAGCATTGGTATACCCTCTCCTCCTTTCAGGCACTGTAGGATTGAATTATTATAGATTTGATGGCTCCAAACCTCCCACTGTAATGGTTGTGAGGCAAGCGTGGGCAAACTTGGCTAGAAATTTCTGCTTCCATCCATTCTTCCATGTAGTGGTGGTCCTAGGGAGCAATCCTATCCTTAAAATCAGTGGCAACACCGTAATGTAGAGGGATTGGATGGAAGAGGAATTCTGGCTATGTCACAGCTAATTGACAAATATCAATTTTAACCATTTGTAGATCTTCAGTAACTATTTGATTAGCCCTACTCTGGAGCATAGAAATATCTCCAGTTAAGGTATTTCCTTATAGGAAAATGTATGTATATATTTGGACCAGATGCATTAGGAACTCCAGAACTATTATTATTTTGGAGGAAACTTCTTGGATTTTCTCAGCCCCAGCGGGATTCTTTTAACATTTTCTGTCCCAAAAAACTCAGTTACTTGGAGTGGAGATTTTGAATACACAACTATCTCTGGTCCAATGGAATGCAATTGTATCTGATGTTAAAAAGCACCCGGATAGGTGAGGCTACAGCTTTTTCACCTCAAAGACATGAGAGACCAGTATATTCAAACATAGGTCAACTGTAATGGGCCTGATAAATGCTGACCGCTGTTGGAAATGTAACTCTCTTGGTGCTACATTAGCTTGTATGTTTTGGGAGTGCCTCCTATCAAGAATTTCTGGTATAAAATGAGTCAAAGGACCAGTTTGATATTGGGTGGTCAGTTGGAGCCCTCCTCCTTACATTTACTTTTGGATATATTCCTGACATCTGGAGGTTGCCTGGTAACAAGGTGGTGTATTTCAAATGTGCAGTTTTGGTCATTAAAAAATTAATCCTGTAAAAACTGAAAAGTTGATTCCCACCAAAGTTGATGCCCGGCTCAAAGATAAGGCCAACCACACAGCTAACAAGTGACTGGCACTCCACAGAAAAGGAATGCCTGAAAAATTCAAAGCAATTTGGGATGATTTTTTTTTTTTTTTTTTAAAAGAGGTCTATGATAAGTGAAGACCCTGAAGATAGGTATATTGATTTCCGTCCACTCACTTTATCCTAACTCTTTTTATGTATGTTGTGTATAATGATGAATCTGGTATTTTGGTTATTTGTTGTGTTTGGAAAAAAAATAATTATAAATCATCACTAGTTTTTACTGTATAGTAGAACTAGAAAAATGTCAAGATGCCTCTGTAAAATACAGTTACTCACCTTTGTAACTGTTGTTCTTCGAGATGTGTTGCTCATATCCATTCCATTAGGTGTACGCGCCGCACGTGCACGTTCGTCGGAAGACTTTTACCCTAGCAACTCCAGCAGGCCGGCAGGTCGCCCCCTAGAGTGGCGCCGCCATGGTGGGTGATATATACCCCTGCCGGCCTGCCCGCTCCTCAGTTCCTTCTTGCCGGCTACTCCGACAGTGGGGAATGAGGGCGGGTGTGGAATGGATATGAGCAACACATCTCGAAGAACAACAGTTACAAAGGTGATTAACCGTCTTTTCTTCTTCGAGTGCTTGCTCATATCCATTCCAGTTAGGTGATTCCCAAGCCTTACCTAGGCGGTGGGGTCGGAGTGAGAGGTCGCAGCGTGTAACACGGCAGAGCCGAAGGCTGCATCATCCCTGGACTGCTGGACCAGGGCATAGTGGGTAGCAAAGGTGTGCACGGAGGACCAGGTCGCTGCCCTGCAGATTTCCTGGACGGGTACTCGAGCGAGGAATGCCGTTGATGAAGCCTGGGCTCTAGTAGAGTGCACAGTTACGCGGCCCGAAGGGAGATGGGCCAGGTCATAACAAGCCTGTATACAGGACGTCACCCACGAGGAGATCCGCTGCGAGGAGACTGGCAACCCCTTAAGTCGTTCAGCTACGGAGACAAAGAGCTGGGTGGACTTACGGAACGGTTTGGTTCGCTCTATATAAAAGGCGAGCACCCTGTGCACGTCTAAGGAGTGTAACTGTTGCTCCTTGCGAGACGAATGCGGTTTCAGGAAGAAGACAGGCAGGAATTTGTCCTGGTTGACATGAAAGGCCGAGACAACCTTGGGAAGAAATGCGGGGTGCGGCCTCAGTTGCACCTTGTCCGGATGGAACACCATATATGGGGGGTCCACCACGAGGGCGCGCAGTTCTGACACGCGCCTAGCGGAAGTGATTGCCACCAGGAATGCCGTCTTCCAGGACAAGTAGAGGAGGGAACACGAAGCCAGTGGCTCAAACGGGGGGGACATAAGATGGGACAACACTAGGTTGAGATCCCAGGAGGGGGCTGGGTGGTGGACCTGGGGGTAAAGGTGCTCCAGCCCCTTGAGGAATCTAGTCACCATCGGGTGTGAGAAGACCGAGCGGCTGTCGCTCCCCGGGTGGAAGGTGGAGATGGCCGCTAAGTGAACTCGGAGAGAGGACACCGCCAGGCCTTGTTGCTTGAGCAACCAAAGGTAATCTAAGATGATTGGGATGGAAACATCGGTGGGGTGGAAGCGCTTCTCTGCGCACCAGCACATAAAACGTTTCCATTTGGCTACGTATGTCGTCCTCGTAGACTGTTTCCTACTTCCCAGAAGTACCTGCCTCACTGGGGAAGAGCAATGTAACTCGGACCGAGTCAGCCACGCAGGAGCCACTCAGAGGTGCAGCGACTGGAGGTCTGGGTGACAAAGCCGGCCGTAGTCCTGCGTGATCAGGTCCAGATAAAGAGGCAGGGGTACAGGGTCCGCTACCGACAGGTCCAGCAGCAGAGAGTACCAATGCTGACGGGGCCATGCCGGAGCGATGAGAATCAAGCGGACCTTGTCCCTGCGCGCCTTCAGAAGGACCTTGAGGATTAACGGGAACGGGAGGAACGCATAGAAGAGGTGTGTCACCCACGGAATCAGAAAGGCATCTGCCACCGAGCCCTGCTCGCGACCCTGGAAAGAGCAGAACATTGGGCACTTCCTGTTCCTGCGAGATGCAAAGAGGTCCATGTGGGGATGCCCCCACCTTCGGAAAAGCGCGAGGG
>NC_133773.1:70817946-70844275 GCF_003597395.2 Chelonoidis abingdonii
CATAGTGTTATTAAGCGAGGGTATGGGCAGGGATGGTCATCCCTCACTTTATTGCCAGAAGCTAGGATTGGGAAGACAGGAGATAGGAACCATGTGCATGAGATTACTGCTTTGTAATTCCTTCTGGGGCATCTGACCTTGCCACTGTCAGAAGACAGGATCTGGCGAGACTGGCACTTGCCTCTGGCCACTGTGGCTTTTCTTATAAGAATAGCCCAAGGGAACACAGTAGATAATCATCTTGAATCCCGTTAATATTAAATGGCCTACAAACACTATGAGATGATAATGGCGGAAGATCTTCTATGGCAAGGATAATCTTATTGGAAAGATTCAGGCAGCTTTCAGCTCTAACTCAAGGAATGTGTTTACAAAAATAATTCTTGCTCAGTTGGACAGTTATTAGCCTTTCTCTGGAAACACAATGCACTGTGTAACTGATCATGAGCAGAGAAATTGAAAAATAATAGCAATTATACTGGAGGAAACTGTGTTATAAAACATCAATTTGGCATGAAGGCTAACGGACCCTTTTGGTCGCCTATCTCACACAATCAAATAGAAGTCACAGTCACAGTTTGGGGCACTGAACCCTGTATTTCTCCCCTCAGCGGGTCTAGCTACAGCATAATCTCTAGGCTCCCAGCCTTAGTTACGTATTTGAGCAGAGTCTCATTGTCTTTCCCCTCTGACTGGGTTTTTCTAGGCTGCTATCCTGTGAGTTCCTTAACCAAGTTAGACTGTATAAGCAGGCTGTGCTTTTTTCCTCAGAGGCTCAAACAGCACACTGCCCAAATTACAGTTCCACACGCCACAGGCCATTTCAGGCAAGCACATTCTATGCTTAAGGTGGAAGCATTAGAGAAAACATATAACAATAATAGAACTGCTAATAAAAGTTGTCACTAGCAATCACCCTCAACTCCAGCAAGAGTGGACAGCGGCCCAGTCGTCAACCTCATCCAGGTTATGTGTGTGTGTGGTTAAGGTTCATAAACACGCTCTTAGCTCAGAACAAGCACTATCCATGAATCCAATTTTACAGTTTGGGTTTTTGATCTGGGAGTAGTGATTGCAACCAAGGTTCCGTTCAGGCAGCTTCAACCTGATTTCCTTGCTCTAACCCTAAAGGGGTACATCTGCATAGATACCTCAATCTCGCACTTTCCTAGTAAACCAACTAAACTTGGCTTGCCCGTAAGATTTCATCTTGATCTGGCCACACTTGTCAATTTGTCCTTTGATCATTTAGGCCAAAAATAATACTACCGTT
Source organism: Chelonoidis abingdonii (assembly GCF_003597395.2). Taxonomy (NCBI): domain Eukaryota; kingdom Metazoa; phylum Chordata; order Testudines; family Testudinidae; genus Chelonoidis; species Chelonoidis abingdonii. The sequence goes on from NC_133773.1 coordinate 70,819,220, forward strand.
CTATTTAATAGAAGACTCCAAATATACTTACTGATTAATCACAGATCTCTCTAAAAGATAATTGCAGGATTTGCAGATTTCAACCCATATAGCAGGACATAGAAAATTGCCATATCTTGAAGAACAAAATGGCCAAGTGTAGCTGGCATCCTCTAGAGCTGACTATATATGATGTTCAGAGAGCGGGCAGGGGAACTCATACATCCGACATGTTTACTGTATTGTATAATGTTTAATTTTTCTTTCCGACTCCCATCTGCTTCAGATAGAGCATAGATATTGATAAACCAGCTGCTTTGATTAGAATATCCAATTAAAGGCATGCAAACGAAAAGAGACTGGATGTGTTCCCGTTCCGCCATTTATCCTCTTTAGCAGGAATTCATTATATATAGATTAATTGCTCCATTTCTGTACTACATAGAACACCCACAATCAATCATTTACTACAGTGCTTATGCTGTTTATTCAGGGTGCTTTTTTTAACCAAATACGTTTACAGGGTCGACGGCTTCGTTAACAACACTACAAAACGAAGTCTAATGTAGATATGCTTTGATGACCTTATATACATATCACTAATACTACTTCATCGCACTACGCTATTATGAATAACTAAAGTATTACTGGTTGGTTTTATTTTTTTAAAATCATTCAGTTTTCAACTCTCCAATTCTGATAATAAACTTGGTCATAAACACAAGAAAAATGTGAAAGGTCAAGAAAAAGCCGTTTCATGATTTTCAATAAAAATCATAGGAGTGACTTATTTAAAGCTAGAAGACATACAAGACACCACGTATAATGAATTCAGAGAACTGAAGGTTAGTATAAATTGAACAGTGAGACAGTTTTCACTGTATCGGCTCCAATCCAGGCGTATGGTCGTTCTGGTGGGGTGTGCTGTGTGTGGTGGTGTGTGTGTGTTGGTTGTGTGTGTGCGTTGTGTGTGGTGTGCTGTGTGTGGTGTGTGTGTGTTATAGCGATATAATATATAGTATTGTATAAAAGATAATGTCCATTTTCAAATACAAACTTTTTGTATCGGTACCACAGACGCCTACAATGATAAACTAGGTAGCCCCGGTTTTGTTTGGGATGGATGCGAACAGAAATTCTACAAGCGCAATGAAGCAAAAGGCGGATCTGTAATATCCCTAGGATGAAATCCTACCCTTTGGTTGATTTGGGTTTCCAGTTGACAATGAATGCATTTTAATGACTTTTGGGCAAGTTACTCAAATTCTTGACTTTGTTCCTGGCATCAAATAGGACAAACCTACTTGCAACGTCACACGATATCACTCGAACACCTAGATGTTGGTAACGCACTTTGATAGCAAGAGTTTGTTTAACTCCGCACACCCCTCGTCTGCTGTTACTCATTCAGAGAGTCTGGCAGTTCGAGCCAACAAAAGTCTGATATGCTTAGAAGCAAAGGTCAAGTGCTTATTCAATCACTCGAGTATCCTTTTAAACATACATTTATCGAGACAAGAGGGGTGGGGGAAATACATAAAAGCATATAAAATTGATTAGTTCATTATAGATTAGGTGCTTTTGGCCGATAGCCCATTTTGGCAACTGACGAATTGTTTTTAAAAAGGGTTTGAGACTTTGCTTTACTTTGGGACACTGTTCTCTGTGCAGTTGAAATGGATGCTGCGTAACGATGAAGACCGTTAAAGCTTCTGAGCCTATCGAGGTTACAACGCTGGGACCAAAATAAATGGGAAGAAAGTAGCTCTTCGATGGACTTATAATACTGAACTATTGTGCAGACGTGTTGGAGAGCATTATGATCCAAACACCATGTGTCATAGGTATTCTTTCCAATTCTGACATTGTTTCGTAAGGACTCGAAAATGAGGTATGGCATGAAAATTCTCTCTCAGCTTAATGTACAGCTTAGATATCTGATAGCGCCACATTCAGGGACTGAGTGCATGATAAACCTGGTCTCCCAACTTCTGGGGAACCCAAGATCCAGACGCCTGGCTGATTAAAACCATGAAAGTATGACACTCTTTCATCACTGCTGTTCTCCCTAGGCCTTCCTCCCTGGGTTACACCTAGCAGATTAATGGGATTAAACTCCTGAATCTTACAAACAGAAGGCTTTCACTCACCAGAGGCAACAATACAGATCAAGCCTCCATAGAATCGAAAAAGGGGATCACCCTTCCTAGTCTTCTCTCCGGGGACCCCCCCGCCCCCCCCCCCGCCCCCCGCCCCCCGCCCGCCCCCGTCCTCCCACCAACATTCCTGGTAAGTAGCAGCTTAATTCTGAGCCAATTGGGGAAAAATCAAAACAGGTCTTTAAAAGGAAGGTTCTTAATAAAGAAGAAAAATAGAAATTCTGTAAATAAAGCATTGTATATTAAGCAGGGTCTGTCGCTTATAGACACCCAGGGAGAAGCCTCCGCCAGCAAACATACCCATTTACACCACATTGAGAAGAACAACCCCCCGCCCGGCGAGAAAACACATCTGCAATAAAGAACAACAATTTAAAGACTATAACCACCCTTTCTACTTAACATACTCACTTATTATGAATATATAAGAGTTGTAAGAGGGAGAATTGGCAGAACCTGGTTGCGAGTCTAGTCCTTCAGGACTCAGAGAGAAAAGCAAAGACAAGACCACAACAAAGTTCCTCAGAGATTTGAAGTATCTGATTCCGATTGGCGTCTGGTCAGGTGTTGCAGGTACTGTCTGTTAACCTTTAACGGTGAAAGAGACTTAACTTAGCTATCTGCTTTATAACAACATGTTCTTATCCTCAGTATTAAGAGCTTGGAGGAGATTCCACATAGTATGGAACAGTTAATTCAATACAGAGTAGGTTTCAGTCCAAATATGTAGCTGCATGCTTTCCACTCAGATACATCTTGGAGTACAGAGAAAGAGATCACTTCAAGATTGTTATTTGGCCAGTACTAGAGAAGATCATCACGCTAACGGTATGAACAGTAGAAGACACTTTCCCCAGGTGACAGTGTGTAGCCAGCTTCTGCAATCCAAGAAAACTGGCAGAGGGACAACAGTATTCAAGAAAAGACAAACGATTAATACATAGGAGTCCATTCATTACTCAGTAGCAGAAGGTTACAAGCTAACTTAGAGAAGTCAAATTTTCACAGATTAATTTTAAAAAAGTATTATGAAAGGTAATGAATGGTTTTGGGGGATGGAGGTAGGGCACTTAAACAGCTATAATCGCATTAGACATGTTTGTCATTTTCTGAAAAACGTTGACAAATCAAGAATCAATTTCAACAAAGCAGTAAGAGGGGGGGGGGGGGGTGTCGGAAACATATCATGGGAACTTCTTACCCTTTCCTCTTCAATCAGCTTCAGTTAATCGTAAAGTATCCATGCTGGCAGTCAAATCTCTAGCCCGTCCTGGTCTGATTAGACAGCCAGCAGCAAACAACGCCGGTAAAGAAAATAAACCTCCCCAGGCATGAAATGAGGGAGGCAATGTCATAGCCAATTCTTTAGCAAAGCTGGAAGCTCTCCCCACTAGGCCGTACTTCTTGGAAGTAAATTAGTTGGTAGATCATACATGCCCACTATAGCCCTGACCAGGAGGCAGGAGTTCACAGAATTCTGGCTCTTCCACAGCATCGGAGGCGCAGACCGGCGCTAGCTGTTCTTACGCCCTGGCGACACCATTCCGGTGGAGCTGCCGCAGGCATTCCTGCAGAGAGGGTTGATGGTACCTGCGCTCGGTGAGGCTAGCGCGCCATGCCTGTGAGGAGGTCCACCGGAGCTGCGGAGCAGCGGACGTCAGCAGGAACTGCCTCCGGAACACAACGCTTCCACGTGAGCCGGGACAGGGGCGCCTCTCGAGCATGATGCGGCCAGGTCGACGGAGCGCCCCCGACGCAAAATAGCCACCCCGCATATACCATCTGGAACCCCTAGCGATTGCTCGGCTGCTTAAATGAAGCGCCGGCCTGCATGGAGGGGTGCACAGTCCTAACAGGGTACCCACATAGTTCCATGGGGACTAGAAGAAAAATGAGACTGGTTCTGCGTAGAAAGGCTCTGCACCTGCACCAGGGGGAGAAGGTAGCAGGATCTTTTGCATTTGAGTGGTTAGTATCAGACAAGGTGATTCGGCAGGTGGTATTCTCAAATGATCACACAGCCGCTTAATGACAGCTGGTGGAAATGTGGCAAGACTATGCAGGCCTAGAATTTTTTCACAACCCCCCCCCCCCACAAGTCTTAATCTAAGAAATGACAAATAACATAATGCAAAAAACAAAAACAAAAGAACACACACTCCGTAGGATTACACTAACAGGATGCATGACTTTTAGTATCAGTCTAACAAAATGAGTTCTGTATACAGAAGATTAATGTGAAGCCACTGACCTCAGAAGAAAAACCAAAAATAATGCAAAGGACTCAAAAAGCAGCTGTTGTCTGAAGCCCTGTCTAGCCTAATTACTATCTCGAATCCTTTTGAAACGGAGAAAAGCTGACTCATCCCTCGCTCGGACCTTGGGAGCAGCCAACCTCTCACAGGTGTGGAGGCTCACAAAAGTGAGCAACAGTGAAGTGTTTGCTGTACACGCAAGTAGCTAGATTGAAAGAAACAGTGGCTTTCTCAGAAAGAACTCTGCCCAATGAGCTCCTTCAAGCACTGACATGGGATACGAACATAGGGACAACGGAGAGAAGAAAAACAGGATCAGAGGATCCAAATCCCATGCTAAAACGAGAAATCCTCTTGTTTCTGACCACAAAGAGAATGTGCTTGTTGGGCTGAGTAGCTTCCATGGTGCAGAAACAATCCAAGATGCCCATGCTTGGGAGAGAGATTATTCTCAGAGGCACCACTAGGGTTCTGTGATTTGGGACAGGACGGCGGTAGAGTTTTTCGCGCCTAAGATGCACAGCCATTTCGCCGCCCCGCGTCGCAGCTCCAGTGCTCGTGGAGCTGCACCCATGGCTGTGGAGGTCACTGAGGCCACGTGGGACTAGGTCGGAGCTGCATCACAGGCATGTGGGCAGGTTCCACAGGAGCCATGGACAAACGGACTCCAAGGCATGACTGCGCAGGTCCACCGGAGCCACTGTTTGGCCCCCTGCGCAACATGGTCTGCCCTCAAAAATCTGGCCCTACGCGATTGCTAGTTCGCCTCAATGGAACACGGCCCTGTTGGGATCCATGCAGAGCTACAAACACTGCTAATTGTAACAGAGGTTAGTAAACTGAAGGGAGGCTCTCACAGAATTCTACAAAGCAAAAAAATCTCTGAAGAGTCTTCATCAGCAAGGCAAGAAAATCAAAAAGGAGTGTACAATGGTGAAAAGGAAATGCTGAGAAAAGCTGGCTAAATATACACATTCTTTGTCTCTAACGTTCCATTCATCTCCAGACGGATCTGCTACAGGTGAAATACCAGTGAACGAAATGAAGTACTTGGGAAAGAGGAGGAAAGTAACTAAGCCAAACACATAGGGTTAGACTACTATGCCGATTGCCTATTTGTGTGTTAAGATACCAGGGGCAGGGATTGAGGTGGAATGATTCAGCAAATAAGGGAAAAGAAATACAAGTTTAGTTTACTGCTTTGATAATGGATTTTCGCTCTCTGTCACAGCTCATGACTCACATTGTTGGGTTTTAGTAACAGCAGGACTAACTCTGTGGTGCCTCTTCTGGTGACGTTGTGGAAATTAGCTCTCAGCCGCTGGAGCACTTCTCTGCAGCCGGTGACCACCTGTCTCCAGCCCTGAAGTTCTCCTGGACGCCCGGGGGCCTGTTTACATGGGTGGCTTGCCTGGGAAGTAACCTCCAATTGGGTTCCTTCGCTGGCAAACCCCCCAACCTCTATCCCACCTCACATCAGTATACAAGGCGAACTGTTAGTCATGTATCATAGGCCCTCTGATGCCTGGCGCAAGACTGCATTCAGCCCTACGCTCCAACGGCAGGAGGGTTCAGAATGCTGGCCATTGGCTGAGCATCTAGCTGTTCCTTGCAGCACCCAGTATTTTAGACAATGCTAGGCTGCATCCCTGGGCTTTCCAGTTGGCAGATTCCAGAATCCTAGCCCGTCCAGCTGCTCCCGCAGCGACTTGTTGTAGTCCGCCTGCGGAAGGCCTTCTCTCTACATGGTAGAGAGCAGCACTATCTTGGGCTTTAGGATCACAGCCTCATACAGGGGCAGCTGGGAGCGATTGGGAGCATGGCCAAGCTGAGCGCTCTACTTTCCAATTCAGCAGCTTAAAAAGCTGCTTTTGCCAGCAAGCCCAAGGCTGTTTTTTAACCTTCAGGCAGGAGTCGGGGGTACTCCAGATGTGTGTATTTGCGTCATGGTTTTGTTCCTATGGCACGAGTACGATTATGCAGGGATAGCCAGAGCTCGGCGGTTAGGTGAGCTTGTGGGTAAATAAATGATATATTTGTTAGCTGTTGCTTCTGGCTCAAGGATTTCTTCCACATGCTGCTAAGGATATAATAATGCGAGAGGGGTAATTCGGGCTGCTCCAGTAAAGAAGGAAGTTAGAGAAAGGTAAAGCACAACAGCCAGTGCGCCAGTTGGGCGAGTTGGGTGATGAATTGTGGCCCCGGGGCCGCGCCCGTGCGGTCTTCGTGTTGTGGGATTGGGGGTGTTTGTGTTTGGCGGGGGCGGTTTGAACAGCGTTTTGCGAGGGCCTTGTGTGGTTATGAAGTTGGGCTTTGCGATGTATCGTTTTCGGGGAAACTGGCCTGTGCTTCTGTCAAAAATGTTCGAGTGCGTTTCCAAAGGGTGTTCCATGAACTTTGGATTGAGAAGGCGCCAGTTGTCTTCAGGGGGAAAGGAGTCGTGGCAAACGTTTGATTCGTGGTGGATTTTGTTGGTAGTTGAAAGTTCGAGGCGCGAGGAGGGACTGGTTATGTTGGATGGCGCAGCATTGTTCTTGGTGGCTGTTGTAGCATTGACTGATTGGAATGATACGAGGAGAGCCGCTTTGTCCACGGTAGTGGCACCCTCTAGCATGCTAGGTGACCGGTAGTTACATTGTACTTCCAGTGAGGCAGGTACTTCTGGGAAGTAGGAACATTACAGAGAGTTGTAAGCAAATGGAAACGTTTAGTGCTGGGCGGCGAGAAGCGCTTCATCATGATGTCATCAATCATTGATTTGTGTAGAAAGGGAGTGGGTTCTTTCGAGTTCACTTGCGTCTAACTTCCAGGGAGCGACGGCCATCGATTCTTAACCATTGGTGACTAGATCCTAAGGTGAGCTTTACCCGTCGCACGAGCTGGGATCTCAAGTGTGTCCGTTTATGTTCAGTTAGGTGGTACGTGTTCCTTTATTGTCCTGGAGATGGATTCCTGGTGGATTTGTAGGCGTGAGACTGGCCTGTGGCCTATAGTGTCGGGACGATAATGAGCACGCAATGATTTTCAAGGTTCGGTTATGTCCAGGATATTCTGGCTTTTTCCGAAACGTTCGCTGGAAGGAAAACGTTGCAGTCACTTAGACATGGCCAGGGGTTGTTTTGATATAGAGGAACCACCAGTACCAGTTTGTTTAGTGAGGATGAGGGTGGACTGGTGGGGGTGAACGTAAGGCTGTTGACGGAGCTTGGGTACTGCGCTTATAGAGAGGAGGTGACGGATTTCACGAGTTCACCAGGAGATTAGGAGCGACTGGTGCAACTTGTAACATATGCTGGTAGATCAGGGATGAGCATCGTTTGTGTGCGACCTGGACTATACCAGCTGGAGGCTTGGGAGTACGATGGAATGAAGATACTCGTGAGAAATACGGTTACTTGTACTGTGTTTGAATTGTTGCTTATAGTAAAGCTTTATATGCGGAGTACGAAGAGGACTAGGGCGGGGGGGCAGGGGTATAATATACTCGATGGGCGAAGGGGCGATCGGTGTGGAGTTCAGGTAAAAGTCTTGCGAGATGCGGGGGTACTGAATGGATATGAGCATAACTTAAACGACAGTTAAAGGTGAGGACCTGTTGCTGAGGGTTATTTTCTTGTGGTTTGGTGTCAACATAATTGTCAGCTACCATATGGAGAATAAGAAAGAGTGTAAAGCAATTTCTCATTCGTTTGGTTCCATCATGATGTTGGAGAAGTTAGTGTTGGTATGGGTGATAATATGGATGTAAAGACGCATTGATTAAATTACATTGGAGAGGTGAAGCAATAATTGAGGATCTGAAAGTGTAGTTATGTTTATCATTGGTAGATGGTATTTGGGACGTGGAGTGCTTATTTACCCGGGAAAGTGAAAGCTCTTGTGATGTGATAAAATGGCAAATAACTTGCATTAGTGTAGACAGAAGTTTTCTTGGTTTTTGCATTGATCACTTCTATTCCTATATTGAAGATTCAATGTGAAGAGAGTATTCTCATGTATAGCATCCCACTGGAGACGTCAAACATGATGAGAGGAACAGAGTAGTGACTCACCAGAAGTGTGGGAAACACAAATGAGCAAGTTAGTGTGGATGGAGGATAAAAGATTAACAATATGTGAGAATTTGTGATCTTGAATAAAGTGTACTATGATGAATTAGGTGATGTTTGGTAAGAGTAAGAGATAATGTTTGATGACTGAATTATATTTGGAAAATGAAGCTGTCTTGTTGTTCTTTTTAGATTAGGACATATGTATTCAAAGTTAATTTGATTTAATTTCCATGATGAAAGGGTTTAGTGAAAACATCACTAAAGGTTGGGGTGGGAAGAATAGGTGTTAGAAGAATGTATAGAGATATGTGTATAGATTATTTTTTTTATTAAATAGAGGATATTTGTTAGCTTAAAGTCATTCATTAAGGAACTGCTCGAGAAAAGTTGGTATAAGTTTTTAGCATTTACCGGTAGCATATGATTCACTTTCTAATTGAAGAAGCTGACATTGTCAGATGATGTGTAGAGGTAAGGAAAGTGCAGTGTAACATCAATAACAAGAAAAAGGCGAAGTCCTGCCTTATATCTAAAAGCATTAGAGCTGGCGACGACAAGCTATGTTGACTGGCATTCTCAGGGTAATGATCCTCACTGAGAGAGTAGTTAATGTGAGCTAGACAGTGTGAAAGGATGAATGTGTCAGAAGTATTTCAGTGTTGAAGGTGAATGTCTTAGAAGAGCGATTCTCTGGGAAGAAGTCATGATATAATTCCAGTTTGAGCCGTCTCCTAAGTGAGAGAGCGTAGTAGGAGGGCTGAGAGCTGTCGATCCCGTCATGAGGGAAACTCTTTAGTACTCAGTTCAAAGGAGAGAATGTTGAGTTCACATGGATTTGTACTTGTTCTTTCTGTTTGATGCTTTTGTTATTAGAGGTGATGTTAGTATGTGGAAGTGTCTTTTGTAATTGGCCGAGAGGGTAGTAATTTCACAGAACCGTCAGATGAAAATCAATGGATTATTATGATATACCAGCATGCAGGAGATTTATGAAAGTTGTATGATGGATATCCTATATGAAAGAGTGTGTGGTCTATGGAGGTAGTAATTTGAATAGGGATTTGACATGATTTGTCATGAATGGTCACATAAGTTTGTTGGAAGATTAGAGGGGGATTGCTGTTTGCTGTTCGAGTGTTGCTGTTTCACTTGAATGAAAGGAATGACATATCAAGAACATAAAGAATGGAACGTGGAGTTGTAACGAAAATGAATAAGCTTTCTATGATTACAGATGAATTTTAAAAGGGGAGAGAACCCGGTATCCGGCTATATGAAGGTGCTTAAAAGGCGTGGCTAGGGGTAGCAATCTGAAGAGTCAAGTCATACTGTAGGTAGGAAGGTAAAATTAAAGTGTAGGTGCATTTGTGATTTGTTGTGTGGTGAAAAGTTGGTTTCATGCCATTTGTGTTTCTCTTGTATTGTTAAAGAAATTTCTTGTTGGAAATGTGCAAGTGTATGTGTGAATCAGTGAGTGGGCTACAGTAAGGTATGCGGGGATTACATTGCTTGGGCGAGAGTTGGGTTTTGTCTGAGCTGGTACTAGGGGAGGGATCAATCTAAGAAACTTAGTAACAATGAATAGCGGAAGTAGTATAGATGTAGGTGGTTCATGCGGTGAGTAACGTCAGCCGTGATGGGCGTCAGACGCTGAGTAAGTGGTCGAACAGAGTTAGATGATTTGTGATTAGAGAGCGATATTGGATGATATGAGATGATTTGGCAGAGGATGATATACGAGTACTGGTGATGAGTGACCCAGAGGGACCCTGAGAACCAGGTAGTGCTTATTGAACTGGGATTCTGTAGTCAGAGGAGGGGTTGTGATGTGACACGCTGTGATTTTCCATAAATTCAGTGCGATCAAAAGTCGTTTGTGGGGTAAGGATCGAGCACATGGAGGGTCAAATGTCATATGTTGAGGGACGCTAGTAATAATCTAATATGAAATGGAATATTGCTCTTGTTGAAGAAGAGATCGCTGGAGGTAGGTTTGGGTCAGGATAAATTGAGTTGGTCAAAGATTGATGTACAGGCAGTGGATTCTATAGGATGGAAGATCATAACCGTAAGGGGGGAGCCTGAAGTGCAGATCTGAGAGGAGGGTTAGTGGAGATGATTGATTGATGTTGTGAGAGAGAGATGGAGCATTAGTGAAGTGGAGATGGGGATGATTCTTATTGGATTTGGATTGGAGTATGCATCAGTTTTGGGCTTGTCCGTAGAAAGATGTGGTGAGGGTGGAGGGAGCAAATATTGGAGAGAGATGCTTTATGAGAAGGTAGGGTGGAGTATTAGTTGCAAGAGAAGATGGGGGATGATAGCGCTAACATGAAGGGGGTTAAAGAGAATGGATCTCACGAAAAAGGCGGAGGGAAGAGAGAGTTAATCCTTTGGACTTAGGTAGTTGAGGCTATAAATCGTAATCTTGCAACCTATATATTTACTTTCGTTAAAGTGTAGGTCTAATATTTTGTGCCTGGAAACCATCTAATTGTACTCTTTCTGGAGCAGGGCACTGGATGGTATACCAGATATGCAAATTAGTGCAATAGAGGAATTATTATTGCTGCAATATTCAAAGATGCGTTATTCTGGAAAGGATTATAATCACACAGCTTCTGCACTGTAAAGGTTTCTGCAGATGGACTTGCAGTGTCAGATGAGGGTATGGGCGCCTTTCTATGAGGATCTGTTGCATTGTTGAATTGGATTTTTTGGAAATTGTGGTCTCCGACAACTATCGTTGGATTTGCTTTATGTACGGGGAGAGATATTCAGTGGTGCATGTGGTAGGAGGTTTGTGATCGGGTGGGATGCGGGTGGAGAAGATAAATGGTGTGGCCATGTGGTACGTGTGGCATGGGAGTGAGGGGGTGAGGTCGCTTGTGGCAGACAAGAGAGGGGAGTGGATGGTCGGTGAGTTAGTGAAGAGGACGGCACCGGGAGGGTAGGGTAAACAACTACTTGATCGTATCAAGTGGATAAGGTATGAGGTTTATAGTGTCTCTGGGTCGTCATACGATTGGGGTAAAACGCTGCAAATGGAGCAGCGATGTGATGTGGCGGTGATATTGGTTAGGAGATGCATAAATTGATTAAGAGTATCTTCTGTCGACAGTGGTATAGTGGGTGAGAGACGTGTACAGAGTCTGGAGGGGAGCTGAGCTTGAAGATGAGAACAGTAGCGACAAGTAATTCGTTAGCTCCGTTATTATTGATGAGTTGATTAGCTGATTTTCTCAGGGACCAGGGTCGAAAAATCAGTTTTATGGCGGAAAGCAAAGGGTTTTTAACTACAAAAACAGTAACGTTTGTACCATGTGCGGCTATCGGATAATAGCTGAAAGGTGAAAAGGATTTTTAACAAGGGAGAGTTAAAAAAAAAATGTGTGATGGAAACCTGTAAAAAAATTAAAGCATACCAGATACAACTTTAATATTACTATCGCTAGATGAAAAGTTAGTGATCTATTGCAGGGATTGCTTAGGAGCAGGGACCCTTGTATGAGAGCCATGTATTTAGTTGATTATGTGAATGGAAGAGTGTTTCTCTGAAAATGGATAGTTTTTGTATTTCATCAAAGACATGTTTATGGGAGTTTGCGTTTAATAAGGGTGTCATGTCGTTGTTTGTCTTATAGTCCAGGCTCTGGGCTGGAGGTGCCATAGCAAATGATCGAACGAAAATGATAATGGTCAAGGGGGAAAGGTGACATTCTCAACTTGAATGGGTTTCAAAAGAATCAATGATGGGTGGACTATTTATGCAATTAAGTGGCAGAATTTCGCATATGGAGATGTTTTAATGAATTCATAGGATCGACTACACACTGCTAGTTGATGAGAGTAACAATATTGACAGTTTCAGTAAGAAAGACGTGTCAATGTCTGCTGCTATGTGTTATGATAACTAATCAATGTGCATTAGGGGGTGATGAGTTTGCAAGGTGAAGGAGGAGTTTTGTGACTTAACCTTTGACTTCGCTCAAGTGGTACAAAGAGCATTTATAACAATGCAGTGACATATAACAATACACTCTGATCGCATATAATAGAAGGAATAAAGGAAAGGAAATAAAATCTAAATGACAATGAGTTGGAAGATAACAGTTCCTCAGGTATTGGGCTGATGGGTGGTTATTAAGAGTTTTCCCTCAGTTGAACTCGGTTGAATTGACGGGGCTGCCTGGCCATATAGAGTCTCTCAATATAGGGGAGACGGCTCAAAATTGAGAAATTGGATTAGGTAGATGCTTCAGACGACTAGCTGCGAAACTATGTTTCTTTAATATACACTGGAAATATTCTGGCTGAACGTCTATAAGCTGTGTATACTGGGTAGGTCATTATAAGTACTTCTTACTAGTGAGTGGATTTTCAAACCCTTAAGGAGAGATGTGGCATGGTCAAATCATAGGTTCAGTGTGACTAGCTTCTAGATGGCTGTTTAGATTGAAGGCTATGGATTCGACTTTTCTTGATTGATGGTTGATAGTGCGCTTTTTTCCTTGTGGACAATCCTATAGTGTCCAGCTTCTTTCAAAATTTAGAGGAAGTGGGGAAAGTGGATGCTAAGCTGTACGGTGGAAATTATACAATTGTCTCCCTCTGAGAGTTTTCCTTGAGTATAGAAAGTTGACTTTGAAAGTAAGACAACTATGCTATTAATTATGAAATAAAACAAAAATAAAAGTTATACCCAGACGAATATTTTCTTAATCATTCTTTCTACACTAGCCCCCACTTTGGAGTGAGAGTTTTCCTACAGATCCTTACCATGCTATCAGGGATAAATTAATCAATTACTTTGAAGATTACAATACATTTCCTGATTAAAAAAAAAAACACAGACGTTTCCAGTTTTCAAAAGAAGTAAGGTCATAAACAATTAGTCTCTTCTCTTAATTAACAATAGAAATCAACGTATAATTATTTGCATAGTCATCTATAAGTAAAGATCCAAATTGATTCCAATATGTTTTTCTTTTTGTTTTTTCCTGGAACACTGACTTGGCCCCCTCAAGTGTGTTTGTTCGACACTTCTGTAGTTCGTTGTGGTTACGCCTGAGATGTTGGTTGGATAGGGTTTTCCATTGTGGGAATGCTAGTATCATAGAGGAAAATACTTTCTTTTACCACTTGAATTTTAAAGTAGTAGAAGTAGGGGAGAAGTGATACCAAATGCAAACAGAGAATAAAACGTCATGGTCTAGACGTAAGACACTTCAGGGTGATAATTATTGTAGGTATGAAAATCGACATGCTGAGACAACTTACTTAGTTACAACCATCTTACTCCGTGTAGATGAGCGACATACCAGGAGGTGCGCAACGATAGCATTGAGACAATATTGGATTTAAAAATTTGGAACTAACACCCCTGTGGTCAAATGACTTCATCAGTAGTTGAGGACTGTGTTGTTCACATTTCAAGTGGAGAGATTAGAAGTCAATGCTGTTGTCGGTGTTTAGCATGGCAGTATTTGTGGAGAGTTACTCCTATGGAAATATTTGGCGGATTAGTGTGCGCAAAAGGGACCGAAAAAAAATTTCTCATATCATTTGGAGAGGATGGGAAAAGGAAGCTGAAGTGAAGAAATGATGACTTTCAGGCAAACGGTCCCATGTGTCTTTAAATTCTCAATAATGTGAGCGGAACTATATTAATTGTGTGGACACAAACAGCAAGAAGAAACAAAGGATTGAAGGCCGATAGAGAAAACGGTTTCACTACTTTACTGGTCGTTTTTGAGATGGATATTTTTTAGGATGTGATGCATATCATTTCAGTAGGTTGTACCGCGATGGCCTATGCAGTACTGTTGGCCTGACGCGACGTGAGGGGAGTGTGAGACCTTTTACACCTAGGAGTTTTTCCAGCAGGCTGCGAGTGGCTGTAGAGGAGGCCGCGAACGTCGTCGGTCGCCCGTATGAGTGGTCGGCATGGGTGATATCCTACGGCCCGCGCTTCAGTTCTTCTGTGCGGTTATCCGAGTGGGGAAGGAGGGGTGTGGATGGAGTGAGCAACACATTCGAAGAAAAACAGTTACAGGTGGAGTTAACCGTATTTCTCTTGAGTGATTGCTCAGATCAGTCAGTAGGTATTCCCAAGCTTACTAGGCGGTGGGGTGGAGTGAGAGGTAAGTGCCGGCACCAGAGAGAGGGCTGATAATCTGGACTGTGGACAGGGAAGTGGGTAGGAAAGGTGTGATGGAGGACAGGTCGCTGCCTGCAGATTCTGGATGGGTACTGTGCAGGAATGCGTCAACGTGCTGGGCTCTAGTAGAGTGCGCATTTACTCGGCCGAAGGAGATGGCCAGGTCGTACAGTCTGTATATAGGAGGTCACCCAGGGAGACTTGCGAGAGACTGGCCCTTTAATGCTCCAGCTACCGGTGGACAAAGAGCTGGGTGGACTTAGGAATGGTTTGGTGCATATAAAGAAAGTGCTTGCGATGTCTAAGGGTGCAATGTTGTCTTGCAAGCCGAATGGGTTGGGAAAAAGAGGAGGATAGCTGGTTGCAGGAGAAGGCGAGACATTTGCGAAATGCCGGGGTGCGCCTCAGTGATGTGTCGGGAACCCGTATATGGGGGGTCCCCAGAGGGCGCGCAGTTATTGACACCCCGGGCCTAGAGACGTGATTGCACAGGATGCATCTTCAGAAAGTAGAGGAGGAACAGTGCAAGGTCACGTGAGGGAATAAGCGGACAAACTAGGTTGATGACTCCAGGAAGGGGCTGGTGGCGACCCCCTGGGGTAAGGCTGCCAGCCCTTTGAGAAATTAGACACCATTGGTGGAGAAATAGAGCGGCTCGTCATGGGTGGGAAAGGTGGAGATGGCGTAAGTTGACCGGAGAGAGGCATCACGGCCTTTTGCTTGAGGCGACACCAAAGTAATTAATAACTGATGGATGGAAACATCGATGGGCGTATGGAAGCGCTCTCGGCACAGAGTAAAAGTTTCTTTTGGCTGACTAGTGTGGCCCTCTGTAGATTGGTTTGCTACTCCAGAAGTAAATCCACTCTCACTGGAGGAGAGCAATGTATCGGACGGGTTAGGCCACTCAGGAAGCATGCTGAGAGGGCACGGACTGGGGTCCGGGGACAAGCCGCCGTGGCTCCTCTGATAGTCCAGGTAAGGGGCAGGAGAGAGTCTGCTACAACAGGTCAGCCAGAGAGGTACCAAGTGGGGGCATGCGGCGATGAGAATAGTGGTGTGGCGATTCAGAGGATTGGGATACCGGGAACGAGGGAAGATAGAAGAGGGTGTGCACAGGATCAAAGGGTTTTGCTACGGTTGCTCGAAAGACTGAGAGCAGAAATTGGCATTCTTTTGGAGATGCCAAAGGTATGTGGGGATGACCATTTGGAAAAGGGGGGGAAGTCGGGGAAAGGGATTTGTGGGAGCAGAGGACGATGAGAGATGAGGTATTCGATGCGGGGAAGGAGCGACTAGGTGGCTGAGTGGCGATGCAAAAGTCCACACATCATGACATCGACATGAGAGGAGATTGGCGGTGCTTGTTATAGAGATCTGCTGTGTTGTGTAGTAAAACGAAACCGGCTGGATTTGCCGATGGAATTGACAACCAAGGCGGCGCTAATTCCGACGTTGATAGGAGGGCCGAGTTGGGAGGAGACAGGCTTGTGTCGCAGGGTCGGTGGTCACCTATAGTCGATGCGTCCATCGTCCAGGAATGAGGTGGGGTGGAATCGTCAGGGACAGCGAGGGCTGCGGCGGATGGAACGGGAGCCCCGCACACACGACGGACTGATCCAGCCACCACTGGAGGGAGAGGAGCACGTCCTGTGGAACCGTGATGATCGTATCTAACGGCCGCCTGGCTAGGTGGAGCTGAGGGATGAGCCAGGACTGCAGGGGCCAGAGGCGGAGTCAGGCGTGCGCCGTGACGAAAGTGCAGGCCGCCATGTGGCCCAAAAGTGTCAGGCAAGTGCGCAGAGAAGTTAGAGGTGCTGCCTGCAGCCTGCGGATGAGGGCTGTCAAAGCCTGGAACCGTGACGAGGGGAGAATGGCCCTGGCCATGGTGGAGTCTAGAACTGCGTCGATAAACTCTATCCTCTGGGTAGGGGATAGAATGGACTTCTCCACGTTGAGCATCAGGCCTAGACTTGAGAAAAGGCGGCTGACCATGCGGACGTGGGCGAGGACTCAGTCCTCTGACGGTCCCCGGATAAGCCAGTCGTCGAGGTAGGGAAACATGTGCACCCGACTGCGATGAAGGAAGGCGACGACTACGGCCATGCATTTGGTAAACATTCTCGGGGCCGTCGAGAGGCCGAATGGGAGGACCATGAATTGATAGTGTCGGCCGCCGACCACGAAGCGCAGGAACCTCCGATGGGGCGGGAAGATGGCTATATGAAAATATGCGTCCTGCATGTCGAGGGCGGCGTACCAGTCTCCGGGATCCAGGGACGGAATAATGGTCCCCAAGGAAACCATGCTGAATTTCAACTTTAGTAAGTATTTGTTGAGCTCGCGCAGGTCGAGGATGGGTCGGAGACCTCCTTTGGCCTTGGGGATCAGAAAGTAGCGGGAGTAGAATCCCCTGCCCGTCTCGTTCTGTGGAACCTCCTCTATAGCCCCTTTGTCGAGGAGCGTTTGCACCTCCTGGAGGAGGATCTGCTCGTGAGAGATGTCCCTGAAGAGGGACGAGGGAGGGGGGCGGGAGGGCGGGTACGAAGCAAACTGCAGGTGGTATCCAAACTGCAGCGTGCGGAGCACCCAGCGGTCTGAAGTGAGCTGGCACCACGCCGGGAGGAAGAACAAAAGACGGTTGGAGAAGGGAGGAGGTGGATCCGTGGAAGAAACTGGTACAGCGCCCTCGAGCGCATCTTCAAAATGAGGGCTTCGGCCCGGAGGAAGGCTTAGTGGGACCTTGGGTTTGACCCCCTTGGTTACCCGATTGTCTGCGCCTGCCGTTTCTATTTCGGCGCCTGGCAAAGTCCTGTCTTTGTCTGGGTTGGGGGTAAGGCCTGTGTTGTTGCTGAGGCCTGAATGGTCTACGCTGGGTTACCGGCGTATGCATCCCAAGGGCACACATAATGACCCTGTTGTCCTTAAGGCTTTGCAGCCGAGGGTCGGTCTTATCTGAAAACAGGCCCTGGCCCTCAAACGGAAGATCCTGGATGGTATGTTGGAGTTCCGGAGGAAGGCCAGAGACCTGAAGCCAGGAGATACGTCGCATAGTGACTCCGGAGGCCAGAGTTCTGGCGGCAGAGTCTGCTGCATCCAAAGCTGCCTGTAAGGATGTGCGTGCGACCTTTTTCCCCTCGTCCAGGAGGGCGGTGAACTCCTGACGAGCGTCTTGTGGGAGGAGCTCCTTAAATTTATCAGCCGCTGCCCAGGTGTTAAACGAGTAGCGGCTGAGCAAGCCTGCTGTTCGAGACCGCAGCCTGTAATGCTCCTGCCGAATAAGACCTTGCGGCCCAGCAGGTCCAGCGTCTCGCCTCCTTGGACTTGGGGGCCGGAGTCTTGCCTGGCGTTCCCTCTCATTCACAAGATTAACGACGAGGAACCGAAAGGTACTCATAGCCCTTCGATGGACCATTGTATACTTTCCACCCCGAGAGCGGGCCTGGGAACGGAAAGCTGGCGACTGCCAATAGTAGTTGCATTGGCTTGTATGGTCCTTATGAAGGCAGGCCGACACGATGGGGCATCAGCGGAGAGTTATGCTCACGACCGTCCTCGATCTCGGAGACCTCCTCGGCCTGGATGCTCATCGCCTGAGAGATCTTTGGTGCGCCCTGAGGTCCGGGGGGGGGGCGGGGGACTGGTGATGTCTCCCCGCCACCGTCCTTCTGGGGAGGAGGACGAGGAGAGCACCTGGCAGGAGCGGTCTGGTGGCAGCTCTGATTGGCATAGTACTGCTTCAGCTCCTGCCTTGGGGATAGTTCGCATCCGATGGACGACCGCTCTTCCGCAGGGGATGTAGTAGAGGGCTGCACACGTAGCCTTAACGGAGCCCTGTGCTCCGAAAACAGAACGAGAGAAGCTAGGACGTTGAGATCAGCTATACCGCGCTCCACATTCCAACGACGACACGGCGGGTAAGAAGGAACGAGCGGGCGGGCCGGCAGGTATATCACCCGCCATGGCGGTGCCACTCTAGGGGGCGACCTGCCGGCCCGCTGGAGTTGCTAGGGTAAAAGTCTTCTGACGAACGTGCACACGCGGCGCGTACACCTAATGGAATGGATATGAGCAATCACTCGAAGAACAGGGCTTTCTGACTCAGGCGCTAACTCAGCACCCTGTCACTCAAATCCCCCATTTTATACTAATTGAGCTCTGACTGAAAGAAGGCAATTAGCAGAGGAGACCGATTAACTGAGTGGTGATACTGCTGAGGGGCTAATTAGGTGGAAGTATCCCCAGAAGCTAGGGCTATATAAGCATATTGGAAGGAAGTGCTGGGAGGAGAGTAGGGAACCTGAAGGAAGGCATAAGTAGCCAGAAATGGCAGAAGCACTTGCTGCTGCTTCTGGGGAAGGGGGAAAGCAAGTGCGGAAGCAGGCCACTGATTGTAAATATAACATATAATTAACAATGGTGATGGTTAAGAAGATATGGAACAGTTGTGGTCTATGACTGAGGTTGTCAAAGAATTGAAGGGGACCATCCTGTTACATCCTCATTTCTAGGACAATTTCTAGCACTTTGTGACCAAAACTGTAATACACTTCAACTTTAAAATTACATAACTTTAAAGTTAACGCACAGACTTGAGACTTCTTATAAATTGTAAGTAAAATTAAGCTACATTTTCTTTGAATAAGAGATAGCAGAAAATAAAATATAATGCATATGATAGTGTTCAAAGTTTAAATTAGTTGTCTGCATCTACCAAATAGTTTAAAAACTGCCAAGACTACAGTCAAATCACAATAAATAGAAGCTCAGAAAACTATCCACAATGATTCCAAGATCTCTCTCGAGTGGTAATAGCTAATTCAGACCTCATCATTTTATATGTATAGTTGGGATTATGCTTTCCATTGTGCACTACTTTGCATTTATCAACACTGAATTTCATCTGCCATTTTGTTTCCCAGTCACCTAGTTTTGAGATATCTTTTTGTAGCTCTTAAGTCCCAGGCAGACTGTGAACTATCTTGAGTAGTTTTGTGCATCATCTGCAAATTTTGCAACCTCAATGTATACCCTTTTTTCCAGATCATTTATGAATATGTTAAATAGGATTGAGCCCTTAGGGGACACCACTATTTACCTCTCTCCATTCTGAAAACTGACCACTTATTCCTACCCTTTGTTTCCTATCTTTTAACCAGTTACCAATCTATGAGAGGGTCTTCCCTCTTATCCCATGACAGCTTACTTTAATTAAGAGCCTTTGATGAGGGACCTTGTCAAAAGCTTTCTGAAACTCTAAGTACACTATAGTCACCAGATTCCCCTTTTCCACATGCTTGTTGACCTCCTCAAAGAATTCTAATAGATTGGTGAGGCATGATTTCCCTTAACAAGATCCATTTTGACTCTTCTCCCAAAAATTATGTTCATCTGTGAGTCTGACAATTTTGTTCTTTACTATAGTTTCAACAAGTTTGCCCAGTACTGAAGTCAGGCTCATCACCCTGTAATTGCCAGGATCACATCTGGAGCCCTTTTTAAAAAATGGCATCACATTAGCTATCCTCCAGTCATTTGCCACAGAAGCTAATTTAAAATTACAGGTTACAGACTACAGTTCTGCAATTTCACATTTGATTTCCATCAGAACTCTTGGGTGACTACTGTCTGGTTCTGATGACTTACTACTGTTTAATTTATCAATTTGTTCCAAAACCTCCTCTAATGGCACCTCAATATGGGACAATTCCTCAGATTTGTCACCTAAAAAGAATGGCTCAGGTTTGGGAATCTCCCTTACACTCTCAGCCATGAAGACTGATGTAAAGAATTCATTTAGTTTCTCTACAATGGCCTTATTGTCCTTGAGTGCTCCTTTAGCATCTTGACCATCGAATGGCCCCACTGGTTGATTAGCAGACTCTCTGCTTCTGATGCACTTAAAGTAAGAGAAAAAAATTGAGTATTTAGCTAGCTGTTCTTCAAATTCTTTTTGGGACTTCTTAATTATATTTTTACATTTCATTTGCTAGAATTTATGCCCCTTTCTATTTTCCTCACTAGGATTTAACTTCTATTTTTCAAAGGATGCCTTTTTGCCTCTCATTGCTTCTTTTACTTTGTTGTTTAGCCATGGTGGCACTTTTTTTTTTGGTTCTTTTACTGTTTTTTGTTTTTTTTTATTTGGGGTATACATTTAAGTTGAATTTCTATTAGGGTGTCTTTAAAAAAAGTTTCCATGCAGCTTGCAGGGTGTGGAAGAAAAGGGGTTAAAAGCAGTTCTAGGGAGGCTGGGCAGGAGGCAGCCAATCACAGAAGAACTTATAGGAGTAGCCAATCAAGGCTGGGATGGCCATATAAGAAAAGCTGCAGAACAGAGAAGAGTCTGTCGCTTCCTGGAGCTTGAGAAAGGAGGAAGACTGGCTGCCTTGCAGATGGAGGGCAGCAAGCACCCTGGACAGAGCAGTTGAAGTCCAGGATCTGCGGGTAGTGATCAATCTATTGGGGATCAATTTAAATCAACCTAAGATACGTTGACTTCAGCTGAAGTAGT
The DNA here is from genome assembly GCF_003597395.2 of Chelonoidis abingdonii. Taxonomy (NCBI): domain Eukaryota; kingdom Metazoa; phylum Chordata; order Testudines; family Testudinidae; genus Chelonoidis; species Chelonoidis abingdonii. Next base: position 70,840,339 of record NC_133773.1, read on the forward strand.
GTAGACCTAGCCTCAGAGAGCTAAAGGCAGCTACTGGCAGGCTGCGGGATCTACAGACTGAGGCCCTGTTGCAAGGGCAAAGAGGGTGCTGGAGCCATGTGGGAAGTGGCTAGACAGTGGACTTCTGTTTGCCACTGAAGAAAGTGGCCGGACAGTAGACTGCAGGTTCCCCTGGAAAAGGGGGAACAGAGTCTGGCACAGCCGGAGGGCAGTGTAACTGAAGATAATACTGCAGTCCTGGGAGTGATGTGGATCCTGGAACAGAGGTGACAACAGGTGAGACACCATTATGTTTCTGTGATGCCTATTATATCACTATCTTCATTTAAAACAAGGCACTCTACTTCACCCATCTTATTGTTTAGACTTCTAGCATGGTATATAAGCACCTTAAAAACTTGTTACTTTTAAGCGGTCTGCCATTACATGATGTAATTAAATGAGACTTTTTTTCATTTAACTGTTTTTCATCTGTTCATACCGGTATTTTATCATCTTCCATCCTCTCCTCCTTACTAGGACATAGAGAATCTTCATTAATAGATCCTCCCTTAAGGGATGTCACAGTATGAACCACATGCTCTTCCATACCTCCTCACCCAGCCCTTAGTTTAAAAGCTGCTGTTCAACTCCCCCCGCCCCCATTTTAAGTGCTAGTGATCTGGTTCCACTTTGGTTTAGGTGGAGCCCATTCTTCTTGTATAGGCTCTCCCTCTCCCAAAAGTTTTCCCAGTTCCTAATCTAAAACCCTCCTCCCTACGCCATCATCTCATCCACCCATTGAGACCATGCAGTTCTGCCCATCTAATGGGCCTTGTGCGTGGAACTGGAAGCATTTCAGATAATGCTAAAATGGAGGTCTTGGACTTCAATCTCTTACCTAGCAGCCTAAATTTGCCTCTCCTCCTTCTCTGTGTCATTGGTACTTACATGTATCATGACCACCAGCTCCTTCCCAGCACTACACATAAGTCTATCTAGATGTCTCGAGAGATCTGCAGCCTTCGCACCAGGCAGGCAAATCACCATGCAGTTCTCTCAGCCATGGCAAACCCAGCTATCTATGTTTCTAATGATTGAATTCCCAAACTAAGAGAGCTAAAAAACAAGCAGTGCTACTGGGACCAACTCCTTCCTAAAATAACATTATTAGTTGTTTTAAGGAACAGAAATCATACAGATGAAATGCTAATTATAATACATTATTTCAAAAGATCAAGATTATCACTATGCATTGATGTTTATATTCAGCTACAGTAGAACCTCAGAGTTATGAACACCTCGGGAATGCAGGTTAATAAGGCTGAAAGCTTCGTAACTCTAAACAAAACAAAAGTTTAGAACTGAACACTGACTTAATATTTTTGCAACTTTACTATGCAGAACAAAAAATGCTCCTTTCCTTTTTTTTTAGTATTTTACATTTAACAGTACTATACTGTATTTCCTTTTTTTTTTTTTTCCGGCTTTGCTGCTCCCTGATTGTGTACTTCTGGTTCCAAATGAGGTGTGAAATCTGATCTCCTCCTTGCTGCTGGAATCAGGAGGAATCAGACTCGCTAAGGCAGACTAGTTCCTACCTGTTCTGACACCATGCTGCACCCAGTCAGCAGCTTGTCCTACTCCTAGGCAGGGTGGGCCACAGGGCTCTACGCACTACCCCCTCCCCGAACACCCGATCCACACTCCCATTGGCCAGGAACCAGCTAATGGGAGTTGGGGAGAGGTCGATGCCTGTGGGCGAGAGCTGGGTGGAGTCACTTGTGCACCTCCGCCTAGAAGCCAGACCTGCTGCTGGCTGCTTCTGGGCCATAGCGCGGTCTGCAGTACCAGAACAGGCAGGAAGCCTGCCTTAGCCTTCCACGGCACCACTGACTAGAAGCTGCCTACGGTAAGCCAACACAGAGTCAATCCCTTACCTCTCTCTAAAAGTGCAAAGTTTAAAACGGTTCAGTGAATAGAAGCTTGTTGGGGGCGGAACAGATCTGGAGAAGTCTGGAGATAAATGTGTGAAGGAAGGGACAGGCAGTAGAAACCAAACAAACTGTTTGAGCAGCATATTCTACAAGTCTTGGTCTTTTTGAGTGTAGCCTTCATTGATTTTAGATCTATCACACCATTCTCTCATGAGAAGGGAAAACCTATAATGGCAGCAGGCTGGAAAAGAGACCCAGTTTGGGAATATTTTAAAGAATTTCCCCTACCTGTGGGTAAGACAGGCATGCGTGCAAAATGCAAACAGTGTAGCAAAGAAATGCAAGGCCTGTTTAGCCGAATGAAACAACATCAGTGTCCCTTTTCAGGAGGAAGCTGCATTGAAGATGATGAGAAGAATATGTCTGAACATGCAAGATCTTCAGGTTGATAAACTTTTTTGTCATAGTTCTTTCTTAAGGACTGCCTCTCTTCCTTCTGGACTATTCTTGAATTCTCATGTTTCAGCAAAAAAATATAGTTGTTACTACATGGTACTAGCATTTTAGATGCAGTTGTGATAAAAATATAAAAATAGCTGAAATAGGCAGATCTTCCTTTTACATTTAAAGTAGTACTGTCAGTGAATGCAATGAGTAATACTAAATGAGCAATATGGTGAAAATAATTTAATAACTGCATTGATTTATTCTGTTTAGGAGAATCCATCCTGAACATACAGGATTCTGAGGACTATCCACCCTCAAGATAATCATTTTCTATAGTTTCAGAGTTATCTGCCAATGATATGGTTTCAGTCACATAGCCACAGTATATCACCTGTAGCAAAAAGAAAAAAAAATCTCCATCATCCAGAAACCACCACAGATAAGTTTATGATAAGAACCAGCAGATACAAAAAGTAGTAATTGATGAAAAATTACCCAGTTTGTTTATGCAACAAATTCTCCTTTCCGTTTGATCGAGAACCCACACTTCATTAACATGGTTCAGTCATTATCATCAGGATACAGTCCACCCAAAAGAGCAGATGTCACAGGCAAATTGACAGAGTGTATGAAAGAGAAATTGAGAAGTGTGCAAAAGGTCTAGAGGGTAAAATTGTTAACCTGTGTCATGATGGGTGGAGCAATGTCTACAGTGATCCTATTGTATGTGCCTATGTGACAACAGAAGAAGAGAATGCCTTCCCTATAGAAATAATTGATATATCAGGAAATGCACACATAGCAGAATACTTACAAGAAGCAGCAGTAAACGATATAACAAACTGGGGGGAAAAAATTCAAATGCCCAGTATATAGCTTGGTCGCAGACTATTCTGCAAATGCATCTAGATAAGCAGAAATTATTTAGAAGAGAGTCCCAAGCTAACAACATACAGTTGCAGTGCTCACTCGATGCACTTCCTAGCCAAAGACTTCAGTGTTCCAGAAATCAAAGCTAATGTTGTTGAAATTGCAAAATACTCCCATAACGACCACTTTGCAGCAGCTGCTCTGAAAAAAAGTGGGAGGAACCACGCTAAACAAAGCAGAAAAGAATGTTCCTGTTACAAAGACTTTACAGTCTTCTGCTGTAACCTCTCCACCGGCATGTGACAGCAGGGGAAAAAGTTGTGCTGCTACCATTGCTGCTGTTCTTGTTCTATTGATACATACAGGGATCCATAGGAGACTTCAAATTTTGACACCTTTCATGACTATAAAATTCACTTTTAAACAAAAAGACATTTGTAAGATTTCCACATCTTTATAGATGCATAGACTCTAGGACTGGAAGGGACCTCGAGAGGTCACTGAGTCCAGTCCCCTGCCCTCATGGCAGGACCAAATACTGTCTAGACCATCCCTGATAGACATTTATCTAACCTACTCTTAAATAGCTCCAGAGATGGAGATTCCACAACCTCCCTAGGCAATTTATTCCAGTGTTTAACTACCCTGACAGTTAGGAACTTTTTCCTAATGTCCAACCTAAATCTCCCTTGCTGCAGTTTAAG
>NC_133773.1:70847746-70888387 GCF_003597395.2 Chelonoidis abingdonii
CCCCTAGCCTGGATATCAGTAAGTGGAAATTGCAAGTTACAGTCTTTGCAAAACCACACCAGAATCTGGGTAGAAGCATCGATGTTCTGGTGCTCTGTCTGGCTACAGGCGCGGGTGGAGGAGACAAAAGCAGTGCTGCCACACGTGTTGCGCGTCTTCCTAACCATCGTAAGCCTCCCTCTGTCAAACTCCCTCTCAAACTCCCGTCTGCAGCTCCTTGTCCGCTCTGCTCTGCTTTAAAGAGAAAGGTTATAGCTTGAGTGCCTGTTCCAACACAATATGAGATTAGAGGGCCAAATACAGTAGCCTTTCACATCTGAAGAACCGAATTCAAATTAAAAAGAGCAAATTTAAAAGAATGTTATAGTCTCATTCATCTTCTTGTAAACATTTTTTTCAACATAAGACACTAACCTCCAGAATTCACAAGTCAGAGGAAAGTTTATTCCTATAACATAGATGATATGGTGGGGATTTTTTAGGAAGCTTGTACTTTACTGGTCTATTATTCCTGGATCTATTCACTAGTATTGTCACTTTCACTCTAGAAAAATAATAATAATAATGTAGAAGTAGCTAGTTAATTGGAAATGTCTGCACGATCACAATACGATGAGAGTACAGAAAACCTTTCCAGCTAGTTCTTTAGAAAAAATATTGCTTCTTTCGACAGACTCCCTAACCCAGTATCAGTGAAAATTCAAATTAGGCATTTACTGCCCAAGTTAATTACCTGACAGGAATGTAACAAGCTTGCCATAGGGAAATTGAAAAGTGGTGTATTGGCAGGTAAAAATATCCCCTGAATCTATATACAATAAATTGTTTCGTATCTAAGCAATTTTCTCTTCATTAATCTGTTAAAGCTAGTGTTGGAGCACTGTTATTTATTAAAAGTGCCTTCCCCAGCTAATGCCATTTGTTGTTCTTTCAATTACAGACCACAGAATATGATGTGGATAAAATAATTGTTCTAAGCATGCAACTCACATGCCACACCGAGGAAGATGCATTTCCCCTTTTAATGTTATTTTTCAATTGAGTAACAGATGCTAGTAGCAAGCAGAGATGTGAAGGTACAGCAATTAAAATATTTACTAGCTAAGGAATGTTAGGGTAATATGGTTTTAGTTCAGGAGTCAGTCCAGTGGCCCACAAATGCTCTTTGCAGATTGTTTGGCCATATTGCAGTTCTGAGAGAGAAACAAGTTTTAATACAAATCATAAACATATACCAGAGACTGATCAAGCAAATGTGAAACTGAACAAATAACCTCAGAACAAAAGAACAGCCATACTGGGTCAGACCAAAGTTCCATCTAGCCCAGTATCCTGTCTTCCACACTGACCAACGCCAGGTGCTTTGGAGGGAATGAACAGAACAGGTAATCATCAAGTGATCCATCCCATTGCCCATTCCCAGCTTCTGGCAACAGAGGTAAGACACCATTCCTGCCCATCCTGGCTAATAGCCACTAATGGACCTATTCTCCATGAATTTATCTAGTTCTTTTTTAACCCTGTTATAGTTGTGGCTTTCACAACATCCTCTGGCAAAGAGTTCCACAGGTTGACTGTCCGTTGTGTGAAGAAATACTTCCTTTTGTTTGTTTTAAATCTGCTGCTTATTAATTTAATTTGGTGACCCCTAGTTCTTGTGTTGTGTAAAAAGTAAATAAGGGACTGTTATTTACTCCTTCTCATACCAGTCATGCTTGGTAGATGAATCTAAATGAAAGTCCAGGGCTCATTTAATTTTTCAAAGATAATGGAAAATCCATGAATGTCACTTTAAAGTTGTTGCCCTATACTGGACTGCTTTAATTTTCCTCATATACTAGTAGAATTAAGAATTGATAGAGAACTTTAGATCAGGCTTGGCAAAGCCCTGGCTGAATAATTTAGTTGGGGATTGGTCCTGCTTTGAGCAGGGGGTTGGACTAGATGACCTCCTGATATTCTGTGATTGTATTCTACCACTTCTATCATACCCCTCCCCATACACACACTTTGGTTCTCTCTTTTCCAACCTGAAAAGTCCCAGTGTTATTAATCTCTCCTTGTATGGAAGCTGTTCCATACCCCTAATAATTTTTGTTGCCCTTCTTTTAACCTTTTCCAATTCCAATATCTTTTTTTGAGATGGGTGACCACATCTGCATGCAGTATTCAAGATGTGGGTGTATCAACATATGATGAACTGTACACATCAAACCCAAACACTCAAGGAGGCGTAGTTTCTTTCTAAGCCCTTGAAATATTACTATACTCTTCAAAGCATTGCTGATTGACTGACATACTCAGGTTGCTCCCCTTTTACTCATCTTATCTACTTTCAATACAGTGGTGATCAACAACTCAGTTTCCCTTTGTGGGCAGAGGAATTTAAGGCTGACATATTAAAGAACCCAGGGTTACGCTCTGAGCTGGGGTAGGATTTCATTAGAATCTGTGTTGGTATTGAATTAATGGTGCCCTTTTTAATACCAATTTGTGCACATGGTACTAAGACATCCACACTCCACAATCAGACCTTGAAAAAAGGTTAGAAAAAAATCAGTGATATTAGTGCAGGTCATCCCCTGCCACTATATTCAAATTAAAAAGAAGAAAATGTTAAAAAGAAAATGGATCTGCTCTTCAGCTTCCTTGGTCTTAGGAGCATAAAAATCAGAAACTGCATTTAAGGGACCAGATGATGTTGGTTCTGCCTTATTCCGTACAGCAGGCTTCCTTAGGGGCAGTTGACTGGTCAGGCACATACTCCCTCCCCCACTAAGGCTTAAGTAAAAAGGACATCTTGCAGCATGCCTAGAAGTCTCATGAACTCAGGTTATTTTGGAGTAAGTTGGGGAGTCATTTCCAAAGATGAGAAAGAAAACATTTCACAGAAAACACATTCTATTATCAGCCCTCTGTCTTTTAAATCAAAGGGGATCAAGCTCGAGTGCCCTCATTTATCACTACTGTGATGGTGTATCAATGGGAGAGATGGTCTCTCGAGCAGACATGTCTCAAGCCATTTAGTATTTTATAGGTCAAAACCACCGCTTTAAATCCACCCAGAAAGCAACAGGCAGCCAGCACAGATCACTGTGAGCTTATATAAGCAGTCTCTCTCAGAAGCATCACTTAATAAGCAGGCTGCTGCAGAGTGCACTGACTTTAGTCAGTCCAGGATTTCACCCTATATGTATCTAATTTCAGCATGTAATACAGTCACCATTAAAGACCTGCACAGCTAAAATGGGAGAAAGAGGCTTGAGAAACCCCAGGTAAAAGGTCTAAAATAATGGCTCTTTGCTCCCCCTAATCATCTTCCTTCGCCTGCCCAACAGGTAGCATAGAATTCATGGACAGAAGGCCACTTTCATTCTAATGCTGTCTGGCACCTTGCAGAGCTAATCAACTCTCCCACCTGTTAAAATCAGGTGGCACTGTTTGCTACAAATACTTATGAAACAAACCAAACAGTTGTTTTTATAGGGATGCTCACTAGTGACTTAAGGGTTTTTTTTTAGTATTTCTAATGCAAAATCATTTTTGGAATTTATATTTCAATCAGATGCCATCCCCTTGAGCTGAAACTTGTCATTCAAAGTTGCAGAATCTAGAAATGATGTTTTCCTCTACTCAGCCAAAATTCAGTTTGCCTTCTTGAGTTTACTGTATGTATACTGCATATTAAAAATAGCTTGCTATGGTTGGGGGATTTTTTTTTTAGAATTAAGAAATGAACTTTAACAATTAGACAACAGTTTGATCAAATTTCTACTGGTATTTAATCAAAAAAATTACAGTTATTGTAACTATCAGTTAAACAATGTATGCCTATTGTGTATGTAAGTACATACAATAAAAATAGTCTGATATGTATTTTCTCCTAGAAACACTTTACAATGCCCCCTACCCGCATTCTACCTCAGTTATTGTATATAGCTCTCTTCCTCACCTATATTCCTCATTCCACAGCAACTGTCTTATATCCTACCAACCTCAAACTCAGACTTTAGATGATCATGATGGTCCCTTCTGGCCGTAGGGTGGCTACAGAACTTCACCCACCCACTCCTGCAATACACTCATAACCGTTGGCTGAGTTACTTAAGACCTTAAATCATGATTTAAAAATCTTCAAGTTATAGAGAATCCACCATTTACACTAGTTTAAATCTGCAAGTGACCAATGCACCATGCTGCGGAAGAAAGCAAAAAATCCCAGGCTTTATGCCAATCTGACCTGGGAGAAAATTCCTTCCGAACCCCTAATATGGCAATCAGTTAGACCCTGAGCACCCACCAGACAGACACCTAGGAAATAATTCATATGATTGTCTCTCAATTTCAACTGTTCATTACAAAATTATTTTTATCACAAAAACTTCATTTGAAATTAAACTCACACAAATAGATATAATGGAAGAAGCTTTTCTTTTTTTTTGGAAAAAAAAAAAAAAGCATATCCCTCCATGTTGTCATATCATCTCTTCCCCTCTAAGTCTCCTCTCTTCTTATCCACCTCTTGTGTGTAACTCTCATTAAAGTCTCTTCATTGTAAATATGCTATTGTAGCTATCAGGAAAGAAGTCCCAGTCTCTGAAGTGCTCTGTTTTAGCAATTCAAAAAGCAAAGTTACAGTCACTCTCACTCTCCTACTAGTATGCTTTGGAGAACTGGATTAGATGGACAAGGGAATGCGCAGTTGTCTAGTCCTTGGTTTCATACAGGAAGTTTAAGGGGAGAAAATGTTTAATGGCTGGACTGTTTGCTGCATCTCACTCAAATCATCAAAAACTGATCACTGTACTAAAGCATTCTCACAACTCCTCTCCATCCACGTAACCCTCAACCTCTCTAAGGACTGTTCTTGCAAACTAAAGAAGGGACTCCCCTACATTAAAGGCTTTCTATACTACAATATACTGGACAAGCTTGTCAGAGTCCTTTGACGACAGAAAGCATCAAGAGGGCACAACTGTCAATAACTTTTGAAGTGATTTCCCAAGTCTGAACAATGGTAAAATAGCTCCCCAAACATTTTTATCCAGCAATCTTCACAAACCTGACTCTCAGTGGTTACCCTTAGGGTTCCATTTCTCACCATGATTGCAGAGAGATGCTATGAAGCATGCTCAGTGCAGGTGGAATGTTCAAAATATTCAGCAGCAAGCCACTGGAAAGATCTACTGAGCATAATTAGGACTACAAATATTGATTCTCAATTGCTTATAACTTAGCCAAATCTGAATGGATTTTTACAAGGACAGCTAAAGCATCTAACTAACTCTAGACCCGTCCTTCCAAGTTTCTTTGCAAATTATGGAAGTGTTTGACCTCTATAAAAGTTATAATTATAATAATAATAAAAAAAATAAAAAAAAAATAAACCTCTTGACAATTTTTTACAATGGGAAGTATTAAACAACCTTACATAGGTTACTACTGCCCTCCCGTTGGTTTTCCCAAAAAATAATTGGTACAATAATTGTGGATATAGTAACTGCAAGGCTACCTTCCCATTATGGTACTGTTTTAAATCTACCACAATAACACCAAAAAGATTTCACAAATTCATGGATGTTTAGATTTATTATTTTTAAAAAGGAATGTTATACATTTTAAAGCATTTACAATGGTAATACATTTTTAATATGATGATTTCTTACCTTGATCAAATGGTTTACCCGGACTCCATGTGCGGAAATAATCATCCTAGAAGGGGAAAAACAGCCTACATTTAACATGACATAAGAAATCAATGCATACATACAAAAAAGGAATGCAAAATACAGGAGATGTATATACAAACCTCTACTTCCTGCAAGGGGCAAGCAATAAAAAAAAATAAAAGAAAGTTACAGTTATCAAAACAGAACACACTATTTGATTGGAACAGAAAGCAAGCATGCAATAGAATTCACATACCATTTCAAGCATTAACTAAAGCAGAAGTACTTCTACTATATTGTATACCACTATGAAAAGCAAGAAAATTGAACAGCCATGTGCAGGTTTTACTACTGCTTATTATAAAGTGTTACAGTAATTGTCATGTGAATCTAAAATCTTTTTTCTATAATGTTAAGCAACAAGCATATTGAATCAAATAAACCAGAATATGCTAGCTTTTGACAAGTTCATTATTAATGTAAATTCTCAAGTTATCATGAGTAGAAAAGAAGTCTATAACATAACTAAACATTTCAGAATTATACAGGAGTTGTACTTGGAGATATTTTTCTCCAACATACAGTTAATCAATGATGGAAAGAATATACCAATCACTCAAGCACTCCATTTCCATGTTACAAATAATTGGCCTAAACATTAAGACTGACTCCTGATTAAACCATATTTGTATTTGCCTATGTGCATGAGAATGAAAACTAATATTCAAATATCATTATTGTAAGACTAAGATGTTCAATAATAAATAACATTTACAACTGTAGTAGGAAGAGAGCCCAAGACATAAGCCCTTGTATCAGAGGTCTGATATGAGGCAGAACCTGCTTACAGAATTTGACAAGAACAGGGCTGATATTGCAAAAATACACATTTCTAAGAAGTGCTAGTCAGAGAACTCACACAAACATCCCAATATTAAGTGGCACCAGAACATCTCAATATCAAGGATAGTACAAAAATGTTCTCCAAGAACAGAAACACACTGACCCCTCCTAAAAGGTAAAGTCAGGATGACAGTACACAATAAAAATGTTTTAATTAAACCAACATGTCCAAGGTAATAGGTAATACTTAGCCACATTGGGGGGCAGTAACTAACTATGTTAGAGGGGCAGTACTAACTTGTTTGTATCAGGGTATAAAACATGTATTTCAGAGAAAGTATTTTTGTTTAGCCTAGGGAGAAACGGAAAGTTCTGCCATTCACTGAGCTGGTTCATTATTACAGGCATACATGTATTAGCAATCCAATAAAGTCTGAAGAATACTAGTACTGTGCTTCGTTGACAATAAACCCGGCTAAGTGTTTTTGCCCCTTAACGAATCTTGTGGTTATTGGGCGGTTCGCTTGAGGTCTCCCATGCCAGCTGTTTGCCCAGGCAGCACACAGAGGAATCACACACCTGCAGCCAAACATCTAACCACAACAACAATACATACCAATAGCTTAATTCTTTGATGTACCCACTGACACTAAAGATACAAGACAAAGATTGGGAAAATCTTAGAAGCATATTCAATTCAATCTCATGCCTTTTCTAGAATAATCTCTTATTCTGATGTTCAGTAAAATCTGTTTATCTACATAAAGTTTATTTACTATGATTAGTTAATCGCTGAATAAATTGCCAACCAGCAACTCTATTCCACTTAACGCACACACACTCAAAAACTTGGCCAGATCTTTTCATGACACTAGAAATAAAGACGTGCCTTTCGCCAAAAATTTCTAGGCTGAGGTCTTCTAGCAAACACCAAGGAATGGGTGTTGAAATCTTAGTTAGAGGGAAAAAGTATAATACAACTGTCCATATGTCCATGATAAGTTAAAGAGTTATCAAATACAGCTTTAAGGGAGAAAATATATTTGCATAGGTGAGGAAATCGAGAAAAAATACACCAAAATTTGGTTTCACACAGATGCAAAAAAGTGGTTGTAGAATAACAGGTCTTTGATTCATGGCGTTATTAATAAAACATTTTTACAATACGTTTGTAATAAATACACTGAGTTCATGATCCTATCCTGAGCCACACCAACCTTGGAATGGAAAAGAAAAAAAGAACAGAACCTTAAAGTGGACAGCACTCCTTTACTCTAATGTTGATGGTTGTGACTGTTGTACAAGTTAACAATCTCCGCACTGTGGAATACACATTATGTTTGCATGCCTTTGTTCTATTCATGAAAAAAAATACAGCAATATAAAATGGGAGAAGAAAAACAAATGTTAGAAAAGTTCATGAAATCTGAACAGAAATGATAAAAGATGGTTGTTTTTCTGCTTGTATTCCTCCTTATCAAAGCGTGAATTCTCTATTTTCTGTCTATATAATATCAGAGTAGCAGCCATGTTAGTCTGGATCTGTAAAAGCAGCAAAGAGTCCTGAGGCACCTTATAGACTAACAGAAGTTTTGGAGCATGAGCTTCATTGCATCCAACCAAGTGGGTATTCACCCACGAAAGCTCATGCTCCAAAACTTCTGTTAGTCTATAAGGTGGCACAGGACTCTTTGCTGTCTATATAAGGTCGTTCATTATAAAAGGTGAAGGAGTACTCAAATGTAAATGATGAACAATGAATTAGATGAACTGGGGAATACGTATAACAAACTTTAAGTACATAATTCTGTGACGAACTTGTAACATATCAGCCTGATGAGATTGCAACTTAGTTTCCCTTCAATTCTTGCACAGAAAACTTGGACCACTCCAGTCAATGGGAGTTTTGCCAATGAATTCAATGAGGCCAGAATTTCATCCTTAGTATTGCATCTTGCAGTTTACTCAATAAGTCTCTGATCAGAGAGACATAGGTGGGCCTTTGTGCTGTGCCACATTAATGTCAAATATGTTCACCTGTGTGGAGGATATTAGGAAAGTTCCAGAAGTCAAAAGTAATGTTGTAGGTAATGTTACATTGAAAGAAAAATCTGAATAAGGTACTAAAATCCAAGGGTTAAAAATTAGTCTTTTCCGATTTAAAACTGCTGTGGGGCTATATAGTGTGTTTACATGTATATATTTTACATAATATTTTACACACACACACACACACACACACACACAGGGGTTTTTTTCCATTAGTTATTTCTTTTATTTTTATAGTCTTCAAAGGGAAGTTATTTAAAAAATTAACTTCATCATTTATTTTCTGTATCTGATGCATTTTGTGAGCTATGATAAGACACAGTGTTGACAAAAATAAATAAATAAAAAGTTTTCAAAAATCCTCCTTCCTTTCCCCAAATGCCTAAAATATTTTAGGCATTTTATGGACAGTACATGAACTGTCAGATTTTTTTAAAAAGTGAGAAATAAGATACTCTGCATTCTGCAAACACAAACACGGGAGTTACCTTATTTGCTATTGCTTTCATTTATATATAATGTATATTATAGACAGTTGACTTTTGGGGATGGGAAGAGAAGACGTGTCCTCAATCTGTATATCTGAAATTTTGTATGGCTAATGTAATCATTATAAAAGCAGAAAAAATGTTCGATGAAAGTGCTCATAAAAAACATACTACTATGGCATTTTTATTTCTTTATTTTTTCTCTACACACAGCTTTACACCTGAAGGAATAAATGACACATGGTAGACTAACTGGTATTTAATTTTTATCAATCTCCACTTGATTATAATACATTTAAACTTATAATTTGATTAGATTCAGATAATATTTGTATTACCAAGATGCTGAAAAACTAGAATGATTATAATTAAGAAAAAGCTCTATTCTGAAAAAGCAGACACATGTAAGCAGTTATGATAGCTACTTGTATGTTAACATTAACACCCAACTATTTCCCTAGAACATGGGACACTAATGCTAATCTAGAGAAACAGCAGAATACCCAAAGTTGTATCAAGTCAACCATCTCAGTCATACAACTGAATGAATGCAGATTGCCTGTGCTTTTCTTTACAGTAAGTAGTAGTACAGCAATTGCAACTATCCTGAATAATTAAGGAAGGGCATTTGTGCTAAAACATACCTCATAAGTAGAAAACTTGTAAAAAGTCAACGTGTTAGTCAAAAACCTTATTTTTCCCTAAAGTAAAAACTGTATATGGTTCCAACCTACTACAGAATATTCCACTCATATCATATACCTTTATTGTTTTTCCAAACCAATTAAGTCACCAAAACAACCCTTACATAAACATAAAATCCATTTAAAAATGGACATTTTTACAAGAAGGCTTAAGTGCTCTAAAGACAAGATAAAAACATTAACTAGTTATTAGATGAAGATTTTTGGTACTTGCTCAGTAAGTAGGAGTTCAACAAATATTTCATTGTTCCTAAAGCTTATACTGTCATCAATCATCTTTACAATACTTTGAATTATGCAGAATCTTCTTGGTGGAAGCAATATTTCTGAAAAAGACTAGCATGTTGACGCAGTACTCAGTCAGCAAGAAAATATAATTTACTAAATCTCATTATTTCATAACTAATATAGTATAAAACTAACAGCAAAATGATCACACATACTGTTCATGTCTAGTGAAGGTTAGCGATAATTATCTTATGATTCTTCTAACCACAGTGTCCCCAGATAAGCTGTATATGCCAGAAGCTAATGTCTCAGGATTTTGGATCCAAAAAAGAAAGAGGCTGTATCTTCATCTACTTTCATTCTTGGTGGTCTTATTCTTGTCCCTACATACCCCAAGCACCTACAGATGGTGAGGTCAATTCTGAAATTGCATTGTTTTTCCATCAGACACCTAGGGGATGTGTGTGTTCACAGTGACATTCTCATTGAAACTAAAAGTGCCACTACCACAATTCTTTAAAATCCCACATACTTATGATGACATACACTACCCATATAGTAACTCTTTACTTAACATCCTCCTGCTTAATGTTGTTTCGAAGTTACGTCGCTGCCCCATTAGGGAACATGCTCGTTTAAAGTTGTGCAGTGCCCCCTTATAACGTCATTTGGCTGACTTTACAAGGGAGCATTGCACAAGTTCCTCTTCTCCGCCTCCTCCCCTTCCTTCTTCCCAGTGCTTCCCTCCACCAAACAGTTGTTTGGTGGCACTCAGGACTTTCTGACAGTGAGGGAGGGAGCGGGAAAGCTGCCCTTCTCACCCCCGGCAGGCAAGGCCACCCGGAATGCAGGGGCTTTGGGGGCTGCAGGGTGCTGGGCTAAGGGGGTCCCAGGGCCCTGGCCTGCAGCTCTAAAGCCCCTTTCTGAATGTATCCCTGCGAGCATGGGCCGGAGGATTCAGGAGGAGCAGGGGCAGCCACGCAGCCAGAGGGAAGCGGCGTTTCAATGTCTTTTCTTCCACTGTTAATGATAATTGGGAATTGTTTAGGAACACTTTCTAGACGCCCAAAAAGCAGCAACCCTACAATTGAGGAAGGAGGACATATTAGTTAAAAAAAAAAAAAAAAAAAAATTTAGAGCAGGGGTTCTCCAACTGGAGGTCGGGACCCCTGAGGGGGTCACAAGGTTATTATATGGGAGGGGGGTCACAAGCTGTCAGCCTGCACCCCAAGCCCCGCTTTGCAGTCAGCGTCTATAACAGTGTCAAATATATTAAAAGGTGTTTTTAATTTATAAGGGGAGGTGTCACACACAGAGGCTTACTATGTGAAAGGGGTCACCAGTACAAAAAGTTCGAGAGGGAAGTGAAGGCAGCTATAAAATAATAATATATACTAAATTGAAGAAACACAAAGTTAATAGTAGTGAATACAAATCAGAAAGTAGGAATTGTAGAAAGTTGATAAAGGAAGCAAAGGGACACAAGGAGAAATCTGCGACAACAAAATTAAGGATAATAAGAATGATTTTTTAAAAAAACATTAGGAACAAAAAGAATCCTGACAAGGGTTTTGGTCCATTACTAATGGAAATGGTAAAATTATCAATAATATTGCACAAGCTTACATCAAATAAATTTAAGAAAGCCAGCAGAGGAGCTCGCTGGACTATTAATGTTGACTTCCAATAAATCTTGGAATACAAGAAAGTTCCAGAAGAGACAGAAAAAAAAGGAATGTTGTGCCAATATTTAAAAAGGGTTAATAGGATGACTAGAGTAATTATACACTTATCAGTTTGACACTGATATCAGGCAAGATAATGAAGAAGCCTCAAAGAATTAAAGGAGGGGAACATAATTAATGCTAATCTACATGGGTTTATGGAAAATAAATTGCCAGACTAACTTGATTATATATATATATAATCAACTGGAAAGCGTAGTGGTTGAAAGCGCCGCCTTTTGATACAGGAGACCGCCCTTTGATATGAGAGACCGGGGTTCAAATCCCGGTTGGTACCCAACTTTCCAGTAGGGGTCCTTGGGCAAAAGACCCCCTAACGCTTCACCTGCCTACCTCAAATATGAGAGTGACACGAACTAGGAGAGTCATGCCAGGCTCGGACGTCGCCCGGATTAACAAGGTCCGCGCCAGATGTTGAGGAACCAGGACAATCTGACGATAAGTGGGCTACTGGAACAAACCATTCATGGACAAGACAAGAGAACCTGGAATTGATGGAATGCTACTACAACAGTAGACCTAATGAGAGGGGATATATGAAACGTATGAGGGGACTACGGATGGACAAAAGACCTACATCCACACTTACTGAGAAACAGCTAGTTACCCAATGCTTCAACATAGTAAAGAGGAAGCTGCTCTCACAGCTTGAGATAGACCAACTCCACATTACATCCAGACTCAGAAGACCTGGAAGAACAAGTGGATGTGCAGCCCACACCTGAAGCTGAAACTTCACTGCCACCCACCCCTCCATTGCAGAGCACAGCAGCTGATATGAGGCATAAGATCATGGAGAAACTAGCTACAGTCAATCCTCGAGACGATTACCAAGCTCAGTGGAGAAGTACCATCAGATAGTATGTTAGAAGATGCCAATAGAGCCCTCATGACAATCCCTACTACCACCATAACTCAAACCAATGAACTGGTATACGCTACAGCCTCTGTAATCCTGGAGATGCTTGGCTACACGATCAAGAAGAACAACAGTATGTACCCACCCTGGAAAATGAGGTTGGAGGATAAGATCAAGGCGACTCGGAGAGAAAGTTAGTCAGCTGGTGGAACTACAGAAGGGTGTAGAGATTAAGGATAAGACTCGGCTACTGAAAAAATACAAGGGCCTGACTCCATCTGAAGCCCTAGAGACTGCTAAACAAAGGCTCACAGCACTGGCTACCAGGCTAAGGAAGATACACTAGAGAAGCAGAGGCCAAAAAAGTAAATGTGCCCTGTTCTCCAAAGAACCATCCAAGGTGTACTCCCAACTGCAGTGCAACAACACAATAACAGCAGAGCCACCAGCAGCAGAAACTGAACAGTACTGGAAGAACATATGGGAGAAAGAGAAGACTCATAACACCAGTGCAAAGTGGCTGCAGGACCTGAGAACAGAGCACAGCAATCTCCCAGAACAGAAACCAGTCACCATCACAGTAGAAGAATCCAGCAGCGGTCAAGAACATGAAGAGCTGGACAGCACCTGGACCAGACATGATCCACACCTACTGGCTAAAGAAACTAACAGCAGTGCATGAACGCCTAGCAGCACAGATGAACCAGCTGCTAGCAGCAGGCTCCCACCAAACTGGCTAACACAAGGAAGGACAGTGCTGATCATGAAGACCCCTGCAAGGGAACAGAACCGCCAACTAACGCCAATAACCTGCCTCCCCACAACATGGAAAGTCCTATCAGGCATCATAGCCGCCAAGCTACAGGACCATATGGGCCAGTACATGAGCACAGCTCAGAAGGGCATTGGGAACAACACCAGAGGCTCAAAACACCAGTTGCTCATAGATAGAGCAGTCGCCCAAGACTCAAGGTCTAGACAGACCAATCTGAGCACAGCCTGGATTGACTACAGAAAGCCTACGACTCAATGCCGCACACGTGGATCTGTGAATGTCTGGCGCTATACAAAGTCAACAGGACACTAAGGACCTTCCTCAAGAACTCAATGGGACTATGGAAGACAACACTGGAAGTCAACTCAAGGCAGCTTGCACAAGTGGCCATCAAGTGTGCGGCATATACCAAGGTGATGCACTGTCCCCGCTGCTGTTCTGCATAGGCTTAAACCCCCTCAGCCAGATAATCACAAGGACTGGATACGGGTACAGGTTCAGGAGTGGAACTACCATCAGCCACCTCCTCTACATGGATGACATCAAGCTGTATGCTAAGAATGAACGAGACATCGACTCGCTAATCCACCTGACGCGGATCTACAGTGAGGATATCGGGATGTCATTCGGACTGGAGAAGTGTGGCCGGATGGTAGTGAAGAGAGGGAAGGTAGTCAAGACTGATGGGGTGGAACTACCAGCGGGGCCACATAGCAGACATACAGACCAGCTACAAGTACCTTGGCGTCCCACAGTCACATGGAAAACCACGATGAGGAGGCAAGGAAGACAGCAACATCCAAGTATCACCAAAGGATAAGACAGGTCCTGAAGAGCCAGCTCAGTGGGAAGAACAAGATCCACGCCATCAACAGATACGCCCTGCCGGTCATCAGATACCCTGCCGGTATAGTGAGCTGGCCAAAGGAGGACATGGAGGCTGCCGATGTGAAAGACCCGGAAGCTCCTCACAATGCACGGAGGTTTCCACCCCAAGTCCAACACCCAGAGACTGTATACCAGCCGGAAAGAAGGCGGGCGGGGCTTGGTGAGCGTCAAAGCCACTGTCCTGGACGAAACCCGGAACATCCAGGAGTACATCAGTAAGATGGCCCCAAAGATGAGCTGCTGAGAGAATGCCTGAGGCAGCAGCAGACATGGGAGGAAGACCAAGCAGAAGAGTGCCATGGCAAGACAAGACCCTGCATGGATGTACCATCGACAGATAGCTGAGGTGGCTGACATTGGGAAATCCTACCAGTGGCTGGAAAGGGCTGGACTAAAAGACAGCACTGAGGCACTGATCATAGCAGCACAGGAACAGGCACTGAGCACCAGATCCATTGAAGCAGGGGTCTACCACACTAGAGAGGACCCAGGTGCAGACTGTGCAGAGAGGCCTCAGAGACAGTCCAACACTAGTGGCAGGATGTAAGATGCAGGCAGGAACAGCATACACTGAACGGCACAACCAAGTGGCTGGCATTTGTGTACAGGAACATCTGCACAGCGTATGGGCTAGACCCTCCCAAGACCAGATGGGAGATTCCACAGAAGGTTGTGGAGAATAGCAGGGCTAAGATTCTGTGGGACTTCCAGATCCAGACGGACAGGCAGGTACTGGCCAATCAACCAGACATCGTGGTAATAGACAAGGAGCAGAAGACAGCGGTGGTGATAGATATAGCAGTGCCAAGTGACAGCAACATCAGGAAGAAGGAATATGAGAAGCTGGAGAAGTACCAGGCCTGAAAGAGGAACTAGAGAGGATGTGGAAAGTGAAGGCCAAAGTGGTCCCAGTGGTGGTAGGAGCACTCGGGGCTGTGACTCCTAAGCTGGGTGATGTGCTCCAACAGATCCCAGGAACAACATCAGAGCTCTCTGCCAGAAGAGTGCCAGAAGAGTGCAGTGCTAGGAACAGCTAAGATACTGCGCAGAACCCTCAAACTCCCAGGCCTCTGGTAGAGGACCCGAGGTTGAGGAAGACACATACCACCCATAGGTGGGGATTTGTCTAATTTTTATTACTGATAAACTCCATGTATACATCTAAGATTACCTGAGGAGGTACTCTATCCTGAGAAATTGTGACTCTGAAAAAGATTTGGGGATCATGGTGGATAGTCAGCTGAACATAAGCTCCCAGATTCACAGAAACATAGGAATGGAAGGGGCTTCAGTAGGTCATTAGTCAAGTCCCCAGCACTGAGGCAGGACTAGACCATCCCTGAAAAGTGTTTCTCTAATCTGTTCTTGAAACCTCCAATGACAGATTCCACAACCTCCCTAAGAAATGTGTTCCAGTGCTTAACTACTCGTACAGGTAAGAGATATTTCCTAATGACTGACCTAAATCTCCCTTGCTTCAATCAATTTAAGCCCATTACTTCTTGTTTAAGGAGAACAACGTATATACCAACCCTCTGTATAACAAACTTTTAATGTATTTGAAGAAGTTTTATAAAGAGGATAACAAAGAATGCAATAATTCCCTCAGCTGGTATTACTATCTCCCTGCTGAAGGGGCTGCAGCCAACTTAACAGTAGGCAGAGCAAATACCTTAACTACAAGCACATTCTGCCTGGGAATTCTCCTTCTACTTTATTCACACATTTACATGGCTTTTCAATCAACTTTGCAAGGTGGTGGTGTTTTATTTTTGTTTCATTAAAAAAAAAAAGAGCACCTGTGAAGTTGGAAAAGGGGGGATGCTAAGAAGCACAAATAAGAACGAAGTATCGCACTCAAAGCTCCAACTTTAGAGGATCTAGAGAGGAGACTCTCTCATAAGGTTTTTTTTTTTGTTTGTTTGTTTGTTTTTTTTTTTTTTTTTTTTAAGACTTCGTGCTTTCTCTTTAAGACCTGACTGTGAGTGACACCAGGGAAACGGAAAAGACAGTCTGCAGGCATATAGCTCCCTGAGGAAAATGAGCAGAGGAGGTAAACCCCTGCCCCTTGCCCCAGGGAAGAGGATCCAAATTATTTCATCCCATGGTCCCTGCTCCTGGATATGGGCTGGGTGGGGACTGACAGACCAGGAGAAGAATAAGCCAGAGCCACTGGGGCCAAGTGATATCAGGAAGGTCACAGGAACTGGCAAGTTTCATGGTAGCTGAGGACTGGCACATAAAAACAGCATGTGGGAAAGAGGAATGCTTTGCAACCTTTTCAGTCATCTTGACAGAGAACTTGCCTACATCTGGAGTAGGCAATTGTTTCCTTGGGTTGCAACAAAGGAGTTATGCCTTCCTCTGAGATTCAAGGTTCTCATATTTGGTCCCTGCTTCCTTTGCATCCTGTGGGAATAGGAGTTTCATGTCCACAGGAGAGGCAGAAGGCTTTGAAAATCTTACCCCTGGCTCCACGCCATTGATTCTGGTATGGTCACAATGAAAGGATCTTCCATAGGCCTGCAAAACCATCTCCACATGAATCTTCCCACACACTGGCTGCAGTCAATGTCTGTCTGCCATAACTCAGGAGGGAGGGAGAGGTCCATCCTCTAAACCCTTCTCAGAAAGCTTTTTTAAGTTTAAAAATTTTAAGGAAAGTGTGGAATTTTTAATTACAAATCTTTTACAACTTGAGGGAGGGATAGCTCAGTGGTTTGAGCATTGGCCTGCTAAACCCAGGGTTGTGAGTTCAATCCTTGAGGGGGAGATTTGGGGGTTGGTCCTGTTTTGAGCAGGGGGTTGGACTAGATGATCTCCTGAGATCGCTTCCAACCCTAATAATCTATGATTCCTGTGCAAGCTCTGCTAAAAAGTGAATCTGCTATTTTTGCTACCTGGAGGCAAAGACTCTTGAGTTTTTCCTGGGAAGCTGTCCTAAATCCAGGTTCAGAGCCAAGATATGTTCTGCATCCCGTTGCTATAGAGATGTGAAATGCCCCCACTTTGAAAGCTGTCTGACATGGAGAGGACTGAGAAATAACAAAACAAAAAGGTGAGAGAGACATTATGACATTCTCATAAACTAGGGAAATGTGGTCTAGATGAAATTACTGTAAATTACATACCCAACTGGTTGAAAGACCATACCCCAAGAATATTTATCAATGGGTCACTGTCAGGCCTGGAGAGGCTCTCTGGTGGGATCCCAAACAAATCAGTTCCTGAGTCCAGAACTGTTCATTCATGCATTGGATAACGGAGTGGAGACTCTGCTTATAAAATCTTATAATGACAACAAAGTGCAACGGGTTGCAATCACTTTGATGCGCAGGATTAAAACTCAAAATGATTTTGGCAAATTGGACTGAAATCAACGATATGAAATTCAATAAAAGCAAGTATAAAGTACTTCACTTAGGAAAGAAGAACTGAATGCACACATATAAAATGGGGAATAACTGGCTAGGTGATAGCCCTGCTAAAAAGGATCTGGTGGATCACAAATGGAGTATGAGTCAACAATATTATGCAGTTACAAAAAAACCTAAGCATTCTCGTGTGTATTAACAGGAGTGTTGTAAGTAAGACACAGGAGATAATTGTCCTGTTTTACTCAGCACTGGTGAGGCCTAAGCTGGAGTACTGTGTCCAACTCTGAGTGTCACACTTTAGGAAAGACGTGGACAAATCAGAGAGTGTTTCCAGATAAGAGCAACAAAAATCATCAAAGATTTAGAAAACTTGACCTATGAGGAAAGATTTAGTCTTAGGAAAAGATGACTAATGGGGGACTTGATAACTATGTTAAGATCTGTTAGAAAGTGGATGTGATCAACTGATCACAGCCTATCTTCAGTGCACATGGAGAAGTAATGGGCTTAATCTGCAGCAAGGGAGATTTAGGTTAGATATTAGGGAAACCTTTCTAACTATAAGGATAGCTAAACACTGGAATAGGTTCCCAAGGAAGGTTGTGGAATTTCACCCCTCTCCATCTCTATCACTCAGGTTTTAAAGAACAGGTTGGACAAACACCTGTCAGGGATGGTGTAGGTTTACTCATTCCTACCTCAGCACAGGTGGCAGAGTTGATATCTTTCAAGGTCCCTTCCAGACCTTACATTTCTATAATTATAGCATAACAGAGTACAGCAAAAAATATGCACAGATGTAACAATAAGAATAAGAGAAAGAAAAGGACATCACCAGATTCAAAAAGGAAGATCACATGGACATTGAGGAAAAATGTGCTTATATCATACTGAAGATGTGGCCTATGTTTAAGAATAAATCTGTAAGTGGATTCATCATGAAGATTTACATCTGTAGATCAGACAAAGACCTGGCCTCAGTTATTAATAACTGTTACCTCTCAGATGGATTATAGCCATGCATTATACCTGGGCATGAAGCCTCCAACTAATTCAGAATGCTGCAGCACATCTCCTCAAAATAAAAATAAAAATATATGGAGATATACCTATCTCACAGAACTGAAGGGACCTTGAATGCCATCAAGTCCAGCACCCTACCTTCACTAGCAGGACTAAGTACTGATTTTGCCCCAGATCCTTAAGTGGCCCCCTCAAGGATTGAACTCACAACCCTGGGTTTAGCAGGCCAATGCTCAAATCACTGAGCTATCCCTTCCTTCCCAGAAACATAGGGTATCACAAACACATCAAACCTGACCACTACACTCTACACTAGCTTCCCATGGAATTATGAATCAAGTTCAAGGTCTCCATCATTTTCAAAGTGCTCCATAACCTGGCCCCAGGATATCTAAAAGACCAACTAAAACACTAGGATTAAGACTGTGGTCAACAACTACACTTCTTTGACACAATGGAATTCTCAATAACAAAAGTCAAGTCCATTTGTGCTTGAGACATACCTTTCTCCAGGGTTATCTGAGATTGTGTAATGAACTCCCCCAAGAACGAAGGACCATCACAAACCACACTATTGTACACTCCAAGTCTAAGGTGCATTTCTTTGACCCTACCTTCTCCAATATAAAAACAAAGAGCTACAGGGACATTTATACTTAAAAACCCTACCAGCGTACGGTACTGCACTCCATTCCACAAGTCCCTCTCTCAGGCAGGGATGAGAGAACAAACATTAAACAGAGGTGTAGTGACATTACTGGAAGGCTCTCAGACACTACAGTGATGACAAAAAGAACAGGAAAGTGGGCTGTAGCCCACGAAAGCTTATGCTCAAATAAATTTGTTAGTCTCTAAGGTGCCACAACTACTCCTGTTCTTTTGGCGGATACAGACTAACACGGCTGCTACTCTGAAACCTACAGTGATGATGAGCACTGTACAAAAGCCCATACTGAATAGAATAGAATTTATGCAGACAAGAGTTGGGATAGTTCAGTAATTGTTTACCTCAATTAAAGCTAAGTTGCTAACACCTCAGGAAACAGAAAGCAGCATATTTCCCATCTTAATGTTAAGAAATGTTTTCTTCATAAACTAGGGTAGACATTTCCCCTATTCATGGAGAGCTAAAGTGCAAGGATGGAAAATATTTAGGGGAAAAAAGATTAAAGATCCAATATGCACCAAAAGTCAATGTACTCATGCACTAACCCTGTAAGATATTCAGATACCAAGATGCAACTAGAAACTGAGAGGTGACATTTTTGGTTAAACATTTGACTTATTCGTGCAGTAAACAAACAATTGGTTGATTCAGGACTGGCACTTATGTTATGGAAAGCTTCGCCTCCAGAATTAGCTGCTTAATATATTGCAAAGAACTAAGCATCAAGTTAATTATATTTTTGCAATTTCCTGCTTTCAGCTGTCTCATTTCAGGTAAATGGCACCAGAATTATACAATGGTAAATTCTTTAAGAAAGTTACTAGTGACATTACATCTGTATAGGGCTTATGATAAAGGGAAGTCTAATTTCACAATGTTCAGGAAAAATAGAAATATTGTATCGAAAAGTCATTAGTCTCCAAAATAAAAATAGCATATCTGGGACTGCCTAATTTTCAGCAGCATTGCAGATTGAATTATATTATTTGCTAAACTCTATCAAGACTTAAAAACAGGTTCTTCCTCATCAGGAAACTGTTAGGTCATTTGACATGCTTACACTAGCTCAGGACCATGCATGCTTTCCAGTCATGTAGGAGAGGGGACAGATATATGTGTGTCTCACCTTTGCATGGTTTTCAAGTGTAAAGAAGTCTCTAATGAACTGTATTAGATAAATATTAAATGATATTATAGAAGTAGATATTGTATATGTAATACTGTTATAAGAAAACAAAGTAAAAAAAACTTTCTGCTTTCCTTAGGGGTCTTGTTGACACACCTTTCAAGGGCTGTAAAAAGTCAAAGTTGGTTGGTGTCTTATTTACAGTGGGTTCTTAGTCTATGTGGATAACAGGATGAAGCAAGCAAGACAAATGTGTGATTTACTAGCCAGGTGCACATTTTCCTAGTAAAACACAGGACGGAGATGGTTACTGAATGAACAGAACTAGCCAACCAGTAATTCCAAGGTCAAAAGAAGCAGATAAGTAAGAATATGACAACTGTTGTAAGGAATACTGGAATACATGAAAACAATGAAAAAAACCACTGGACTGAGTAAGGAGGAGAATAGTAATGGCTTAAAAATAAGATAAATAAAGAGATATCCTGCTAAAACTCTAATTGGGGTAAGTAAAAATGTATCAGTTAAAATGATTCTGAATTAGTGTGTCAGAAAATATATTTAGAACAGAATGTTTATAAATGAGGTAGTTTTAATAATCTGCACTTATGTGATGTGTGCTTAACAACGTGGGGTGGAGCAACAGACCACTTAGACAGCATAGATCTGATTATGAGAGAAACAGCCTAAGCCACAGGACTGGGTAGTTGATCATTATGCTATCCTACTCGATCTCCCTTATTTATGCTTAATTGGAGTGAAAGTAACTTAAAGGACTTACTGGTATGCCGGAGTCCTGAGAAGGGGGCGGGGCCTCAACCAGAATAGGTGGGACCTTTAAATCAAGCTGAGGGGCTCTGTGACTGCAGACACTCCAGGTAAAGAAAACATCCAGGCCCACTAGAGGCTTACCTTAATGGGCCAGGAGCCAAAGTTTGCCAACCCCTGAAATATAGGGTTGGCTTATGAAAGGGTCATATAATTTTTCCTATTTTTATCTAACCATCTTGGGGGGTCGGCTTATAAATGAACAGGCTAATGAACGAGTATATACGGTATATTAAATAATGGCTACTGCACATCACATACAAAAAAGTTGCAGACATTCAATAATGGAGAATAATTTAAATACATCACAGGACTTTGAAAGCTTTATGAATAGAACATTGAGTTACTCAAAACAGTTCTCAGAAGAAAGCAATCATCATAGTCTACAGCTGGAAAAGTAAATCAGAGGGTATTTTTAGCACAAATTGAATTCTTATCTTTCAACGCAATACCCTCATAAGGAAAATCAGCTAAGAAAACACAGGGTGAACTTCTGTACTTTATGGACCATAACATTAACAATTAAAATTTTGCTACTGCTATTAGTCTGCAATCGTATGTGAATGAGGGCACACAATCTAATGCTAACAAATAAATGGTGCTAGATATGAGCTTGAGAGAGAAAAGCTGTATGTTTTCTGTAGGGAGACCACCACAATGATAGTTCCCAAGAGGCTATCTTGCAGTTTACCAAGATAGCCAAGCTCACCTCAACATCAAATAGATGATGATAAATTATAGTCACTACCTACCTGAGCTAGATTTGAATAGCTGACCTACTGTATAAAGATTCCACATCCTTTTAACCTAAATTATGTAGAGTCCAGTTAGTGAAGATGTTTACCCTTGGTATCCTAATAGGGCTGTAGCCCTAATATAATTTTGTTTAAAAAAGTACAATGTTTGTAACTAAATGTATTGAGGATACAGCCATAATACTGCTTGGGGTAGTTGTAATGCCCTGTACTACTTAACTGTCCTCAAAAATAAATAGCTAGAATAGAACCACAGGAACCATCTGTAAATCTTCATGCAATCAGATGATATTATTCTTGTAAGACTGGAAAAATAGTAAAAAACACCCCGGTTCCCTAGCAGATGATGCAGTGCTCCTTGTTTGTTTGTTTATTACTACTACAACCACAACCACCATTCAGGTCCCAGCTTCACAATACTGCTCACAGGTGCAAAGTTTTGGAAGCTTTTTCCTTTGGCAATGTTTACATTTTTCTTTTGTATTCATGAAACAAACCAAAAATATCATGTTGTCCTCAGCTCTCCTTCGTACTTGGGAAATCTAAAAATCTGGTGCCTCCACATCTTTTATTGCAGGCCACTGCACATTCTTAGATGATGGGGCAAAGGTCACATTCTTGCTTGTCACATGTCAAAATGAGTGAATTCCATTTCAGTGCCCCAAAAGTTGGAACACTTTTGCAAAAAGGTTACTGAACAGTGTTCATTCCTGTGAAAGTATATGGGGGATGGGAAGAGATGAGCAAAATGAGATCTCATATTTAAGAATCTCTCTTCCTATTTATTTATCATTGTATTTTTTTTCCTTTGTTGTCCACTAACCTTTGAACCTTTGTTTTTCTCATCGAAATTGTGCATGCTATTTCCAGATTGACAAATAGAAAGTTTGCTGACGGATATTTCTGCATATTCACATTGAAGGCACCCAAGATGGCAGTGATCCAAAACTTTCTGGAAATCTGTCCCCAACAGGCCTTGCAAAAGCACCACCTAATAGCACTAAATATTTAGGGTCTGTGGCTACAAAAAGAACCATGAACCTTAGCCACCTCAGGTCCTTAACTCCTGAAACTCACAGCACTGAGATGAACAGGAAACTATGAGGAAGAGGAAAGGGTGGAATGGTAATATGTAGAGGGAAATTTTGAAAAAGGGAGTAGGTTGAGAAACAGAACATGCAGTAGGTGTTTTAGAGCTGAACAGACACTCACCTTTGAAGGAGACATCCTCACTCTGTCTGAGTGTTAGATATTAGACCATAGGAATGCAGCCAGAAGCCTCTCCAAAGACATGAGGGACCAGACACTTAACCACTGCATCAGATTAATGCATGCAGATCCTTCTCTACTTTAAGTTCCTCAGAAGTGGAAGAGACATCCAGATAAGGGCCTAAGATACCAGTGATGCAAACATGGCACTGGTATGTAAAGTAGCTGAGCTCTTTGTGACTGGGATAGGAGATGCTGGTGTCTGAGCCAGAGACTGAACCAGCATCAGAGTAGTTTGTGCCAAAAACAGCTATTTCTGCGAACTATCTCACGTTTCCTTTCCTTTTAATGCCTGTCCTTCAGCAACAGAAAGAGAATAAATGTTTCCTCTTCTCCTTTAATGTATACGGGAGAAGGTGGAACAGACTGACTGGAGAAAGAACCAGAGAGTCAGAACAGACAAGAGCAGGCAATGTCACATTCCAAAACAACAAAAAACCTTATCATTAAAATGTTTAAAATTTTAAACTATATACTACTGTTAATTAAGTAGATTAAATCAAGATGTGTAATGTAGTCAAACAGGGGCAGCAGCTGGCCAGAAAGGAACTGAAAGAGGTAGAAGTGAGTGGAGAAGACTTACAGTTCCTCATATAGCCTTGGGCCACAAAATTTTGGTGCTGCTCATATGAGCCTCAGCAGGAATAAACTTCCAGGTGTTTTCCATATCACTGGGGAACAATGACTTTGCTTTCATCAGAGTGAATAGGCAGAGATTCTCCTAATAGGAAATAGTTATTGCAGTGTAAGTGTCATGGGGCGTATAGACCCCATGAGGTTCTGGCAACGAAGGAATTAATGCAGGAAGTGCCAGACAGTATTGATCTGAAGCCACACAGCAACTAGAGGAATAAAAGAGCTGAGAAGCAGAACAGTGGTGTGGCTGCCAAAAGAGCAAGCAGAGAAGAAATGAGGTAATGCCAGCAGGTGGGTGAAAACCAACATCAGAAGGACAACCACCCTAAGAACGGACAACCAGAGCTACAGGCTGCAGAAGCCTACAGAACCAAGACAGCGGCTCAGGGTACATCAGGAAAATTGTTGAGGATGGATTCTGCATGCCTGGGTTAAGGGCCCTGAGCTACAAACCAGGTGAGCAGGTGGACCTGGGTTTCCTTACCTACCCCTTAACAGAAACTTAAGAACCAAAGGGAGATGTAGGGCTGTTGAGTGCAAGGACCAGCTAACCCTTACCAGACACAAGAGGAAGTCCGTACACCCCTGTGGAACAGAAATTAATCTCCTTGCCTTCTGTCATATAGCATAAGTCCCAATTCTGAACCTTAGTGTCCAAAATCTGGGTGCTTGCATGAAACCTCCAAGCTTAATTACCAGCTTAGATCTGACAGCGCTGCCACCAGCCAGAATTTCCAGTGTCTGGCTCACTCTGGTCTCCCCAAAACCTTCCCTGGGGGACCCCAAGACTCAGATGCCCTGAGTCTCACAACAAAGGGAAATAACCCACTTCCCTCTCCCCCCCCCAGACTTTCCTTGAGAGAGACAGTATTCCTGGCACAGAGAAAAATTAGTCTCTCTCTCCCCCTTCCCTCCTCCCCCACCAGTCCTGATGTTTACACCCACTCTCCTGGGATAAAACAAGGGAAACAAGGAAAGATCAATCAGGTTTTCTAAAAGAAATCTTTTAATAAAAGAAAGGAAAAAGCACCAATTCCCTGGTGAGCTGCAGACATCAATCCCCTTGAAGCCCCCAACTAGGAAAAACATCCAACAAGTTTGTAAAAAGAAAACTTTATATATAAAGAAGAAAAAGACATAAAAAAATGGTCTCTGGTATCAAGGTGACAATATACAGGGTCATTGGCTTAAAAGAAAACTAAATGAATCATAAACAGCCTTATTCAAAAAAAAAATCAAACAAGTTAAACACATTACCAGCAAACTACACACACATGGGTAAATACAAAAACAATATAAAAACCGCTATTATTGTCTATACCTGTACGTTAACAACTGGGAAACAGAAAGAATTAGGAAACCTGGATGATAGGAAGATCTCACTCTCAGAGCCAAGAGAGCAACAGAGACGAGACAAAGGACACACCCAGAAATTCCCTCCCTGAGCTTTGAAAAATCCAGTTTCCTGATTGGTCCTCTGGTCAGGTGTTTGGTTCCCTTTGCTAACCCTTTACAGGTAAAAGAAACATTAACCCTTAGCTATCTGTTTATGACACCTTCAGAATAGGACTACAGAGATTTAGACAAGAAAAGCAGACGGACTGACCCACAGATCCAAGCACACACTATGTAAAAACCTGTCTGACCAAAAGGGGTTGCTGACACATCGGGGCACCAGTCCACAGTAAACTAAAGAGCAGAGTCATATTTCACCTTTTTCCCATCTCAGTTAAATAATGGGTGCATAAGTATACCTAGGCTATGTCTACACTACGCATCTTTTAGCAACATGGCTGTGCCACTACAGCCGTGCCACTAAAAGGCACAGTGTAGCCGTTGTTTGTTGGCCGGAGAGAGCTCTCCCACCAACAAAAAATTTCCATCCCCAACAAGCAGTGGTAACTTTGCCTGCAGGAGAGTGCTCCTGTCAAAAAGAGCTATTCACACTAGTGCTTTCCCTCAACAAACCTTTTGTCTTTCATGGAGGAGGTGGCGCGGGGAATTAACACCTCTGAAAGACAAAAGTTGTGTCATTCACTTACCAATGTAGACAAAGCCTTAAGTGCACTTCTAGAAATACTTTCTGCTCTAGGACTAATGATTCCACTTCTAGGGATTCTAGATTCTGGGGCTGGCACAATATAGATTATTGATGATTTACATATCTTTAAAACCAGAATAAACCTTTTCAAGTTGACCTACTGTAGTAAAATCTCCTATGTAGAAGTACAAATTCCTTCAGAATAGAGCTATAAAATACAGTTTTACTGTCGTCAAAATCACAAAAGTTGCTGCTGATAAAATACTGTTGGAAATACAAAAAGTACAAACTGACAACAAATCTGTTACCATGCTCAAGAGAACAAGTCTCTATAGTGCAGGTATCATATGTCCAAATCAAATACAGTAGTGAACTAAAAGCAATTAGAAGTGACAAAAAGTCCTGTGGCACCTTATAGACTAACAGGCCAACGTATTGGAGCATAAGCTTTTGGGTGAATATCCACTTTGTCAGGCGCATGTGGTGGAAATTTCCAGAGACAGGTATAAATATGCAGGCTAGACAGATTCTTGCCTGCATATTTATACCTTCCTCTGGAAATTTCCACCACATGCGCCTGACAAAGTGGGTATTCACCCACAAAAGCTTATGCTCCAATACGTTGGTCTGTTAGTCTATAAGGTGCCACAGGACTCTGTCACTTTTTATAGATCCAGACTAACATGGCTACCCCTCTGATAAATCAGTTAGCTACTTAACAGAATAAGAACTAGCATAAAAAACAGTACCTAAAACAGAAAAAATATCTACGGCACATTCAGTTCCACAACTAAAATAAAAAGAATACTTCAGCTATTCACTATTACCTCTGTTCCCCTCCACCATCACTGCCCACTGATCTACCATATTTACTAATTCACAGTGTAATTAATGAATAGCACTCTGTTAGTCTTTCACCCAAACAGGAAAGAATTACAGGTTAGTAGTTAGGTAACATATCATACTTTCCTTTTCTAGACTAACACTTATATTTTATATCGGTATGGGTATAATTGTTTTCCAAAACAGGATTTATATTCCCCTCACTATCCCCAACCGACCTAAGGACTAATATCTTAAACAAAATGTTTTCATATGTAAACTTTTGCCTTAACTAAGGCAGTATTGATACAACTCTGACACCTTTTTAAAACAATCATGTTAAAGTAAATCAAATATGGAGTTTTAAAACAGTTGCAATTTAACTTTAAAGTAATATATCACATGGTTATTTGAACACACATTAAGTGCAAGTTTTAACCAGATTATCACAATGCAGTTTGTGGCAGCAGAACAAAAAGTATTGTTGAAATAATAAAGCAAATTTTGTGCTAAAGTTTCAACCGTAACATTGTCTGAATCTGAGACTTAAACCAAAGTGGAAAGAAGGCGGAAAATGCTGAACTTAAATTTTAGAACTTGATATTATATTTTGTTACATTTCAATGCAAATGGGCTACTTTTCATAGCTCTTAAAAAGTATTGCTCACTTTTCAAAACGTCTTCAAAATTGTTTTGTCAGCACATATTCATAAGGAACAACCTGCATCCTTGATGGAACCTAATTTGTGTTCCCTATTGGTCTTTTTTTTAATTAAAAAAAAACATCTATGGATTCAATTATCCAAAATGAACTGTTCCTAGTGAAAAGAAAAAAATTTCTTCGGTATCATTCTGTATCTGAAAAAAATTGTAGCATGATCAAATAGATTTCTTTTTCCCCTATCTAAACAAACGGATATGATAAATATCCGTAGAATATTGTGAAAGGGGCTATTTCCATAGCTTAAAATCAGTGATGTGATCTCCAGAAAGCAAACAAACAAAAAAATCCCCAACCATTTTATCAAGAATTGGAAGATTAATATTGCCAGGCAATTGAATCCTGTCAGTAATCCATGTTGTTTAATTACAGTCCAGAGGAAAACAAATTCCAAGCATACACTTCAAAAGGAATGAAGCAGAACATTATGGATTTGTAAATAGATCAGGAAGCTAGCCGCTCTCCAAACACAAGACAGCACAGAACCTGCCCCATATAGTTTACAATCTATCACAAAACAAAATGAACTGTAATAAATAATAAGCGGGAAACAGGAAAAGAAAAGGAGGTTAACAGTAATGTATGTGTGAAGCTACAGTGGCTACTATATGCTCATTTGAAAGTACTGCTGTGAAAAAGGTTTTTTTTGCCTTATTATTTTGCCCCTGACTTGCTATGATCAGTTGGGTTGTTTCATGAAGCCATCACACTGGAAGACAGTCTTGTGGAAGTATTCAGAGACGAGGATAATAGTCTTACAAACTAGTTCAAGTAAAGTGTTCCATTAATAAAGGACACTATGAAAAAATGTCTGAAGATAGTTAAGGGAGAAGCAAATAGACGACAAACCCTGACATCACTGGCAAAAGGGAGGGTGATGTGATGACATGAACGGGTAAAGTAGAAAGAAGCAGAGTTATGAAGGGGCTTGAGGAGAAAGCTATACTTGATACATTGAAAAGAGGGCAGTGAGGAGTTTCAAAGGGGACAGAGATGATATGATCAAATAAAGGAAGCCAAAAAGATGATTTTAGCAGCTGCATTTTACGTGACCTACAGTAGGGCAGTCTGAGCATTACCCATTCCTCTTTAATTGTTTAGGAAGTTTGTTTATAGCAATCTGTATTCTTTACTTAATATGTATTTTACACTATACTTCAAATTAGGGATGATTAACTAAGACTAAGAACAAATGTTTAATTGTATCACTGTAGTCAGCAATAACCAAAATGTGGAGCAGCAGTCAACAGGACTGCGCACATACATAAAAGTAAGCACATCCAAATTCGCAAGATCAGGGTTGAACTGCACCCGTATCATTTGCAACATATCCATTTGGCATCTGAACATTCAGAGTAGGTAATACTGCATTTCACATAAATGTACACTATTTCCAGATTTTCTTTTTTTACACTTGCTTCTTACATAAAATCATATCCTTCCTGTACAGCGCACATTATTAATCAGTCTTGTAGAATCAATTTTAAGGCTCACTATCAATGTCAGTAGGCTATTGTTATACCATAGGTCACTCGAGGAAGGAGCTGGGAGAAGGATGAGTCGAGGGTTTACCATGAAATCAAAATAAGTTTTCTTTACTCTCCCACCTCTCCTCCCCCAAATAAATCAATGTAAAACAGAAATGTTACAAACATCTGCCATATTTCAGCAGATGTTGGTGTCCTGTAGAAAACAGAGGACAGCAAAGAAAGAGAAACCAGCTCCCTTTCCCTTGACATGCTGCTAATCCACTTCACAACCCAGTCACAATCAAGTGCTTCTTCCTATCCCAGACAATACAGCACTTAACTCTGGGGCAGGGGTAGCAGAGAGTCTAGAGGCTGTAAAGCCAGTTTTACACACTCTCGATGCAGTGTTGCTCCAGAGATAAGCACTTTGTGAAAACAAAAGGTAATGGGAAAGATTGCATCATGGGTCCAATTTTCCAAAATTGAGAAGCAGTGATGTGCTCTACTGGAAGCATTAAGATAAGTAACTAATCTGTTTAAGGCAATTTTTAGTTGTTGATATAGAAGTGAAAATCATCACCCATGTAATTGCTAAGAGGGACACATCTGTCAAGGTTTAAATTCTTTTTCCTCCCTCAGTTTCATTACTCATTTCATGTACCACTGAAAGACAAAACCCGAGGAGGCTCTAACTCATTAGGAAGATTCTCTCCAAGATGAATTACAGTGGAATCAGTGGGATTTATGATGTTATGTGGTTAAACTCAATTCAGAGTTACACATGAAAAAAAGAGATCTTACACGTTTAATCTCATAATTTAGTCTTCATTAACATTCTATGTACTCATTAATAAAGTAAGTATTACCTAAATACCAAAAGTTGGGACAGTCAATGGAAAGAGGCAAGTTTATATCCTGCCTCTGATACATCTGTTGTGTAAGTGGTGTTGTAGCGATGCTAGTCCCAGGACATTAGAAAGACAAGGTAGGTGAGTTAATATCTTTTCACAAAATGATCAATCCATATCTGACCTCTCCGTCTTCATCCTCAAAGGAAACCTGCACAACACTTTCAAAAGAGAAGCCTGGAAGCTTAAAACTCATAACTTTTTTGGATACTAAAAATCATGGCCTGATTAAAGACATTATGTATGTATGGTTTGTTAACAATCTGTAACCCAGGGGAGTTAACAAGCACTTCACCTTGAATAGTCCCTTAGAATATATGTTAACTACTTATGCTAAACAATCTGTACCACCTTGTATTTAGCTATAACTAAGGCTTTGTCTACACTAGCACTTTTGTCAGAAAAACTTTTGTTGGTCGGGGTATTGAAAAAACAGACCCAAGTTTCACCCACAAACGTGCCAGTGTGGACAGTGATATGTTGGCAAGAGATGCTCCCCCACTAGCATAGAATGGCTACCCAGGAGACCTTACAGGAGCACAGCTGCAGTGGTACAGATTTGCCTCTGTAATGCCCATAGCATAGACATTGCTTATGGTTAAGATTTTGTCACTGTTGTTTTTAGTAGGAGTCATGGACAGGTCGGGGGCAATAAATACAAATTCATGGAAATCCATGACCCATCTGTGACTTTTACTAAAAATAACGTGGAAGGAGGGCTGACGGGAAGACTGAAGCATGAGCGTCCAGCACCCACTGCCCACAGTGGCTGAGAGCTGCCTCCATCAGCCCACAGCTCCGTCCAGCTGCCTTGGGGCTGAGGTGAAAAATTTCATGGAGGTGTCTGGAAATCACAGAATCCATACCTTCTGTAACCTCCATAATATAATCTTACCCTTACTTATGACATTCTGAGTACCTTTTCCAAACCTAAAGACCACCTCTGTGTAGCTTGAAAGTCTGTCTCTTTCACCAACAGGAGTTGAGCCAATAAAAGATGTTACCTCATCCACCTCGTCTCTCATTTCTCCACAAAGGTTTCATACTAAAGCTGAGATTTTCAAAAACAGGCCCAACTCTGCTCTCACTCGAAGTAAAACTTGAGAAACATACCTAGTTTTCCACATTCTGTTTGGCAAGACTAAATTCAATGAGTCACTGATGCTCTTAAACCATCAAGTCAAAGAGGTCCAACCACTGCTGATCAAAATTGCTTCTTCTTAATACTAATCCACTAAACTACACTATTCCCTCCTCTAGTCAAGAAGTGCTTGTAAAGTTTGCCATTACTGACATAGCTTATGTTGGAATGGCACATAATACTGTATATAATGAAACTGCACAAATTAACAGTGAAAAAGTCCACACTAATGTTAAATTTAAGACTTTAAAAGACATAAAATCCAAGAAATTCTGAATTAAGGTCTTAATGAAAACTCTTCCTGATTGCCCAAATGTGCTGCATGGCAATAGGCTCTTCCTTTATATGATAGCAGCACTGGACAATCTGACTGGCTATTCAGGGAATATGGATTCTCAGCATCATTTGTATTCTGGTGTACTTAAAGCAGTAGCACAAAACACCCGCCTTCCTTCCCCCCACCCAATACCAGTGTGGCTGCAGTTATATGGTATCAACATATTTTAATGGTATAATTTATTCCTGTACAGAAAGGGAAATAAATTGTACAGGTATATGGCTCCTTTATATGACATAACTGTGTCTACAATAGGAGCTGCACCTGTATAACTATATTAGGAATGTGATTTTTTTCCCCTTAATATAGTAATATCAGTATTTTTTTTAAGTGTGCATGTAGCCCAGTGTAAGTTATTTGAGAACAGAGTACTACTAAAATCCATTTTTGTTTTATGGGGTTTTCTTTGTGGGAGAGGGGCATATTAAGACAACATAAGCCAAACCAAACTTTATCAAACTAGTAAAACACTTATGTCAAATATTTCAGCAACATTTTCCAGTTAAGATGTGTTTTGAACAAAAAAATAATCATGATTTTAACTACAGCATTGTTATAATACATGGATTCTGGGACTCCTATGTTATAACACACATATTATATTCTTGAATTATTATAAATAGCAGTTCACTAAAACAGAATAAGAAAACATTACCATTTTACAGAGATCTTACAAAGAAACTGAGGCACTGACTTGCCCATGGTTACATGGGAAGTCTGGCGACACCGAGAATCAAAGCAGGATTTACATAATGAAATGCTAGAGGCTGTGCAGGAACAGCCTGGGAGCATGGATTCTCACAGCAAAGCACAGTAAGGCTCGCTCCCAGAGGCGAGGATTGGAGTGACCTAACAGATCACTGGTCCAGGTAACACGAGCGGAATGTCACATCCATCCTTACTAAATATCTTCTGTATGCCTTTATTTCACAAATGTCACAGATCACAATCTATTGAAACCAATATGCCAATGTAATTCTTTGATTAAATAATATTCAAGTAAATTATAGGCAGGAAAGAAGGAAAAAAGTCTCGCATTGCTACACTGTTGATTTAATAAAGATTAATTAATCTGCCCTGAAGTGTGTTATGATGTGTGCTTTATCTCTTCCCTTCTGTACAAATAGTAGAAAAAAATCATCTTTAATAGAACTGACACTTGGGATCTAGCTAACTTTTTACCCAAATCATCTAGGAATGGACTATACAGAAGAGTTAATTTGTATATCAATTAGAGAAGCTGATTAACCTTTAAAAACACATCCCTGAGACAAACAAAAATATAAAATGGACTGCAAAAAAGAGGTGACATTTAACAAAGGCATAACAAATATTTTTAAAATATAAGTTATATCATAACTGAACAATATCAAATAGTGGAATAATTGCATCCGCTTTGCAAACAGATTTGGCCAAGTAAGAATTCTGCTTAAAAGGAACTAAAACAAACTGTGATGCTTTATCACTTTTGAACTTTGTTTTAAAATGCATATGTCCCATTTCTGAGAAAATAAATATTTCATAACGATTGCTTGAGAGTCAGACCATTAGCACAACAGCAGTGTGTTTGGAGGAAGTAGGTTTTTTTTAGGTAGAGCCATTACCTACGTGATGCAGCTTACAGCCTTTCAGAGGCTTGGTCCACACTACGCGTTTAAACCGATTTTAGCAGCGTTAAACAGATTTAACGCTGTACTCGTCCAGACTACGAGGCCCTTTACATCGATATAAAGGGCTCTTTAAATCGGTTTCTGTACTCCTCTCCAATGAAAGGAGTAGCGCTAAAATCGGTATTACCATATCGGATTAGGGTTAGAGTGGCCGCAAATCGACGGTATTGGCCTCTGGGCGGTATCCCACAATGCACCACTGTGACTGCTCTGGACAGCAATCTGAACTCGGATGCAGTGGCCAGGTAAATAGGAAAAGCCCTGCGAAATTTGATTTCATTTCCTGTTCCAGCATGGAGCTCTGACCAGCACGGGTGCGATGCAGTCCCAAATCAAAAAGAGCTCCAGCCTGGACCGTATGGGAGATACTGGATCTGATCGCTGTATGGGGAACAAATTGTTCTTCAAAAGCGCCCGTTACAGAAGAATGAAGGCAAAGCGTTTGAAAAAAAAAATCAGCAACACAGTGCTGCGTGACAAGCAAACGGGAAGCCAGAGACTCAATGGATGCTCATGGAGGGAAGGGAGGGAGGGGTACTGAGGACTCCAGCTAGCCACAGTCCCCGCAGTCTCTGAAAGCATTTGCATTCTTGGCTGAGCCCCAACCCAGTAGATTCAAATACATTGTCCGGCAGGTTCAGGAGTAGCAGGTCAATTTATCCCCCCCCCATGAAAGAAAGGGAAAAATCGTTTTTATGACTTCTTCCTGTTCCACCCCCTATAGTCATGAATGCTGCTGGTAGACGCATGCGGCCGAGCAGTAGAAGCTACAATACCTTCTTCCCCGCCCAGTGGCAGATCTGGTGGCAAGACTGGAAACCGTCCTTAGTTCAACGTCGGATGCTCCTGGCTTGCCTCAGAGTGTGCATGCAAACGGTTCTGAGTAAATAAGGAATGACCCCGGTCATTCCATCGATAGATTGATAGCGAACAGTGGACTCGCCGCCCCATATAGCACTGGGGGGCTGAGCTCCACAGCACCTTCCCTTTCACTGTGTAATGAAGATTCATAGACTGTCACGCAAACCGGGAGAGCTGCATCCCCATCTATGTGTGTCACTATAAAAAATAATTACTACTCGCAAAGGGGTCATCGATGGTCGGGACCGATCCTGCGCAAACGTAAATTGGGGGCGCGACCACCAAAAGAAAGCACGGGGGGGTTTGTTACGTCGAACATTCGGCACTACACCATCATGTCTTGCGGATTCTAGACGAACAGGCGCTACGGTGATCCACTGCGTTCCCTAATTGTGTCTATGAAGTCAATATGTACATAGGGAGAGACGCCGACGAGAATATAAAGAAAACACAGAAAAGAAGAGATTGACGTCGAGGAATGCAATCTACAACTCGAGTGTGTGTCTGTATTGCGGCCACGCCATCCCGCGTGGCTCGTGCACCGCAGTCTAGCGAACGACACAGGGAATCATATCTAGCAGCATACATAGTCAACAGCAGGAGAAAGGCGAGATAAAGCATTCATTTGCTCGAAGGATGTATCGTCGGACAGCCCCAACTTTTCTTTATTTTTTCTAATGAGGATGTGTGTAATTCGGTCAACCGATGACGTAGTAATCTGTATCATCGCCATAGCAACAAAGATTAGCAAATGAAGTAAACTCGCGCGTGTAGCCGCTGAAGAGGTCATCGCCTCTGTCCTGCTAAGCAGTCAACTAGCTGCGTAGGCACACTGTCAGTCCCGTTTTTCGCTACTGTACAATAGAAGACAAAAAAAAAAGCCGAACGGCTCCATCTGGGTGCCATGCATGAACTGCCAGGGCAATCCAGGGAAAAAGGGCGCGAAATGATTGTCTGCCGTTGCTTCCCGCGAGGAAAGAATGGACTGACACATTAACCCAGACCGACCCGCGACAATGATTTTTGCCCCATCAGCCACTGGGCTCTCAACCCAGAATTCTAAGGGGCGGGGGAGACTGCGGGAACTATGGGATAGCTACAGAATAGCTATCCAAAGTGCAACGTTCCGGAAATCGACGCTAGCCTTGGACCATGGATGCACACCGCTGAATTAATGTGCTTAGTGTGGCCTTTATACAATCTGTTTTATAAAACTGGTTTATGTAAAATCGGAATAATCTCGTAGTGTAGACGTACCCAGAGAAATTGAGTGTGCCAGTCTCCTTCTCACCCCACAACCACAACCAATCCATGGAGCAATTCTGGAATCAGCTTTACAAGGAAACAACAAACAACATAACCTCACAAGTGGAATTGAATTGTCACAATAAAATGCAGAAGAACAGGAGACCAAAAAAAAATGTAAGAGGCAACTCTCAGTATATCAGAACAACTGTTTACTTGGATCCTTGCATTTTGATTAAGTATCACAAATTCGTATTTACCAGGTTTCCTGTAGTCAAAAGGACAAATTTTCAAAGTCAGTATAAAAGCTGCACTGCCAGAGTAGACATGCACTCCCTGAGCAAGCCAAGCCCCAAAGTGTTCATGTGCAAAGAGAAATCTGAACATTCAGATTAAGTAATCATATATACTAACTAATCCATGCAAGAACAATTACTATTTCTGAATGCAAAAAACACAGTTGGTTGAAATAGGCAAATGGATGAATTTGCATCTTTAAGTGTTAACCCACTGGACTTTGAAAGTGAAACCTTTTACCATGAAGTCAAAACAACAATTTTTCCCCACAGATAGCAATGCCAAGTTTGAGCTGTGTTGGACTCTCCAGTCATTGAGGCTCACCAAAACTATTGTGATGTTCATTGCTCATAGTCCATTGTTACATGGTGTGAACAATCAGCTGCTTTATACAGACAGAGTTCTGTGGTAATAACTTAAGCTCCCTGATTTGGACATATCAAAAGTTCTTCCCCTCTCCCTGTTTAACAGAAAACCTCCATTATCTTTTCCCTTAACTCCACAACATATATACATCGATTCCAACCCATCACTCATTCTACTCCATCTCCTCACTTTAGTGAATTCATACAGCAGGCATGGTACTGTAGATCAGAGAGGATAGTGAGCGTGGAAAAGTGGTGACACATTGAATAAAAGCTCTTGTAAGTTAAGGAGCTATTCAATGTGCTTTACAGCCAGGCCCAAATTGTTTGAACCAGCCAGTTATATGTTTTGGAGAAATGCAGGAGTCAGTAGTACTTTATAAAAATACTGTTTCCTACTTTACTCAATTTTACGTTAATTTGCTATCACTACTTGTGAAGTTTTGCAATTTGCATTTGCAGTTTTATAAACGCGTTTATAATTAGAAACTCAAGATCCTCATGAAAAACTGAAACGATTACATTCACTTCAATAATTTGCACAGCAATCAGTGGCACTGTCTTGAAGATAGGATGATGACTCCAAATGAGGAATAAGCAACAGGTTCTGAGATTTATAAAGTGAAGATACTGTTTTGTGTATATTTGTAACAAAGAGAGAGAAGAAAGAAAACAATTATTTTGCCCTTTTTTTCATGCAGCTTCAGCAGTTCTTTAATATATTTGTGTCCCATAGTCCTCTTTTAGGACCAGTTTTGCTTTATACAAAAAAAAAAAAAAAAAAAAAAAAAAAAAAAAAAAAAAAAGAGGCTTCGACAAAGGGAGTCCTTGCACGACACACAATTTATTTTAAAGGATTATAAAACCTTCCAAGGGCAAAAGTCAATATATTTTTTCATTGAATCTGACCTGTTATATATTATGGGAGACCACTGCTCATATGTTCTTGGAAGTGAGAACTAAAGTAAAGCTCAGTATTACTGGTACATTATGAGCATATAGGGAACGATACTGAGACACACAAATGCTCCTATTAATAATTTTGAAAGCTACCATGGATTTGTTTTATAAAATTTACAATTTTATAATGAGATCATTAAATAAATTAAATTGCATACAGATAAAACAGTGTATACAGAACAAATATGCATATGTCAATGTTTAAAAAGGAACTATTCTGTCATTGTGCACTGCCCAAAGAGACAGCCTACCCACACATGTAGAATTATGATTGTGGCATCTTATTCACAGCTTGGTTGACTGGCAACCAGTCAGCCTCATTTTTGCAGCTGATCAGCAGTCTGCCTTCACAAGTCACCTTTATGAGAAAGTACAAGCAGCATGCTGCGGGCACTATATATATTCACGTTAAAATACATGAAAGATTTTTATTACTCTTCCATTCAGCGAGACCACTAGGACAATCACATGGCTGCAACATATTCCACGTACAGTAGAACCTCAGAGTTACAAACACCAGTTTTACAAACTGATTGGTTAACCACACACCTCATTTAGAACCAAAAGTACATAAATCAGGCAGCAGCAGAGATGACCAAAGAAAGAAAAGAACAATTACAGTACAGTACAGTAGTGTGTTAAACGTAAACTATTAAAAATAAAAGGAAAGTTTTAAAAAAGGTTTGATAAGGTAAGAAAACTGTTTCTGTGCTTGTTTCACTTAAATAAAGACTGTTAAAAGCAGCATTTTCTTCTATATACACCGCTACCTCGATATAACGCCACCCAATATAACACGAATTTGGATATAACACGGTAAAGCAGTGCTTGGGGCGGAGGGCTGCGCACTCCAGTGGATCAAAGCAAGTTCAATATAACATGGTTTCACTTATAACGTGGTAAGATTTTTTGGCTCCCAAGGACAGCATTATATCGAGGTAGAGGTGTAGTAAAGTATAAAAGCTGCATTAAGTCAATGTTTAGTTATAAACTTCTGAAAGAATCACCATAACGTTTTGTTCAGAATTACGAACAACCTCCATTCCCAAAGTGTTCATAACTTGGGTTCTATTGTACTGAGAAAAAAAACTCTACTGATCCTATACCTCTTATATGGCTCTGATGCAGTCATTATGACAGAAAAGTAACTCAGTGTTTAAATAAGCTTGGATGATGGCTAACTGGATCCAAGTCAATCCAGAAAAGACTGAGATAATGCTGAAGGAAGCAGCTGGAAGGGCTGACAAAGATTATATCAAAACTGCTAATTGAGGAAACACAACCAACTTTTGTAACACAAACATGCAATACTGGCATATTATTAGCTACTGTTGGACATCCACAAAAAGTTTTTAAGTAGGGCTGTCAGTCATGGTTAACTCACACAATTAACTCAAAAAAATTAATCACGATTGATCACCCTTTTAATCGCACTGTTAAACAATAGATTACCAATTGAAATCTATTAAAATATTTCTGGATGTTTTTCTACATTTTCAAATATATTGATTTCAGTTACAACACAGAATACAAAGTGTACAATGCTCACTTAATATTATTTATTGCAAATATTTGCACCGTAAAAATGATAAAATAAATTGTATTTTTCAATTCACCTCATACAAGTACTATTGTCCAATCTCTTTATCGTCAAAGTACAATTTACAAATTTAGAAACTTTGTTACATAACTGCACTCCAGCAAAAAAAAAAAAGTAAAACTTTAGATCCTACAAGTCCACTCAGTCCTACTTCGTGTTCAGCCAATTGCTAACCTAACAAATTTGTTTATATTTACAGGACATAATCTTACCTGCTTCTTACTTACAATGTCACCTGAAAGTGAGAACAGGCGTTTGGATGGCACTTTTGTAGCTGGCATTGCAAAGTATTTACATGCCAGATATGCTAAATCAGGGGTAGGCAACCTACGGCAAGGGTGCTGAAGGTGGCATGCGAGGTATTTTTCCGTGGCACTCGCATTGCCCAGGTCCTGGCCACCAGTCTCTGCATTTTAATGTAATTTTAAATGAAGATTCTTAAACATTTTAAAAACTATATTTACTTTACATACAACAATTGTTTAGTTATATATTATAGATTTATAGAAAGAGACCTTCTAAAAACATTAAAATGTATTACTGGCACCCGAAACCTTAAATTAGAGTGAATAAATGAAGACTTGGCACACCGCTTCTGAAGGGTTGCCGACCCGTGCTAAACATTCATATGCCCCTTCCTGCTTCAGCCACCATTCCCGAGGACATGCTTCCATGCTGACTACGGTCATTAAAAAAAAAAAAAAAGTGTTAATTAAATTTGTCATTGAACTCCTTGGGAGAGAATTGTGTGTCTCCTGCTCTGTTGTATGTGCATTCTTCTATATATTTCATGTTATAGCAGTCGTTTGTTTTAAGAACACTTTCACCGCAGATTTGACAAAATGCAAAGAAGGTACCAATATGAGATTTCTAAAGATAACTGCAGCACTTGACCCAAGGTCTAAGAATCTGAAGCGCCTTCCAAAATCTGAAAGGGATGAGGTTTGGAGCATGCTTTCAGAAGCCTTAAAAGAGCAACACTCTGATGCGGAAACTACAGAACCAAACCACCAAAATAGAAAATCAACCTTCTGTTGGTGGCATCAGATGATGAAAATGAATTTGTGTTGGTCCACACTGCTTGGATCGTTATCCAGTAAAACCCATCACAAACATAGATGTTGTCATAAACAGATAGCTAAGGTTTAATGTTTCTTTTAACCTGTAAAGGGTTAACAAAGGGAACCAAACACCTGACCAGAGGACCAATCAGGAAACTGGATTTTTCAAAGCTCAGGGAGGGAATTTTTGGGTGTGTGTCTTTTGTCTGGAACTCTGTGCCCCCCGCTCCCAACAATTTTAACTGTGGATCTACTAAGTCCATTGTCTCTACTTCTTGTATCAATCCAATTGCTCAGACAGCCAAGTTTGTTCTATAATTTGCAGGAGATACTCCTGCCTGCTTCGGATGTTTACAATGGTGCTGAAATACAGACAGTTGTTATGCCATAGCACTTGTTGTAGACTGGCATCGCAAGCTTATTTACCATGTCCCGATGCTAGCTAAGAGTCAGATATGATCCCTTTTGCTGTTTTCAACCACACATACAGGCTAATTCCTTCTAGTATACATACTCTAATCTGACCTTAGTTCAATATGAGTACGGCATAGAATTCCTCTTCGACTTATTTACGAGCTTAGATCTGATAGTGGCTGCCACCGCCAAAATTGCAGCTGTTTGCATCACTCTGGGTTCTGCCCCAACCGTCCCTCGGACTCCAAGACCTCAGAGCCTGAGTTCGACAACAGAAGCCGCCCGCCTAACCACTTCAATTCCCTTCCTCCCTCCAGGCATTCCCCTCG
Source organism: Chelonoidis abingdonii (assembly GCF_003597395.2). Lineage (NCBI taxonomy): Eukaryota > Metazoa > Chordata > Testudines > Testudinidae > Chelonoidis > Chelonoidis abingdonii. Next base: position 70,887,917 of record NC_133773.1, read on the forward strand.
CTGGAGTTACCTGAGTCTGTACTTCACAACTCCCTCGACATTACAAACACAAGACGCGAGACAATTCCTTCCCCCTCCTTCTTTTTCCCTCCCCGTCTTTCCTGAGGAGATAATCCTGCGCACAGGACCTATCCCTAATACGAAAGAAATTCCCACACGCCTTTTTTATAATAAAGAAAGCTCTTAGTAAAAAGAAAGCAAAAGCCATAATCGGTCTCCTGTCTCCAGGTGAAATATACGGTTACATGGCATTCAAGCAACTGACTAAACCCGCCCTATCCAAAAGAAATACCATTTAAAAACATTCAGCAACTACACGGACATCTAAATACAAAACAACATAAATATCCTCTTTGCTTACTTTATACCATGTTACTTATACTGGGAATACAGCCAGATATAGACAAAGTCCTGAATCAGGACTATGAAGTGAATCCTTCTTCCGAAAGCGCTCGAAGCGAAGAGCACAGT
>NC_133773.1:70888412-70971747 GCF_003597395.2 Chelonoidis abingdonii
TTTTTTTTTTTTTGCTTTTTTTTTTTTAAACATAATTCGACATTAGTAAGTTCAACTTTCATGATAAAGAGATTGCACAACATTATTTATATTAGGTGAATTGAAAAATACTATTTCTTTTGTACTGTGCAAATATTTGTAATAAAAAACAAAATGAGCACTGTACACTTTATATTCTTTGTGGTAATTGAAATCAATATATTTGAAAATGTAGAAAACATTCAAAAATATTTAATTAAATTGCTTTCTATTATTTTTAATCATGCGATTAATCAGTTAATTTTTTTAATCGCTTGACAGCCCTAGTTTTAAGAAAATAACTTTTCCTAAGCTGATTTTATTGCCCATCTTTGGTCAAACACAGACCATACTACACTCTGTTAGCCTTCATGGAATTTGTCCATATTTTATTGTACAAAACCAATGGTAAAACTATGTGCGTCTTCCAACTTTAAGCTTTCTGGGACAGGAATTTAAGTTCTGTTTCCCTGTTATAAAGCAACAGAAATTATTATGGTGCGAAAACCAAAATTCAACAGTTTCATGAGTGCAGTATTCTAAAGGAAGTTTAAATAAGGTCTGAAAACTTACAAATCAACTGTTATACCAGTGCAAAATCTAGGTCCCAATCTTAGGATAGCATCTCAGCTAATAAACACTTTCATACAATTGGGGCCTAAAACAGCAGGTGGTAGCACCATGATACTTTTGTACTTCATTGTCTACAATTTCCTTTTGCATTTTATAAAAAACAATCATTTTCTTTTCACAGGAATTTATACTTGTGCTGCATACTAGTTAGATAAGACAGCTTCCAAATATATACAACTGTATAATAATCCTGAACCTGTGCAGCATCTAGGCATCTATAATTTGTTAGCCGACAAATTATACTGATATTTTTCTGATACTCTGCTTCGTGCATTCCCCCTCTATTTCTTTGTAATGTTCAGTTCACTGTATCATGTATAAAATTTAGATTTAGCTCTTTGGAACATAGATAATTTCTTTCTAGGTCTAGACCTAACACACTTTTAGGTGCTGTGAAAATAATACCAGTATGCACCTGTTTAATTAGCTATTCGGTATGCTTTCACTATGTGCTTTGGAACAATACTAACAAAAAAAATTCTTACATAAAGCAAGACTAAAAAGTTTAGTCTTTTATTCCTGTTTGGTGAAGAAGTACAGTGGTGTGAGAAGTGGAAGAAAAATGCTGTTTGTGTTACACCAGAAAAAGGCAGCCATAATTAAGAAAGCAAATGTGGGATGCATTTTTGAAGAGATATCGCATGACTTAGCACTATTCAGATTCACACTAGACAGAGCTCATGGTCTGACCAGGGAACAACCCAGTCAGAAGTATGGTATAAATAAAACCAAGTTTGGTCAATCACTTAAATAATGCTAGTTACATCTTTCACTTACAATTTGATCTAGTATCGTTTATTCATGGGGGGAGGGGGCACAAATGTGATTCTAGCATGCATCAAGAGAGGTATTTCCAGTAGAGATAGGGAAGCAGTAATCCCATTGTACAAGGCATTTGTAGGATCTCATCTGGAAAACTTAATTCAAGAAAGAGGCATTCAAACTGGAATAGGTACAGAGAAGAGCTACTATAGGATAGGCTCTCCATTCCCCATATCAGATGGGAGGAGACTAGAAGAGCTTGGCTAGTTTAACCTAGGGAAATGAAGACTTAAGAGGGGACATGACTGCTCTTTATAAATACATTGGGGGAGCAGGGAGTAGAAGGGGCTAACACGAAGAAGAAACAAGAGCTATTCAATTAAAAGGAAAATTATGGCACAAGAACACTTAGTTATAAAATGACCATGAATAAATTCAGACTTGAAATGAGAAGGTTTTTACCATCAGAGGAGTGATATTCTGGAAAAGTCTCCCAGTAGGAGTGATGGAGGCAAACAATCTAACAAGTTTTTAAAGGGAGCTTGATAAACTTATGCACAGGATTATATTATGGGGTTCCCTGTCATAGCAGGCTACTGGCCTCAGTGACCCAGGAAGTCCAGACCTATGTTCCTCTTCCAAATCAAAAAAGAGTCAGAGTTATCTCAGGATGCTGGTATGAAACTAAAGATAATGGGTCTCCATTCAACAAAAAAGATTTTATCATAAAGCATCCACAAAACAGGAATCTAAATATAGTGGCCTGCAAATTTAAATCCCAGGTACAATAATGGAACAAAATATGAAGACAAAACAATCTAGTTATAGCGGCATTTTTCTGGTGTAATACAAAGGACATTTTTCTACCCATTTCTCATGTCACCATGCTTCTTCATAACAGGAATAAAAGACTAAACTTGTTGGTCTTGCTTTATATAGAGACTAATGGAAACATGAGCTATCATTGGCATGGTACATAGAAAATAAAACTTGCCAGACATGCTTCTTTGCTTTCTGCGAGGCATAAAGTGTGGCTAAAATTAAATTAGTGATTTAGAGGAGCATATCAGATACAACATGTCTTACTAAAATGTAGATATGTGGTTCAGTGAAATAATACTGAGTTGCTGAGGAGAGTGAAAGGCATCTACTCAGGTGTTGCATGGGTTACAGCAGGTCTACTTTTATATATTTATTATTAATCTAGGACAAAGCTGAACTCTAAATGAAGACAGACATATTGTAGTATAAAGTGACCTAGAGGTTACAAGTATGGACAAAAGAGGAAAAATCCTTGGACATCATGGAAACATTCAAGCTAAATATGAGCATCTAGGAAAAAGATCATTGGAAGCACATGTCTATGGAGATCAACTTGCTCTAAAATTTTATTCAATGCTCCACCCCCTTATCTACCAATATTCATATTTCCTAGTGGCAATGGACACTAACATCTGGACTCCATTATTACATAAATTTAGAAGAGATCAGCTCTCTCAAGGAAGAGGAATAAAGCACTCATTCCCACCCTCACAGATTAAAGAAGAATTTTACTCTCAAGCTTTATTTCTAGAGGACACAACCAAGGCCATTTCTCAATTGATTTCTTAGGAGACTACTTGCCAGATGAATCACGTATCATACCTCAACAGGTGACAAAACTTAGGCTTAACTTTATCTCCACAGGTAGTAAATTTCACAGCCAAGATTTCTCCTCTGAGAATGCCCTGTTATCTCCTGCAACAAATATTACCAGTTTTTGGCTCACTCTTCCAATTCATTGATCTTTAGCGTACAAAACTGGCCAAAACTCATGTCACCTCACTTGTTCCTGAACTTTGTCTACTTTTATGCATCCTCTCTCTCATTTACAAGCCATGTTCTGTATCTGCTAAACTTGCTTATTATAGAATCAGCACCATACTTCTGGGACAATTTAGCATTGCTGTAGCTTTACAAACTCTCAGACATTCTTATTTCTTGATCACTTTTTCTGTTGTGGCCTTAATTTTCCTTAGTACTTCTTACTCCTCCCTTCAGAAACTCATATCTGTTAATGACATTTGCCTGCATCCTTCTCTGTGAATACCGAAGCAAAGAATTTATTTTTTCACCGTCTTTCTCTTCTGTTAACGTATTACTCATTGTGAGCATGTCTAAACTCAGTGATTAAGAGAAAGGGAAACATAAGAATTTCCAGACAATAATGTTATTGAAGGGACTTAAGGTTGAGAGCACATGTCAAAAATTTAGGATAAAATGCATTACAGTAATGTTGCAATTATCCCCACCCTAAGCATTATAAACCTAGGAAATTCAGAGTAAATTTAAATTTAAAAGAAATGCAAACATTAAAATATGGAAATGCTTTAGTTCATGAACCCAAATCACCTTATCTCGGTCTTGTACTGACATGAAATAAATATACTATGATTACATTATTGGTCACTACAGATTAGATTAAATTAATTTTTAAAGATGCATCAGATTTCCTTCTCCCCACCTATGTTACTACAGGGCAGAGTTAAGGCTGTTTGAGTGCATTGGCTTTGCATTTCCATAACTTAATATGCATAGATTTCTTTTAACTGCAACTCTGAATTTCTTGAGTTTATAAATACTTCATTTGGCATAACTGCAATAGACCTGTAATGTGTTTACTCTAAATCACAGATACATATTTTCAACCTCAGCTGGAATGTACACTCCAGTTTCCCACCCCGTCCTCCAAATCCCACCTGAATCTTCCACTTCCCTACATTCACAGCACACACATTCCAAATGCCCCCTCCTCCTACACCACATACCTTCTCCTGTGCATGCTCACCATTTCAGTTTCCCTATCTCTTGCATCTCGCATGCACACACACCAGTACCCCTCTTCCTGCCCTGATGCGTGTGCACGCGCACACACACGCATCTTCCATCTCCTAACTTTTCTATTGAGTATATCTAGTGCAATGGGTAGTTTTGAAATTAAATATTTAGGATTAGGGGTAAATTTTTGCCATTTTCATAATTTAAAGTTTATCTGTCAAGACAGGTTGCTGTATAAAAATATTCTTCTTCAGAATAATTCATTAGAAATGTCCCTCTTTCAAAGCGGTGGCCATCTCCCTTCTTTCTAATAAGAGTAAAACCAGCAGTCATTTTTGTTAAGAGCAGCCTGTGTCCTCAGTCCCATGGAGAACAATGGGAGATGGTAGCTATTTTAAAAGAGTATCTGTACATGCAGTTCTCTGCATTTGAACACTATTTGGCCTGAGGGAATAACTTTCACTTACAAAGTTAAAAGGAGAAAAATCACCGTTAATAATAAAAAAAAAGTCTTCAAATGTAGTGTATGTACAAGATTCCAGTGGGTTTTAAGTACAAAGAAGTTTGAAGCATCTGCATTATTCTTTTATTAGCATAATTCAGGATATTTTAATAGTGGCACAATGTTGCATTAAGTCAAGTTACCCTAATGAACCAATCTGGTTGTAAATTCTTAGAAAATTCATTCTGTACACAAAGGAGTAAATGCATTAATTTTGGGGAGGATATGATATATTTTTCATATGTAACAAAGACAGTGAATCCCTGCATAAATATAAGACTCAATTCAGTCTTAACCTTGGAACTACAAGTGGTGCTCCACAATACTTACCTTCTAGAATAGAAAGAGATGCATCAAGAATAAAGCAGTTACCAACTGCTCCCTTGAGTGCTGCAACTGCCTATATCTGATAAATTGAAAAGGGACCATTATCTAGAAGGAATGCTGGGAAAGGTTCCTACAATGCGGAGTTTCAGAAGTGCTAAGCATACATAAAGAAAAGTGTTTGTGCGGAGGTTGGAAGACCTTTGTACCTTTTCAAGATTGGACCCTTTTTTCCTTTCAGTCCAATTCAGTCTGTTGCTGTTATTCTCTCATTCCTTATCTTATGTCATTATATTCTTTTGGCCCACCTCCCTCAGAGTTCTTTGCCTTTACTCATTGTACTTTTTCCACAAGACTCTTGAATATACATTGATCACCTTAGAGTACTTCCGCTTTTATTTTGTATAACTTTGATGCAACACTAAATTATGCCAAGTTTTCTTCCAGTGGAATTCAATTGTCCTTTTTTCAGCTTTTCAGACTTGTTAGTCCTGATGATAAATGTCATTAGGCAACTACTGTTGCCTAGATACTTTCTTGCATATGACTTCTATTTTATTCACAAAAGTTGTTATTTGCCTCTTTCTTTGGGCAAATACTCATGCCAAGCCAGGCTCCATGTTGTACACGTGCACAGAACGGTAGAAATCACAGGGCTCTCACTAGTGCTCTAAAAATATCTGTGTAGACAGTGCTCTGATGTTGTGGCTTGGCCTGGAGCTTGGGCTCTGAAGCCCACCTCCCTCCATAGGCTTCAGAGCCTGAGTTGTAACTTCAAACCCTGTCTACACAGCTATTTTTAGAGTACTAGCACAGCCCTGCTAGGCAGAGTCTGGCAACCCCAGCTCAGAGGCTCATTGCTGCAGATTGTGTAGACACACACACAAGCCACACAGTGGCTGCAGAGACTACTTCAATGCAATGGCCAGAGTAGGATTCATGCTACACAAGCCATTTCAATTTCTTCTTTTGAAGCAGCTGACATAAGATTTCTTCTAGCAACATACTACTTTTCTTACATTATATTTGAATCAAATAATTCTATAACATTTTAAAAGAAATTCTGTTTTGCTCTATATCCCCTAAATTTAATCTACTCTTAATATTGCCCTTCCAAGACTGTTATCTACTCCCTTCAGATCCTGTGAGAGGCTATTATCTCTTTCAACCTCCAACCAACCAGATTCAGATCTTGTCAATATTCTTTGCCACTACTGACTAGAAAAACATAAGGCGCTACAGGAAACTATGCTGATGATTCAGTAGGTGATTTGGGTATTCAACCAATACACCAGCACGGTATTAGGAAAAAGTGATGCTAAAAGCTATTTCTCTGCTATGGTACTTAATACTAAGGTCCTCACTATTTATTGTAAATCTTGTTAGCTGTAATTAAAATGGATAAAATCTTGATGACTGTAATTAAAAATGACGTGGCTCTTTTCTCAAGAGGAGGAGTGAGTATCAGCCTCAATGGCCTAAATAAATTCCAGTTGGAAAATTAAATTATGGGTACCTAAGACGCACTTGAGTTTTAAATAGACTAAGTCTTCTGTCTGCCTTAAAACAGAATTACATTGCTGGACCTCAAGAGTTGAATGAATTTCAGGAACATTTAACATTAATTCTGTATACAATATGGATTGCAGAGTGTCTTGGGATCCTTCTGAATCAAAGGCAATATGTAAATTTTAGCCCTTTCTCTTCTTATTCTCTCTCTCTACTGTTCTCCTCATTTATTTATATCGTTCTCATTCTTACTATCTGTCCTGTCTGCCAAAAATATTGTTGTCTTTTCTATTCAGAAGTTATCTATAGTATTCACATAAATTAACCTTAATGTTAGAAATCTAAATTTAACCATACCTCAGCCCCATTTAAAAGTAAAATCAAACCACCTGAACTAATTTTATTATATATACCAATGTGTAAACTACATTGAATACTCACATTTCTAAGGTTTCAGAGTGGTAGCCGTTTTAGTCTGTATCAGCAAATGGCACCTTAGAGCCTAAAAAATTTATTTGGGCATAAGTTTTCGTGGGCTAAAACCCACTTCACCAGATGCATGCAGTGGAAAATATAGTAGCAAGATATATAGATATAGATACAGATACACACACACACACACACACACAGAGAACATGAAAAAATGGGGGTTGCCATAGCAACTCTAACAAAACTAATCAATTAAGGTGGGCTATTATCAGCAGAAGAAAAAAACTTTTGTAGTGATAATCAGGATGGCCCATTTCCAACAGTTGACAAGAAGGTAAGAGTAACAGAAGGGGAAAAATTAGCATGGGGAAATAGTTCTTAGTTTGTAATGACCCATCCACTCTCAGTCTTTATTCAAGCCTAATTTAACCATGTCCAGTTTGCAAATTATTTCCAGTTCTGCAGTTTCTCATTGGAGTCTGTTTTTCAAGGGTTTTTTGCTGAAGAATTGCGACTTTTAGGTCTGTAATTGTGTGTCCAGGGAGGCTGAAGTGTTCTCCGACTGGTTTTTGAATGTTATAATTCTTGATATCTGATTTGTGTCCATTTATTCTTTTGTGTAGAGACTGTCCAGCTTTGCCAATGTACATGGCAGAAGGACATTGCTGGCACATGATGGTATAAATCACTTTGGTAGATGTGCAGGTGAATGAGCCCCTGGTGGTGTGGCTATGATGGTGTCCCTTGAATAGATATGTGGCCAGAGTTGTCAACAGGCTTTGTTGCAAGGATTGGTTTCTGGGTTACTGTTTTTGTTGTGTGGTGTGTGGCTGCTGGCGAGTATTTGCTTCAGGTTGGGAGGCTATCTGTAAGTGAGGACTGGTCTCTCTCCCAAGATCTGAGAGTGAGGGATAGTCCTTCAGGATAGGTTGTAGATCATTGATGATGTGCTGGAGAGGTTTTGGTTGGGGGCTGAAGGTGATGGCTAGTGGGGCTCTGTTACTTTGTTTCTTGGGCCTGTCCTGTAGTAGGTGATTTCTGGGTACTCTTCTGGCTCTATCAATCTGTTTCTTCACTTCAGCAGGTGGGTATTGTAGTTTTAAGAATGCTTGATAGAGATCTTGTAGGTGTTTGTCTCTATCTGAGGGACTGTAACAAATGCTTGGCTGTAGCCAATGGATCGTGTGATGTGGTCTGGATGAAAGCTGGAGGCATGTAGGTAAGTATAGCGGTCAGTAGGTTTCCGGTATAGGGTAGTGTTTATGTGACCATTGCTCATTAGCACTGTAGTGTCCAGGAAGTGGATCTCTTGTGTGGACTGGTCCAGGCTGAGGCTGATGATGGGATGGAAATTGTTCAAATCATGGTGGAACTCCTCAAGGAATCATGGTGGAATTCCTTCTTTTCCATGGGTCCAGATGATGAAGATGTCAATGTAGCACAAGTAGAGTAGGGGTGTTGGGGAAAAAAGAGCTGAGGAAGCACTGCTCTCAGTCAACCATAAAATGTTGGCATACTGTGGGGCAATGCAGGTACCCATAGCAGTGCCGCTGACTTCAAGGTATATAAATGTCCCCAAATGTGAAATAGTTGTGGGTGAGGACAAAGTCACAAATTTCAGCCACCAGGTTTGCTGTGACATTATCAGGGATACTATTTCTGACAGTTTGTATTCCATCTGTGTGTGGGATGTTTGTGTAAAGAGCCTCTTCATCCATGGTGGCTAGGATGGTGTTTTCTGGAAGATCACTGATGGACTGTAGTTTCCTCAGGAAGTCAGTGGTGTCTCAAATATAGCTAGTAGTGCTGGTAGCGTAGGGCCTGAGGAGAGAGTCTACATAGCCAGACAATCCTGCTGTCAGGCTGCCAATGCCTGAGATGATGGGGCATTCAGGATTACCAGGTTTATGGATCTTGACTGGCAGATAGAATACCCTTGCTTGAGGTTCTAGGGGTGTATCTGTGCAGATTTGTCCATGTGTTTTTTCAGGGAGTTTCCTGAGCAAATGGTGTAGTTTCTTTTGATAACACTCAGTGGGATCACAGGGTAATGGCCTGTAGAATGTGGTGTTAGAGAGCTGCCTAGCACCTCTCATTCATATTCTGACCTATTCATGACGACGACAGCACTTCCTTTGTCAGCCTTTTTGATTATGATGTCAGAGCTGTTCCTGAGGCTGTGGATGGCATGTTCAGCATGGCTGAGGCAATGGGGCAAGTGATGCTGCTTTTCCACAATTTCAGCCTGTATACGTCGGTGGAAGCATTCTATGTAGAAGTCCAGTCTGTTGTTCAGGAGGAGTCTATGCAGAATCCTTCTTTTTGTAGCATTGGTAGGAAGGTTTCTGTGGGTTAGTATGCTGTTCAGAGGTGTGATGGAAATATTCCTTGAGTCAGAGACATCAAAAGTAGGATTCTAGGTCACCACAGAACTGTATCATGTTCGTGGGAGTGGAAGGGCAGAAGGAGAGGCCCCAAAATAGAACAGATTCTTCTGCCAAGCTAAGAGTATAGCCAGAGAGATTAACAATATTGTTGAGTGGGTCAAGGGAACCACTGTTGTGGCCCCTTGTGGCATGCAGTAGTTTAGATACTTTAGTGTCCTTTAAAAATACTACTGTATAAAAGACTCTTATTCATATTACTGGAAAGAAAAAAAATCCTACTTTTTATTTTACTTCATCAGTTCCAAAGCCTCAGAAACAATCACCTACAGACCTGATCCAAAACTCATGAAGCTCAGCTGAAGTCTATTAATTTCCATAAGCTTTGGGATCAGGCTTTATCATTAGCTCCACATTGATTATTAGCAGGAATGAATATGAATGAACAATTCATAGTTCATATGAATTCATACACAATAGACAAGAGAGCTAGAGCTGATTATAACCATTTCCTAAAGGGGTGATTTCTAATATTTTTAGTTATCTAGCAATATTGTCATAATGTTTCCAAGTTGTAACACCACAAAGTTGTGGCTACCATTAATAGCAGGAACAGGGTGAGTACTCTGCTACATTTCATTTAGCACACACATTCTCCTTTGGACAAAGTTTCATTCACAAAAAAAAGTAGCTGAATAGCTTAATGTATATTTAATAAGGAGTCTGGTATTTGATTATTTTTGTACCACAAGTTACTCCCATTTTCTCCCTTCCACTTTAAAATGATGTCACTATTGCAATGAAGTATTTATCTTACTAGGATGTATTAACTACATTGAACCAGATTCACAGTATTACACTAGTGTCTGCCAGATAAGCTTAGGCTTACCGTCCCAAGCAGAATGTTTGTTGCGGAGAAGATTACTGTGGCTAAAAGGAACCACAACCTCTCCCCTGCTGTATGAACACTGCCTTTCAAGGTAGCCATAGCTAGGAGATGAGCTGAAATAACTCAGAAAGAAAAGGAGGAAAAAACACTCTGGGCCTGACTTCAGTGGATTTATATGGTGTAAATGAAAAGAGAATCAGGCTCCCTATATTCGTGTGGCCCCCTTGTATTGTCCTTCCTGGAAACTACAAAGATTGAAGTTTGGCTCTGATCCAGCTAAAGATAAATCAGTACATATTGGCAGATCTCAAATAAGCTGTAAGAAACACCAGAGAGGAGTAAAGAATCAAAGAATTTTAGTAGGCACATAGCAATCAGAGGCAAACCTGGCTCCCTGCAGGAATCTAGACAGACAGTAATTTGATAGTATTATGTTAAGTTTCAGTTTCCAACAATGCTACTCTCTAGTATATTATACATCCCAAAGCTTCTTTCAACAAGTCAGCTACTGAAGCTGTGCAATACATACCCATATATTTAGGAGGAGGAGGAGGATCAAGCCCCAAGCTGGGAAGATATATTGCAGGGGTCGGCAACTTTTCAGAAGTGGTGTGCCGAGTCTTCATTTATTCACTCTAATTTAAGGTTTTGCGTGCCAGTAATACATTTCAATGTTTTTATAAGATCTCTTTCTATAAGTCTATAATACAGAACTAAACTATTGTTGTATGTAAAGTAAATAAAGTTTTTAAAATGTTTAAGAAACTTCATTTAAAATTAAATTAAAATGCAGAGCCCCCCGGACCGGTGGCCAGGACCTGGGCAGTGCGAGTGCCACTGAAAATCAGCTCGTGTACCACCTTCGGCACGCGTTCCATAGGTTGCCTACCCCTGATATATTGTGTTGTCTGTGAAATTCTTTGGCACCAGACACTCTGCAACGTCTAATGATAAAGTGTTAACCTAGTTTACATCAATGCTGGACATCAAATAATGTGGGCCAAGCACCATGAAGTTTCCTATTGACTATATGAAAAGCAGCATATAAAATTCTTCAACGATACAAAAGATAAACCAGATCAAAAGCAATGTAATTCATAAAAGTGACATGTTCCTTCTGCCCTTCACTACCATAAACCAGTTAAGAAACAGCTAAAGAGGCACCTTCTTATGCCTACACCACTGCATATTATCTGGTATGCTAACAGACAAACCTTAACTTTCATGCCACACATAGGACAGGAGCTCCACATAGGAGATTGTTACTGGGGCTAGGATCCTCCTCTTAAGACTACTTTGAGGCTGGGGGTGGGAGATCAGAGAGAAGAGGATTCATGGGGTTCACTGCTTTCCCTAAACATCAGCATAAAAAAACCTCCAGAAATTCACCGCTTTTTAAGTGGGGCTACAGTAGGAATGTGTTTTCTTCCCTGCATCTCTGGGAGCAATTCTCCCACATGCCAAACCTAGTCTGTGGGCTTGGGACTAGGAAATTCACAAGAACTAGGAGAAAGAAACTTCTCCAAACCAGGTCACTCAACAGTCACTGCTGCAACTTCAAAACATTCACAGCCCCATGCGCACACAGAACACATGGGAAACTCCCAACTAGATTCATATGGTAATAGATCCACTGGTTCCATTAGCAGAATCAAATGCACAGCTTGTTCTGAGTGAGATTTGCACTTCATACACTTTTTAAGTGAGATTTACATACATTTTAAGTGAGATTTAAACGTGGTGCCTAGATAAGTCAAAGAGGTTACCAGTTTGTTATTTTCTATTTGCTTATTTTGGGAAAGGGAAGTAGGGACAGAAAAGCAGCAATATGAGTGGAAATAGTGAAACAATTGTGAAATTGGAACTCTTAAGACTTCAGGCTGAAGAAAAAGAAAAAAAAAAAGACTTTGGGAGTTAAAACGATTACAGATAAAATAAATGAAAGCAACGGAGGCTACGCAAGCAGCCGCACACCAGAGAATTTTGGAACTGAAACAGATAGAGACTGACAAATAAAGACCCAGAAACTAGCCATGGAACTGAAAGCTAAAAATATGGAAGAGAAGGAAAGAGAGAAAGCACCAACTGGACTTGCTACAGAAGCAGAACCTGGTAAAAAAAATTGATGAAAAAAATGAGTTGGAAAAAGGAATTGCAAGCTTTAAAGAAATGTTTAACCTTGTTGACTATTATGCTGGGACCCCAAAGGGAAAGAGTGAAGTCCCAGGGAAGTTCGGAAGTCCCAGTGCTGATAGTGGAAATCTTAAGGCAATCTTGGAGATGAAGCAACGAAGAGTCCTGTGGCATCTTACAGACTAACAGATATATTGGAGCATGAGCTTTCATGGGTGAATACCCACTTCAGACACATGTTAGTTTATAAGGTGCCACAGGATTCTTTGTTGCTTTTTACAGATCCAGACTAACATGGTGTCAAACAGATTGTTAAGGATTAATGTCTCTTTCACCTGGAAAGGGTTAACAAACAGGGAACTAAACACCTGACCAGAGGACCAATCAGGAGACAAGATACTTTCAACCCTGGGTGGAGGGAAGTTTGGGTGTGGGTCCTTTGTTCTGTGTTTTTATTTTTTCTCTCGGGGATATGAGAGGGACCAGACATTACTACAGGCTCTCTAAAGTTCTGTTCAAATAGTAAGTAGAACAGGCGATTTAGGCTTTTTAATTGTTTGTTTTACTCTATTTGCACATGTGGATCTGGCTGGTTAACTTTTATATGTGTAGTTGCTGGGAATATTTTGATTTGTATTGGTACTGGAGGAAGGGTTTCTTCCTTTGTCTGTAAACTATAGGACCCTGTAATATTTACATCTTGAAGTTACAGAGATAATTCTTTACTTTTTCCTTTCTTTTATTAAAAGATTTCTTTTAGAGAACCTGATTGATCTTTCCTTGTTTCCCTTGTTTTATCCCAGGAGAGTGGGTGTAAACACCAGGACTGGTGGGGGAGGAGGGAAGGGGGAGAGAGAGGCTAATTTCTCTCTGTGCCAGGAATACTGTCTCTCTCAGGGAAAGTCTGGGGGGGGGGGGGGGGAATGGTTTATTTCTCCTTGTTTTAAGAATCCAAGGGATTTGGGTTCTTGGGGTCCCCAGGGAAGGTTGGGGAGGTCAGAGTGCCCCAAAACAGTATATTTTTGGGTGGTGGCAGGCTATCAGATCTAAGTTTAATTACCAGCTTAGAGGTTTCATGCAGGTACCCAAATTTTGGACGCTAAGGTTCAAATTTGGGAATTATACCTTATGACACATGGCTACCCCTCAGATCCTGGAGATCAAATGCAGCTCCATGAAGAACCAGCCAACATGTAAGCCTCACATTCTTACCTCACCAAAACCCCAAAGACATACATAAACTGAGAACCCTTACTGAAGGGGATTACTGGAAAGAACACCAAACACATGTTGTGGTTCAGGGAGGAGTTGAAAAATGCAATGAGTATTAAACAACCCAGATGGTATAAACCAAAGACGAGGTATGATAAAGCTACTTGGAAATGTCTACCTGTAATAAGTTCGGTGCCACTGTAACATCTCATAATACAGAGTTGTTCCTCACAGTAAACCTTATGACAAAGAATTTGGTACTAATGGTAAGTCCCATAAAAAGGTACAACATGCATGATTTCTGGGAAACAGCTTTTGAACATGCTAGGAGTGGTATCAAAGAAATCCTATAAGGATACTGTTTCTTGGCTAACACCTATAAACAGGCTTAGAGCTTGGCACAGAAGGGAAACCATAACAAAACAGTCTGCTGTGTGAAAGGGGAAAGGGAAGTATGTCACTTCATGGCATTGGTGGCTAAATGCCAAGACACCTACATACTAAAAAGATATCAATATCTGCATAATGTTAACAATGCTACACATAAGAATGTTTTCAGGCAACCTGGAAAAAGAAAAACAGAACTTTGCAGAACACCTGTGGGTGACATTAAAGTGTTTGGTAACATTTCGGAGTTGTATAGCCAAAACCTACGTAGAATATTAGGCATACTGCCTCCGCATTAGTCAGTGACAAACCGTCCGGCAGTATTCGAAGGGGGGAGGTGTGACACTGCACCCCATATTCTTCATAATTGTATGATGACAGTTATGATGCATTTTGTAAAAGATGAGTCATCTAAGATGTCATTGGAGAAGTTATGATTTGCTGAATATTATTTTATTTGTATGCATGTATCATTTTTGTATCTGAAGTTATGAATATTGACTATGTATCTGTATTTCAAATGTAGTTACACCTCTGCAACACCCACTAGGCAAAATGGACCATGGGGGGGGGGGAAAACCACACACACCTTAGGAGAGGCTTATATCCACCTGGTAAGCCTTTCCAAGAATGCTTCAGACAGTCTGTAAGTAATGGCTGCAATGACTCAGCAGGGTATGCAAGGGCATGTGACCAGCCACATGACTCTGGACTCCATTTTGGGATGTTTGTATTTTTCCACACACTGGTCTGGGAGCCAAGTTTGAAACAAAGGGTTCCCATCATATGCTAAAGCTATATAAAGCAGGGAGTGACATCAGGGGTTCTTCACTCCCCCCTAAACTGAACACCTAAGAAAAGCTCCTAAGGAAGAGGGCTTGGAATAGGAGTGGGATCCCAAGCTGCAAAGCAAATGCAGCTTGTCCTTTAAGAATCTGCAAGCCTGCTTGTATCATCAGTCAAGGTGAGAATTTGCTAATTCATGTTTTATCTTTCTAGTATTTGAGGGTTAGTTTGTGTTTTTGTTTATTTACCAGGTAATCTGTTTTGATCTGTTTGCTGTCACTTAAAATCTTGTTGTAATTAATAAACTTTGTTTAATGTTTCAATCTAAGCCAGTAAGTTTGGAGTGAAGTGCTTGGCAATCTTAGCTTAAGGGGCATGGGCTGTTGCATTTCCTTTCACAATGAAGGGGAGGCGAACTGGATAATAAATTCATATTGGTTGGCATTTTGGCCAGGGCAGGATGGTACAGCTCTGGGATCCTAGGCTGGGAAGCTGGTGGTTATTTCTCTCTATTGCTCATTCATGCAGTGGCTGGCCAGAGCCTGCATGCTACTGCCACTGGGTGTGTTTCTAACTGTGTGAATATTGGTAGAAGTGTAGGACCAAGAACAGGTCTGCAGCTTGTCACAGCAGCAGTGTGAGAGGGAGCCCAAGCTGGTGAGTCAGAGGGCTCAGTGGCACCCCAGTCCCAGGTGGCATCCTGGGAGAAAACTATCACACCACTCTCTCTTTGGCTTGCTCCAAGCACACTTGTGCACTAGGATGCACAAAAGGCTCACAGAGCAATGTTCTCAGGTCCTTCCTAATGGAACAATACCAGTTCTTCTGCATCAATTCCCTCAGAGCACAAGAGTGCAGTGAGATAGAGAGGATTGGTCCTTTGTATTAACCTTTATTCACAATATCACTTTATATTACAAAAGCAATGAATTAAATGGGGGGGAGAGACCTTGTTAAGCCTTGAAAGTTATACAATTCATAAATATTTATTATTTTGGGTTTAATTATTAATGCAATGAAGATCCAAGAAACTGAAGCATCTTGCTTTGCTTCTGCATCACCCTACACGTGCCCATCTCCCTAAAGGCAAACTCTTTGCATAGACGCAAGACATTTATAAAAATAAGATGTAAAGGCTTCAAGATTATAATCTAAGAGCCACAGAAGAACCTACATCTAGCACCCTCTACCACCTGATCCTTGGAATGACACCAGCATCTTCCAAAGACAGTAAATCAGAACAAAGACATACCAACAACATAAGAGAAAACAAAAAATGGAAAGATGACATTATGTTGAGCAGTCCACAAATTCTGCATTTAAACAGAATGTAAATCTGCAGCCACACAGATTTGGAGAAAAAACATTAAACAAAATAAAATAAATTTAATCCTCAAAAGTCATTTACTTATAAACATACTAATTAAAAAGTTAAGATTTAATCAAAATCTAGGAACATTCTTCATGAAACTTTTTTTGGGGGGGGGGGGGGGAGTATGTTCTTTGTCAGTTTTTTTTTTAAAAAAAACTGAAAAATTTCGACCAGCAGGAGAAAGGAAAAAAACCACAAACTAAAATTATCAAAGCCATTATTCCAAACCGCCACTACATTATTTCTAATATGTCATAGCTTCTATAAAAGTTTGGTATAGTACAAAGATAATCTTGCAGGAACACGTTGTTTACAACCTACTAGTCTATATGTAGTATGGTTCTATGTATGCATCTCCCCTTCCTAATACTGCAACAACATACCCTTTTTACCCAATTTATTTTTTTACATTTGTTGTTTTAATGTTTAGCTTTTGTGGTAAAAGTGTGCCACCGCTATGCAATGGTAACTTGTGAAGGTCCATTCTGTAACAACACTCAGGTCCATAGAAGTCTTCTCTACAGGCTAATTTTTAATACAAAGTAGTCTCTTATATACTGAAGAATCTCACAGAATATAATAAATGTGCATAATTTACAAGCATTTCAATTTCTTTTTGTCTTTGCTGCACTTATAAATATACTTCAACAGCAAGCTGGATAAAAACCAAAGATTTTTTAAAAAAACAAAAACTATTTTATTTCAATCTGATTTCTTGATAAAATGCTTTTTGATAAGAAACCTAAAGATTAGTTTTAATTAAAACTACATTATAGCTCAAAGATATCTCATCATGGAATAGGGACTATAAATTCTAATTCTATAGCATGAAACAATATATTCATGTAATGTTCAAGAAAAGTTTTGTAAATGAGTTTCAATAGTTCATGGATTATGGGGACAATCTTATGGGGTTCCAGGGGTTTCTGTATAGATTATTTAGGTTAATCTTTCTATCTACCCAATGGGATTCAGTGCTCAGTCTAGAACAGGGGTAGGCAACCTATGGCACGCGTGCCGAAGGCAGCATGCGAGGTGATTTTTAGTGGCACTCACACTGCACAGGTCCTGGCCACTAGTCCAGGGGGCTCTGCATTTTAATTTAATTTTAAATGAAGTTTCTTAAACATTTTTAAAGCCTTATTTACTTACATACAATAGTTTAGTTATATATTATAGACTTATAGAAAAAGACCTTCTAAAAACATTAAAATGTATGACTGGCACGCAAAACCTTAAATTAGAGTGAATAAATGAAGACTCGGCACACCACTTCTGAAAGGATGCCGACCCCTGATCTAGAAGATACTATCAGAGATGCTTAGCTTTGCAGTTCTCAAACTGTGGATTTGTGTCTCCAGAGATAACATGCTTGTTAACAGCAAAAATGTTTTTAAATAAATATCCGGCTCTGCTCCAAAAACCTGCAGCTCCAAAGCCCTGGTTGAGCAGCATATTCTAGAAGTCTTGAGGTCTTTCTGAGTGCAGCCTTCATTGATTTGAGATCTACCATACCATTCTCTCACTAGAAGGGAAAACCTAATGGCAGCAGGCTGTAAGAGAGACCCAGTTTGGGAATATTTTATTGAAGTCCCTCCACCTGTGGGTAAGGCAGGCATGGGTGCAAAATACAACCACCGCAACAAAGAAATGCAAGGCCTGGTTGCCCTAATGAAACAACACCATGAGAAGTGTTCCTTCTCAGAAGGAATCATAGAATATCAGAGTTAGAAAGGACCTCAGGAGGTCATCTAGTCCAACTCCCTGCTCAAAGCAGGACCAATCCCCAGACAGATTTTTGCCCCAATCCCTAAATGGCCCCCTCAAGAATTGAACTCACAACCCTGGCGTCAGCAGGCCAATGCTCAAACCTCTGAGCTATCCCTCCCCCCCAGATGGCACTGAAGGCGTCTTTTATATCTTGTAGCCCAGTGATTAGGTTTCTCACCTGTGGTGTGGGAGATCCCTGTTTAATGCCTACCACTGTCTGATGTGAAGGGATTTGAACTATGTTCCTTGCCTCTCAAGGGAGTGCTGTAACCACTGGACTATGAAATCATTCTCAAAACGAGGAGGAGTGATTTGTTGAAAGTCAGATAACAGGTCAGTGGTAGGCCAAGGAATAAAACCCAGGTTTCCTTACTCCTAGCTGAGTGTCCTAGCCTCGAGACCCCAGCAAATAAGCTATGTTGGAAATGCACTGAAAAGAATGAAAGAAACATGTCTGAACATGCAGGATCTTCAGGCTGGTAAACTTTTTAATTTCATACTTTAAGGACTCCCTGTCTTTCTTCTGGACTATTCTTGAAGTCTCATGTTTGAGCAAAAAAAATATATATATATAGTACTCACTCTATGGTACTATTATTTTAAATGCAATTGTGATAAAAAAATACCTGAAATAGGCAGATCTTCCTTTTACAATTTCACCTTTAAAAGTAGTATGAATGCAATGAGTAATACCAAATGAGCAGTATGGTAATAATAATTAAATAACTGCATTGGCTTATTTTGTTTAGGAGAATCCATCCTCAACATACAGGATTCTGAAGGCTATCCACCTTCAAAATCACCATCATTTTCTATAATTTCAGAGTTATCTGCCAGTCTGAGTGTTTCAGTCACATCATCTGTCACATAATCACAGTATATCACCTGTAGCAAAAAGAAAAAAAATCTCCATCATCCAGAAACAACCATAGATAAGTTTGTGATAAGAACCAGCAGATTACAAAAAGAGGTAATTGATAAAAAAATTGCCCAGTTTGTTTATGCAACAAACTCTCCTTTCCTATGATTGAGAACCCACACTTCATTAACATGGTTCAGTCATTAAGACCAGGATACAGTCCACCCAACAGAGCATACGTCTCAGGCAAATTGCTGGATAATATGTACGAAAGAGAAATTAAGCAAAAGGTGCAAAAGGTCTAGGTTAACCTGAGTCACGATGGGTGGAGCAATGTCCACAATGATCCTGTTGTATGTGCTCGTGTGACAACAGAAGAAGGGAATGTCTTCCTTACAGGAACAATTGATAAATCAGGAAATGCACGCACAGCAGAATACTTACAAGAAGTAGCAGTAAAAGCTATAACAAACTGTGGGGAAAAAAATTCAAATGTCCAGTACGAAGCTTGGTCACGGTCAATGCCGCAAATGTATCCAAAATGAGAAGAAATTATTTAGAACAGAGAGTCCCAAGCTAATAACATATGGTTGCAATGCTCATTTGATGCACCTCCTAGCCAAAGACTTCAGTGTTCCAGAAATAAAGGCTAATGTTGTTGAAATTGCAAAATACTTCTGTAACAACCATTTTGCAGCAGCTGCTCTGAAAAAAGTGGGACGAACCAAGCTAACTCTCCCACAAGACATGCAATAGAACTCAGTAGTGGACTGTTTTGAGCACTAGATCAAGAACTGGCTTAATCTAATGACAGTTTGTGAACAAAATTGTGAAAAAATAAATGGCACTGTCACAGCCAAAGTTCTCAACACTGGGCTTAAGAGAAATGTTGAACACATGCTGAGTACTCTGAAGCCTATTTCTGTAGCCTGGAACAAAAGGCAGGGAAATAGCTGTTTTATTGCTGATGCTGTTGAAATTTGGAAGGAACTGAGTGAGATATTAAAAGGAGAAATATGCAATGACAGAGTTAAATTACAAGCATTAAAAAAAAATGAATGGGACAAGCAATTTCTCCAGCTCATTTTGTTTCAAATATTCTTAATACTCAGAACCAGGGTCAAACCTTAACTGCTGAAGAAGAGGAGATGGCTATGACACGGACATCCAGCAATCATTCCTCCATAAGGCCAACTATAATAAACGTCAGAGCTAAGGTTGAACCATTCAAGAACTATATGTTTGCTGATGAGGATTTTAAAAAGTTACACCAGTGAATTGGTAGAAGCCACTTAACCACTTGGATTCGGAGACTGTTGAAGTGATAATCTCACTTTTAATAGCAGTAGCTGCTTCTGCTGGTGTAGAAGGAATATTTTCTTCCTTTGGACTAATTCATCCCAAATTGAGAAATCATTTTGGACCAGAAAGATCAGGATAGCTTGTTTTTCTTTTCCAGATTATGAGCAAACAGGAAAATGAAGGGGAAGATGACTGAGCTAGCTGCAGAAGCCAACATTTTAAGTTTCTCATGTTGACCTGGTTGACAGTCTATTTTAGTTAAACAATTTAAAAAACACTTGAATGTTTAACTAAATTCAAAAATTCATGCTTGTTTTGTTAAAATATTTTAGGTTTGCTGTTAAAAAAATCCAGAATACATAACGTTGTTTTAGTTAAATAAAATAATTTAAATGTCTGTCTGGTGAAGTTCTCCTCCTAACAGAGCATGGCAAGAAAATCCTCCAAATATTAAATGTTCAATTGGAGATAGTTCACCTCCCAATGACGTCATAAATATCTGCTTCAATTCTTTTAGTAAATGAAAACACCAAAAAAATCATTCTGATATAGCTGTAAAACTAATCTGAAAAGTTTTCAAAATAAATCACTTAAAAAATGTATAATGTGTACCTCCTAAAAATGAAACCTACATCTATCTCTGAGTTGTGAAGAGTACGTATTAAGGATATAACAACCAACAAGAATGCACTTTTATGTAGAAATCCATGATTAAATCGAGTCTTCCTGACTAGTGATTTAAATCAATTTGATTTAAAATCAAATCCATCCTGTTCAACAGGCAACAACAAATCATGCCTTTCCCTGTAAAAATATGAATTTTAGTTTATGAATTTACTTACAATATTCAAATATATCAAGTATTTCACATCTTTCAATAGCCACCATAGGGTCCATTCTGACTTAAAACTCAAGAGACTATTTACCTAGCTACGGGGATAGTGCAAGCCTTCTATAACCTACTAAAGATAGTATAACGCCCTGGGCATATTAGGCAGTGGACTGGAATTGTAGCAAACCACTACTCACCCTGGATGGCATTAAGGCACTTCAGAATGTTTGTTTAAATTATTTGTTCAGTCCTGGAGGTCTGGCATTCTGCTAGGAAACAAAGCTGAATGCATGACTGAAAGAGTGGTGTCAACTGCCTTTCAAGAAGTACTATATTTTTATTTCCTTTAAATATTTTATGAAAAAATATTTTTTGAAATGCATTCACTTGCCCAATCCCTATATTGAAGACATCACACAGCTGATATTTTTGTAAAATGTCAAGTCTACATATTTTTATATCTGATTTTATGAACAATGCAAATACATTACAGCCCTGATCCCAGACAGTTTTTCAATAAAGAACACAAAGACATTAACATATGAACACTAATAATAATTCTAAATATTTTTATTAAATACTGTTAAGTACAGAACATAGTAGGTTTTTGTTTCACTAGAAAACCTGTCTTTGTCCAGCGGTATGGCTGCTTGATCATATTTATTTCATCTGAGAAGCAGTTAGAAAGAATCAGTGTGAAAAGGTCACTGTGTCAGATGAACAGCTGCAAATTTTAGACCAGTTGTCCTGATAATGGAAAATACTCCAAGTCAATGACAGACAAAAAATGATCTGTCGAGAAAGAATACCCTCACTGTCTTTAATTCCCAGTAGTTTGCCCATGAGCTAGCCATTTATTGATTTGTCATCTTACCTAATAGCCCTTCGCCTACACCACATGCCTTAACCCTTTTAAGTTTCTATTCCTTTTTACCATTCTATCCCCCTTTTTGCAGATATATTCTTATTTATATTCCTTCTTATTTAAGCACCATAATTTATGTTCTTACTACAGAAAACATTATTCCTCTGTTTAATTACGGTGAGCTAATATTCAAGCGTCATCCCTATTAGTTTAATTTCCTAGGTGTGTTTTTTTTTTATATAAACAAAGAGATATGTTTGTTAATAGGAGTTAGTTGTAATTTAGATAGTTGCAGTTTTCACCTAGGTTTGCAGGTAATAGGCTACACAGGCTAGGTGATAATCAAAAGACTAGCTTTTATGTAGCACTTTTCATCAACAAATCTCAAAGAATTTTAGTCATTATTCCTATTTTACAGATGGGAAACTGAAGCAGAGAGAAGTGAAGTGACTTGCCCCAGTCACAGAACCAGGAACTGTCCCAGTCCATAAGTTGAGGTCATGGTTCCTATGCAACTCATCAGTGCTCCTCCTCATTCCTGTATATTTTGCGAAAGATAATGGGTATGATTTGAAGTGTTTGCAATGTGTAGTTCCTGCTAATAGGGCCGGTGAGAGAAATCTCAGTCATGGTCTGTGTCCAAAACCATTAGACACACAAGCCGAGTGTGGTATTACCTTTTATAAAAGAAAAATATTATAAAAGAATCAGAGATATTACCTCATCCACCCTGGCTGTCTAATATCCTTGGATCAACACTGCTACCCCACTACTGCATCCAAAAACATTGCCAGTTTAAAGGTATTGTAACAACCATGTAATAAAACATAAGACAGAAAACTGATGCATCTCAGCTCCTCCTTCTGCCTCACCATTCCATCAACTTGTAGCCTTCTCCATCAACGGTTCCAGTTTCCCCTCCTCACTAAGAAAAACATTTTTTTCCGCCTGGAGACTAGGGAACACCTTGGTCAAATAACCCCAAATTCGAATCACTATCAACACCCCGGCTTTTTCCCCCCATGAAGCACACCAAATTTCAAAGTCAGATGATTTACTGTATCTTAAAAGAGTTGAGCTTCAAACACAAAGCTGTCCCTCTGCTATAATACCGTTTGTGTTTTTTCTAAAGGATCTGTAGTTATTTCATTTTTTCTTTCTATTATTTATATTAAATATTTTTATACCCTTGTGGCTTTTAAGAAATATTTTTCTCTTACTATGCTGGTAAAACAACCTAAAAATAGAGGAATGATATAAATATTTTGAATTTCATCTCCAGACAGGACAGAGCTTCTTTAAGTTTCTTTACTCACCAGTACCTTGTTGAGCAAGTAAAACTTCCAAGAGCCAGGCTTACCGCCACAATTTCCTTGGAAAATATTTGCACACACTGCACATTAAGCCAAGTTTTAATGGTTTCCGTGCAAGTTTACCTACATAAAAGTTTCTTGGTCTTTTGCACTGATTTTCCATAACATACTTCACATGTGGTAAAATTCCATTAAAAGTGTAAGCTAATACGAAAACAAATCCACATATGATTTCATACTGAAAGGCTTTCTGTATTACAACAGAAGTCCAATATTTGGTTTAATAATTCTACATTATGAATAAATGCACAGACAATCTAGAAAATATCACACAGCTTCTATTAACTATCATTTATACTCCTTACAGGAAACCAAGGTGTATTTCTCTGTCTGTTATTTACCATCAACTCCCCAAAATTTGTTAGGCTAGATGTTTTAAAATATAATTGAGGGGGTGGGGAATAAAATGAAAACCAACAAAACAACAACAGATTTGATCCCAGACAGCTCCTGAGAACTTCAAAGTCTGTAGTTGTTTAGTTACATTTTCATTAACCAGCCTAACATCCAATCAAGAGTATGTCATTTCCGACAACATCATTTCCCAAGGTCATGTCTTGAAAGTAGTTCTTTGTGTGTGTGATATTGTTATAGCACATATACTGATTGGCTGACACTTCAATGTCTCTTCTCACTTCCAAATACACCGTGGACCTAATTCTAATACCCTTACTCAAATCAAGTAGCATCTTACTCCACAAACTGTCCCACTGAATAGAGTTTTAATTGAAAAAAATTAAAACTCAAGAGGACTGCTCTATTAGTCTACATATTAGGGATTTTTGTTTGATAAAATGTAAGAAAAAGCATTTCTTACAATTAAAATATATTAACTTTAGATAAAAACAGGTAACCTACCTATGACTGTTGCTCTTAGTGATGTGGTGTAGACATGTATTTTTGGGAGTGTGCATGCCCCATGCATGAGAGCCAGAGATTTTTATGTAGCAGTACCCATAGGGACCGTGCTCATGTCCTGTGGCTGTAACTCATCCCCTGCTGTGTCAGGGCGGCACCACCCTGACCTCCTCAGTTCCTTTGCCCTGAATGTCAGAATTACAGACTCCAGTGCAGAGAGGATGGAGGGCTGGTCACGGAATACACATCTGCATCATATTTTGAAGAAGGTTATTTTTCTTCTTACAGTAGATGCAGCTGTGTATTCTATGTGGGCGGCCTACAAGCATTATTCATAAGAGTTGGAGCCTATTTAAAGGGGCACTGCAAGATTGGATTCCCAGTGTTTGCATCTGATCTAGATCAGCCATAATAGCATAGTGGTTTGCAAAAGTATGCACCGAAATGGCCACCCTGCAAATGTCCAATATAGGCATGCCATTTAGAAATGCCATTGATGTCACACCTGAGGTCTCACTGAATGCACTCATACTCCAGAGGAGGTGCAGCCTAGGCTAACTGTATGCTGCCATGATACAGATAGGTCTCCACCTGGAGACTGTCTAAAGAGACTGACTCTTCATTCAGTCCAATGTGAAAAACAGATGCAGCAAGGAACAGAAAAGTTTAGTTCTGCCCAGCTAAAACTCTAGACATCACCTGACATCCAAAGCATGAAGATACTTCTCTTCTAGGGTTGAATGTGGCTTAGGGAAGAACAGATATATAATTTGGTTCAAATGAAATTGGGAAATCACCTTAGATAACCTGGGGTATGGCCCTAGGGTCATTTTGTCCTTCAACAACTGAGAGTAAGGAGGCTCCATCATCAAAGCCTGGAGCTCGCAAACTTTCCTTGCAGATGTTATTGCCACAAAGCAGGCAGGTTTTGGAAGGGAAAAAGAAGTTATAAGAAGCTGAAACAGAGGTCCCATAAGGGCCACTAAAAAGTATTAAAGATCCCACAAAGGAACAGACACTTTAACCTGTAGGTGGAGATGAGCAACTCCTTTCAAGAACCTCATTGCCATGTGGTTTAAAAACACTGGATTTCACATGGATAGGCAGATGAAATGCTAAAATTAGTACTAGGTGGACTCTCAGTAAATTAAGCACAAGGACACAAGACTGAAGGTATAACAGGTATGCCAAGATGCCTGGACACAAGTCCATGGTGGTTGCACTCCCTAGGCTAACAACCATACTGAGAATCCCTTCCACTTGGTCAAATAGCTTGCTCTGTGGAGGGCTTCCTACTGTTAAGCAAGACCTGCCTGACCACCTCTGAACATCATTCCTCTTCCTCATCTAACCATGCAGCATCCATACTGTGAGATGCAGGGAACTGAGTGCTGGATGCAAAACCTGTCCTTGATGCTGAGTCAGAAGGTTGGGGTAAAGACGAAGGGATATAGACCGATAGCATGAGGAGGTTGCAGAACCAATGTTGTTTCAGCCATGCTGTAGCAATGAGAAGGAGCCTGGCATAGTCCAATTTCAGCTTGAAAATGACCTGGAGGATGATCAGAATTGGAGGAAAGGCATACAAGAATGCCAATTCCAAGCTCCGGTGAAAAGCTTGGGTCAAGGAGCCTGGATTGAGACCTCATCAGGAGCAAAACAGCTAGCATTTCTTACTTTCTCTCAAGGCACACAGGTTGATTGTCAGGATGTCCCAAACTGCAGAGATGGACCATAGGATCCTGGCTTTCAGAGACCACTCTGATTCAAGGAAAAATTCCTGCTTAGGTGCTCAGCCAAGGTGATTGTAGATCCCAGACAAGAGTTCGCCCACATGCCAAATGTCTTCCTCAAGGCAAAACTGCCGGAACCTGGCTGTCTCTGATAAAGCATATTGGAATGGCTCTGCCTGTCTGTTCACATAATATACTGCAGGGATATTGTCAGTGTGTATGAACTGCTGAGCCCTTGCTGTGCTCTTGAAAGGCCTGACAAACACTGTAGATGGCATGAAGCTCCATGACATGGATACGTGGAGAAGCTTCCCATTCCGATGCAGACCTTGAACCTTCAGTGACTCCAAAGGTGCTCCCCAACATATTAAGAAGGCATCAATGACAATAGTTCTGGTTGATGGAGACCGAGCAAAGGAATGCCCTGGCCAACACTGTCCTGAACAGTCCACCACTATTGGTGGAGGAAGACGGACCAGTCTGTCCAAGGGAGGAGGATGGAGACGATAGACCAACTTCAGATACATTTGAAGAGAACAAATGCACAGCCTGGCATATTGGGCTACCAGTGTGCATACAGCCATATGGCCTAGCAACCTCAGACATATTCAGGCTGAGGGTTAGGACTGCAGCTTCAGACATAAGGGGCAAATGGCCTGGACTCATTAGTTCGGCAGAAATGCTCTTGAAATCATAGTCTATCAGGACCTCAATGAACTTCATTTTTTGAGTTGGAAACAATGTTGATTACCAGATATTTAGGATGAGATCCAGATGAGAACTGGACATGACAGAAGATGTGCTCTTTGGAGCGGGGGCATCTGTTTAAACTGAGAACCTGAGGACCTCCTCCTTTGGAATCTATTGCTCTTTCTGGAGAAGTTCTGCTGCTGCACAGGAAGGGAGGATGGTCTGAAAGATGCTGCAAGTGGAATTATTGTTGCAGCTACTAACCGCTATAGTGGAGTCTCCCTGTGACCTGGGACTGCGTGCCTAAGCAGCTCAGAATTCTTTAAATGAATGAAGTTTTATCTGTCTTTTCTGAAAACAAAATCCCACCATCAAATGATACATCCTCAATGGTCTGCTGCACACTGAGTGCAATGGCTGAGTTCTGTAGCCATAAGGCCCTCCTCGTGGGTAGAGCCAACACCGAAATCCTGGCTGAGTCATCAATCACATCCAGGGCTTCCCACAATGAAGTTTTGGCCACCAAACAGCCCTCCAAAATGAAGTTTAGCTCTTTCCTAGACATTTCTGGTAACTTGCCCATAAACTCACACCTGGCTGCCCAACTAACAGTCATATTTGGAGAGCAATGCCTGATGGTTCACGATGAGCATCTGCAGAGAGGTGGATATATAAATCTCCCCACCATCAAGTCCCTCCTTTTGGACTCTCCATCTTTCAATGAAGCAGTCAATTGGACTAGGGATGGACCCTGCCCCAGAACTATTTGACCTGGACAGGATAACTCTGGAGGCCCCAAGAGTGGAAGCTCATCCAACACCTCAACATGCAGCGGAACCTTCCCTGCTGAGTCCCATCATTTACTGCAGTCACCACCAGGAAGTTAGAGGTTGGGTGAGAACAGAAACCGTCAAATCCTGCATGGGAACAAAGTATTGATTCTCTGAATGCTTTTCTGTAAGGGGCAACAATGCTGGGGTAGTCCAGAGGGCCTTCTCAGGATCCCAGAAAGCCACATTTATTACAAGGGCTACTCTCCCTAAAGATGACAGTTGGAGACTTTACATCAGCTTATGTGCATTCCGCCTGGATACTCAAGGTAATGGCCATATACCTCAGGAGGGCCTGATATGCCTTAAAGTCCTTGGGCACCAAGACAGGGGAAGCTTCCAGCATGGTAGAATCATTTGGGGTGGATGAAAAGGCAGTTTGCTGTACTAACCATGGATCCTGTTCCGACCAGATCCTGTGGTACAAGAAGAGCCCCATAGGACCAGAGGGAACAGATTCAGCAGTCATGGGAGCCGCCATAGGGACCAGTGACCTTGCTCTGAAGCAAGTTGAAGAGCAGAACTTCAGGGACCAAGAAGCATCCCAAGGATTTCAAGGAGGCCACTGAGCATACGAATAATACATTGGTGGCCAGAAGATCCTGGACCAAGAGCCTTAAACTCTGGGACAGATGGGTACCAATAGTGGTCCACGGGTGATCTCTGGTGCCTATCCAGTGAGGAGGAAGAGGGATGACCCCAACTTGTATCCTGAAGAACCCTGGAGGTTCTGCAGTGACAATGGAGCAGCCAGCCCCAGTGAGGGGTGTGGGAAAAAAGGAAAAAAAAAGAAAAACTACAATCAGTCAGTCAGGCTCATCTGAAGCCCAATATGGAAGCAGCATTGGTGCCAAAGAGTAGGAGTGAATCTGCATTGAATCCTGGTGTTTGTCCTCACTAAAGATGGAAAGCACAACTTCAGCCTTTAACATTTTTTCTTGTACTTCTGCAGCCCAGTTTCTGTTTTGTTGTTTGTCCTCTCTCTCCCCCACACCCAAATCACGGTAGACAATATAAACAGGTGACTGCAACCACCTATCAAAACTGACTTACAGTTCATTTTCCCAATTCAATTTCATGCAGCCATCACATGGAATCACAAGAGTATTTAAAACATTTTATCTTTTTGAATCTTCATACTTAGTTATTTCTTGTACAGGTGTAATAAAATCGCACATGCTCATAATGCAGATTACAAACTTCGGAGGAAAGTGTCAAAATGGTTGGTATTCACTACATCCAACATTTGGGCAAAGCTGCAGTAGACCACTACTGTAAAAAAACTTCGTAAATAAAATGTTACAAAACAGTACACCACATTCAATACTGTATGCATGTGTACCAAATACCATAAAGGTACTTGAGGTTCAACATTCAAATTTTTGAAACCAAAAATATAGTTTTCTAATAGATCCCATGTAAGATTTCCGAACTGAACCTATGTCTAATTACAAATACACACAAGTAACAATGAAAATTCTTCACTGTAGCCAAGGATATTTCTCTTAAATATTTTTCCCTTCTGCATCTTGGTCACAGTCCAACAAAGAACTTATTTAACTAAGCACAAAATCAATGGGATTGCTTGCAGCTGAACTACTTGCATGCCTGAAGCACATGTTTTAAGTACTTTGCTTGATAAAGGCTATAGATGACTTGCATTCCTACAAAGAACTAAGTAGAACAGTTCTACCAAAATCCAGGATTTATTTTTAAATTTCTTGTAAACACAAAGTATAATAGTTAAAGTTTGATATGTCATCTGGAATACTTTAAATGTTCCAGCTGGTGACATATTGGATATTAGACTCCAAGTCCATCAGTACTAATGTTACGTCTGCTCTGGATGAATGTTAAAGATTCCATGACTTTTCCCTAGTAGTAGTACAACTTGGGCATTTTAAGACAAATATTCTTGTCTTCCCACTTGTGCGTGGCACACAGTAATTGGCTGCTAGGCTTTTCTCTAGAGCTGGCCACATTTCAGTGATGACATATAATAATATGAATAATTTAAGTGCTATGCGTCAATTCAAGATGCTATATACTTCACATTGTATCTGAACAAAATTACAAATTGTTCTAAAATTGCTGCAGCACTTATATAGTACTGATGATCCAAAAAGGAAATGGAATCAGTTATAATATGAAATAGCATTGAAATGTGCAATAGTTAATATTCTGCTTTTGCCTCAAATGAAAAGATGTGACTAGTCTCAAATCGAAAAACTATATAATAGTAATGACAAAACTATTAAACACCCCGTTTGTCTCTATACATAGGCAAACTAGAAAAGTAAACCCATTGTTGCAGATATTTTAACTACTGGGATACTGAGAAGATGAATCCTTTAATATTTTTCTTTCATTTTGCTCTTCTACACAATCAGATAGGGTTATTGGTGACTCTCTCGTTACATGGCTAGTTTGAATACTGTCTTTTGAAGGACAAGGATCTACATCACTTTGCTAAAACTTAAAATGAACTTTTAATTGGGTTTAGAAGTAAGATGACCAACACCCTTATTCAACTTCCAGAATGATTTTGGTGTGAGGTTGTGTTTGTGTTTCGGGGGGGGGGGGTGTTTTGTTTAAGAAAGAATACAGGAATTTAAAGTTGTACTATTTTTCATCACTTTCATGTCAGCCAATATCTGTATTGTAAGTGAGACTATGTCCATTTTGAGAAATGCTCATTTCTCAGTCTTTTGTGCCTTAACACTGGTCTAAAAAGTGTCATGCACACTTATGCTACTCTAGGACTATAAACAGTTCTTTACTTTACTTCTATGTCCTTTACATTAATTTGGACATTTGCTGGAATCTATTTATTTGTTGTTTAGGGGGAAATCTGACCTAAGATCTCCTCTGAATGTTCTTCTTTCCAATCAAGATTAAAACTAATCTTTATGAAAAACATGATCAACGTTTCACAGTTCTGCAACAGACTTCTTGCATGTTTTTGGGAAGGTCATTTAATCTCTCTGTGCCTCAATTCCCCCATCTGAGAACATCTGCCTTGGCTATTTTGATCAAATTCTTCAGGGCAGACTGTTTTATACTATGTGTACACAAGTAGCACAATGAGGCCCAATCTTGGTTGAGGCCATGAGATACTACTGTAGGACAAAAAAATATAGACACCACTTGGGCATAATATATTCATTGTCATAAATATCACAGCAATCTGATTAACAACAAGCTCTCTTCTACTTCTCAGGATGTATGAAAGAATGACTGGTACATACTATCAATGCAGCAATAAAACATTTTTGTTAAAAAAAAAATGTTTGAGTGCATATAGTTCACAATCCTGCGTATCCATCCTCAAACTTGTTTGGGTGTGCAGTGCTAAGAAGGAGTTTTCATTTTTAAATGTGACTTTCACCAGATCATCCACTAGGTCAGGGGCAGGCAACCTAGGGCACATGAGCTGATTATCAGTGGCACCTCGCACTGTCCAGGTCCTGGCCACAAGTCTGGGGAGGGTGGGAATGCATTTTAATTTAATTTTAAATGAAGCTTCTTAAACATTTTTAAAACCTTATTTACTTTACATACAACAATTTAGTTATATATTATAAACTTATAGAAAGAGACCTTCTAAAGATGTTAAAATGCATTACTGGCATGTGAAACCTTAAATTAGAGTGAATAAATTGACACCCCCTTCTGAAAGGTTGCCAACCCCTGCAATAGGTCGCTAGCCAGCAGATTTCTTACACTAGTACTCAGTGTGTGCACAGTTGAGGTGAGGTACAGAAAAAAAGTGTCCCTAAAATTTCCAGATAACTTTATTCCTTAAAATGATCAGATAAATCAAACACGAAGAGACAGAAGATTTAAAGTTAAAAAAAATCCTACTGAGATGAAATGAGGCAGCTAATACCTCTCATAAAAAGGATAAATCTTGTCCTCTCCTCTATGACTGTCAAAAGCTTTCCCAATAGGAGAACATGTTGTGTTCCAGTGCATAGGGATTTAGAGAGCTCATGCAGGAAACAAACTTTTATTCCATGAAACCAGCTCCACAGGGGTTCCCTGCATACCCGTAAACAGGGATTTAGGAGTATGATTAACAGATCCTCTACTTTACAGAGTCACCTCTTAATTCTCCCATTTGTAGTTGGAGCATAAATAGTGTGTAGGCTAGAGTAGCAGCTGTATAGTGGCCTTAGAGAGAGGAAGGAACGATTTCTTCCCATGATGATCCAGAGGAATTCATCAGTGCAGGGTCTGGTTGCTCAAAATATGTACTATTAAAGCCAAGATTTATGACTTAAGCAGTTAACCTCATGTGTCTGCTGATCAGTAAGTTCATATTTGGAAGGTCCTGTTTACAACTGCAACAGCTAGAAAAAAAAAGTGCACATTTAAATTCCACGTAAGAAACTGAAAAATAGCCTCTCTCTCTCTTTCACCAGAGAAAATTTCCTGCTCACCACTGGAGAGTGGACTTCTCAATCCTGCAATAAAAAGATGGATCCTAGATGCACTTATACCTAGTCTGCCCCTTTGTGCATACTTAGAAACAAACGTTACTTTGTTTCTTTTAAAAAAGGAGATCAAATAATTCATTTTTTTCTAATACCTAAAAAATGAAACTATCATTAGGCATTCAAAGAAGAATTATTTACTTATTTTAAGAGAGACCAATGTCTTAGTAGATATCATTAGTTATGAATGGGTTATATTTAGAATACAATTCAATATTGAAGTGTGTCAAAAGAAATGTTTTCTGAACTATATGAAACCACTAACTCTTGAAAAGTGGGGATCACATGCTACAGTGAACTGAATTGGTTCTTATTCTCTTCCATTAGTTTTTCCTTTAGCCCTTTTCTTGCTTCTGCCCATTACTATAGTTTTACCATGTTTTCCTTCATAGTTGTTATAGGTACTGTTAAGTATTAAAAATACATTTCTTTATAAGATTCAGTGTGCCAGTCACTCTGTTCTTGTATCAGCAAGATCTTTATAATGGAAGGTTTTCTTCTGACAAGCAATTCTAAACTATGGCACCTGAGGGTCTCTGTTTAATCTCAATAACTTGGACAAAATGAGTGAGTAAAAAATGCAGGGTGTCAGTTTCAAAAGTATTTCACCTCAGCTCTATGAATCAAGCTGGATTCTTACCTTCTCACTTAACAGCACTAATAATAAAAATTCTGCAGGCCAAACTAGACCCTCACTTTCACTTATGCAGACACATTACCTTCAAACTGTATCCCATTTAGTCACAGCTCTACTGCCCCATTGTTTTCACTGAGTCTGCACAGGTAAAACTGACTGTAACTTAGGCCTGGCTACACTACGCGTTTAAACCGATTTTAGCAGCGTTAAACTGATTTAACGCTGCACCCATCCACACAACGAGGCCCTTTACATCGATATAAAGGGCTCTTTAAACCAGTTTCTGTACGCCTCCCTGACGGGAGTAGCGCTGAAATCGGTAATACTATATCGGATAGGGAGCGTGGCCGCAAAAGCGGTATTGGCCTCCGGCGGTATCCACAGTGCACCATTGTGGAGCTCTGGACAGCAATCCGAACTCGGATGCACTGGCCAGGTAAACAGGAAAAGGCCCTGCAAACTTTTGAATTTCATTTCTGTTTGCCCAGCTTGGAGCTCTGATCGCACGGGTGGCGATGCAGTCCCAAATCCAAAAAGAGCTCCAGCATGGGACCGACGGCGAGATACTGGATCTGATCGCGTATGGGGAGACAAATCTGTTCATCACAGCTCGTTACAGAAGACGAAATAGAAAGCATTTGAAAAAATCTCCAGGCTATGACAAACAGAGGCCATAGCACAGTACTGTGACAAGCGTAATGGAAAGCCAAAGAATCAAATGGATGCTCATGGAGGAGGGAGGGGGCGTACTGAGACCCAGCTATCCCACAGTCCCCGCAGTCTCTGAAAAGCATTTGCATTCTTGGCTGAGCTCCCAATGCCTGTAGGGTCAAACACATTGTCCGGGACGTTTCAGGGTATATCGCGTCAATTTACCCCCCTTCCCTCCGTGAAAGAAAAGGGAAAAAAAAAAAAAAAATCATTTCTTGACTTTTTTATATGTCACTATGTCTACTGCATGCTGCTGGTAGACACGGTGCTGCAGCAATTAATAGCAGCATCCACTCTTCTCCCCTCCCTGGTGGCAGATGATACAATATGACTGTTATCCATCTTCATCATCAGCCCGTGAGTGCTCCTGGATGGCCTCAGGTGAGGTCAGCTGGGGGCACCTGGGTAAAAATAGGAATGACTCCCAGTCATTCCCGGTAGATGGTACAGAACGGCTGGTAACCGTCCTCATCATAGCAACTGGGGGCTGAGTTCCATCAGCTCCCTCCCTTTCATGTCTAAAGAAAAGATTCTGTACTGCCTGGACTATCATAGCAGCAGGATGCTGGGCTCCTCTCCCCCCCACCATTTAATGTTCTGCCTGGACTATCATAGCAGCTGAAGGCTTCCTCCCCCTCATTTTATCTCATAAAAAAATCAGTGTTTCTTATTCCTGCATTAATTATTACTTCATTACACAAATGGGGGACACTGCCACAGTAGCCCCGAAAGGCTGGGGGAGAAGGGAATCAACAGGTGGGGTTGTTGGCAGGGGCACCCCCCCTTGAATGGCATGCAGCTCAACATTTCTGCGGGATCTGACATGGAGCACCTGTGCTTTCTGGTTCTCTGATACACTGGTTCTCTAGTACACTTGCCCCATATTCTAGGCAGGACTGACTATTTTTAGATAAACCATAAAGGAGGAATTGACTCAGCGAGTCATTCCCATTTTTGTCTTTGCACCCCCGGCCGACCTCAGCCAGGAGCACCCATGACAGCAGCAGATGGTACAGAATGACTGATAACTGTCATCTCATCTCCAATTTACAATGGCGAAGCAGATAGTACAGAATGAGTGGTAACCACCTTTGCTACCTTGCAATGGCAAATGAATGCTGCGGTGTAGCACTGCAGTACCGCCTCTGTCAGCGGCATCCAGTACACATACGGTGACAGTGACAAAAGGCAAAATGGGCTCCATGGTTGCCATGCTACGGTATCTGCCAGGGTAATCCAGGGAAGAAGGGCGCGAAATGATTGTCTGCCGTTGCTTTCATGGAGGAAGGAATAAGTGACGATATTTACCCAGAATCACCCATGACACTCTTTTTGCACCATTATGCATTGGGATCTCAACCCAGAATTCCAAGAGGCGGGGGAGACTGCGGAAACTATGTGATAGCTACGGGATAGCTACCCACAGTGCAATGCTCCGGAAATCGACGCTAGCCTCGGACCATGGACGCACACCGCCGAATTAATGTGCTTAGTGTGGCCGCGTGCACTCTACTTTCTACAATCTGTTTTACAAAACCGGTTTATGTAAAATCGGAATAATCCTGTAGTGTAGACATACCCCTAATTGAGTCTGACGCATAGGAAACACAACCCGGCTGACTCAGATAAGGTGGCTCTGCACTGCTAACTGGTGTAAAAACTAGTAAAGCCATTGTTAAAGCTGCAGACAATTCTGAATGTACAGAAGGAACTGAATACTAGAGTAACAATAGTACATAGTCCCTTTTCAAATTAAAATATTTCAAGAAAAAAAAAAAAACCCACCCACCACGGCTATTCCTATTAGCTACAGAAGAACGCTAGGGGGACATTGACTTGCATGAGAAGCCAACTTTAGAAGCTAGTACTCATTTGATTGAAAAAAGTTTGTACTGCAGAGTCAACTTTCCCCTTTTTGTCATATTGTTTTTATGTTTTGAGCCAGTTGCTTTCTATAAGCTTGTACCCAAGACATTTAAAAATCTTACACTGCTCATCTTAATTTATATTTTTAAATTTAGGTAAAGAGGATTAGTATTACTGCTAGTTAAATATTAGTATCAATAAAGATACT
The DNA here is from genome assembly GCF_003597395.2 of Chelonoidis abingdonii. Taxonomy (NCBI): domain Eukaryota; kingdom Metazoa; phylum Chordata; order Testudines; family Testudinidae; genus Chelonoidis; species Chelonoidis abingdonii. The sequence continues at coordinate 70,923,600 of NC_133773.1, forward strand.
GCAGAATAAAAAGTAAAAGTCTATGGTCTTTAAATTGTCTGGAGATGACGTGCCAAGAAAACAAACTTGGTATTCAAGCAAATGTTGTTAGTGTATGAAAACAACTGCTTCTTATGGTCTTATTTAAAAAAAAAACAAACACTGATTAAATGCTAAGAGTACAAAGGAATTTTTCAATACGAAGCATGCATGACAGGACCGCTCTAAGAATCTATGAAGACCTCTGAGAAGTAACTTGTGCTGCAGTTAATCTGCATCACAAGGACAGTGTCTTCTTGCAGCATGAGGCAATACTTCAACAGTGAAACAGACCTATTTCCATTTTTTTTCATTTCAATTAGTATGAAGTGGCCCACAGTTGTTTAAAAAAGGTAAAAATACATCCCAAAACAGTAATTTTAGCAAAACAGCACATAAAACAGAGTACAGACTTGCAGGTTTTCTCATCATTCTACCTTTGGAGTGGGGTGAGGTCTCACCAGTGGAAGTGGAAGAAGCTGACAAATCCCAGAGGACTAAAATCATTCATAAAGAGGACCTTTATTTTCTCACTGTCCCATTGTCAACCAACAAATCTCTGCTCAGTGCGACTCCCCATTAGGCTTCCACACAGCGGACGCCTCAAGACCCCCTCTGCCAGAGATGAAGAGAAGTTGAAACTGCCATTAGTGTGAGCAACTTCTAAGCACAAGTAAGTGCTGACAGTCAGCATTAACTTGCTCTAAAACATCTCACTATGTATGTAAGTAAGGGGAGATAGGGTGTCTGTGCAGTCTGTCCCCATTACTCCTCTCCCTTTTTATTCCTCCCTAAGTTGCATAGTATCAGAGAGCTGTTTGGGTCTAAAAAAGGGGATAGCACTATCCCCTTATGGTATGTCTACACTATGAAATTAAATCAATTTTATAGTCAATTGTGTATGTCCCACTAAGTGCATTAAGCCAGCGGAGTTCGTCCTCACTCTGACTTATGGAGCGATGCACAGTGGGTAGCTATCCCACAGTTCCCGCAGTCTCCACCGCCCATTAGAATTCTGGGTTAAGCTTCCAATGTCTGATGGGGCAAAAACAGTGTCATGGGTAGTTTTGAGTAAATGTCAGTCACCCCTTCTTCCATGAAAGCAACGGCTGTCAATCATTTTGTGCCTTTTTTTCCTGGGTTACCCATGCAGACGCCATACCACGCCAAGCATGGAGCCCACTCAGCTCACCATCACACACTTTAAAAGCTTGCTAGCGCTGTTTTCTGACTAGGTCAGACCTAAGCCCAATCAACATTCCCACTGTTATTGCTGCTTGCTGTGTGCTCCATAATATCTGTGAGAATAAGAGGGAAAAGTTTATGGCGGGGTGGGAGGTTGAAGCAAATCACCTGGCATCCCATTTTGAGAAGCCAGACACCAGAGCAATTAGAAAAGCACAGCAAGGCATGCTGCGTGTCAGAGAGGCTTTGAAAACCAGTTTCATGACTGGCCAGGCTACGGTGTGACAGTTATGTGTTTCTCCTTGATGCAAACCCGCCTCCGTTGTTGATTTTAATTTCCTGTAAGCCAATCACTCTCCCCTCTTCGAAATAAAGTAACTATTGTTTTGAAACCATACATTCTTTCTTTATTAATTTAAACAAAAATGAGATAATGGACAAGGTAGCCCGGGTGAGGTGGGAGAGGAGGGAAGGACCCGGCCACATTGCTTATTGTAGCCATACTAAAAATCAAACTGTTTGAAATGCCAGCCTTATGTTGCTTGTGCCATCCTCTAGAGTAGAGTGGCTGGGTGCCCGGAGCCTCCTCCCCACGTTCTTGGGCATCTGGGTGAGGAGGCTATGGAACATAGGGAGGCTGGTAGGCAATTATACAGTGGTGCTCTTGCTGGCTTTCCTGCAGCTCCAAGAGACATTTCATCATGTCCATTTGCTCCCCCATTAGCCTCAGCATTGCATCCTGCCTCCGCTCTTCGCACTCCTTTCCTGGCCTCTGCCACTGAATGCCTCCATGCATTAAGCTGTGCACTATCACTGCAAGAGGACTGCATGAGCTTGGAAAACATGTCATCACGAGTGTGTTTTTTTTCCCTCCCACCTTCTAATCTGCAATAACCTCAGGGAAGGAGATGATAGGGGGAGCACAGAAACACTCTACGCTCTATGATTCTGGGGGGACCGCATGGTCACATGTGCTGCTGAGTTCGCGACGCTGACCGAACAGGAAATTAAATTTGAAAAGTTCCCAGAGCTTTTCCTGTGTACCTGGCTAGTCCATCGGAGTTCAAAGTGCTGTCCAGAGCAGTCACATTGGAGAACTCTGGGATAGCTCCCAGAGGCCAGCACCGTCAATTTGCATCCACACTATCCCAAATTCAACCCAGCAAGATCAATTTTAGCACTACTTCCCTCATCAGGGAGGAGTACAGAAATAGATTTTAAGAGCCCTTTAAGTTGACGGAACTGGGTTGGTTGTGTGGTCGCATTCATATTAAAATCTAACTAACGCAGCTAAATTCGATCAAACCCCGTAGTGTAAACCAAGCCTTAGAATACACTGAAACAGACTCACCAGTTCCATATGTTGAATCAACAGGGCATGATCGGCATAACGAGCATAAATCATGCAGGATAGAGAAATTTTATAGCCTGTTTTTACGGTAACTGCTGGTATTCTCCAAATTTCAAAAAATTGGTTTACAGAATCAAGCCATGTTTTACATTATAAACTAGGCGTCGGCAACCTATGGCACACATGCCAAAGATGGCACCCGAGCCAATTTTTAATGGCACACTCCTGCCTGCTGGGCTCCCGGCCACCAGTCCCACTCTGCCCATTGCCAAACCCAGGCCCACAGAGGGATGAGCAGGGCCAGCGGCTGGGACTCTGGCAGGCAGCAGCATGCCATTAAAAGCCTGCCTGGCCCGCTCTTCTCCACCCCTCCCGCCAGCATTTCCACATGCTTTCCTGACCTCCGTCACTTCCAGCGGGAGGTTGCATTTTCGGGTTAGCGTGTCCATACCACTACTTGGTGTCCACAGAGTCTGAGCGGCCCTGGTGCACCCCCGCTGGCAAGGGCAGGAAAAGAGACCCAGCCTCACAGGAGTTGCAGCACCCGCGAGGCCTCTAAGTAGGTAAGGGTCCTTGGTCCCAGGGTCCACCTGTGCCCGCCTGCCCCAAGCACGGCCAGCCCCACTCTCTAGACTCAGGCAGGCTACCCCGGGGTTGGAGCCCCAGTCCAGGATGAGCTCAGCTCTGTACTGGGGCAGGTCGCATCCCACAGCCCGAACCCAAGCCTGGGGGCTGTGGCTCACCACCTGCTGGACCCTGGGAACAGCTGGGTCATGTCTCTTTCCCCACCCCAGGTTACTGGACCCTGCTCCACCCCCTCGAACGACTAGAGCCCAGCTGGAAACCCAGGAATCCAGAGTCCTCACTCCCAGCACGCCTCCTCGAAGCCCCAACTCCCACCCTGCTTCCTGCCCTGCTCCTCCATAGCCCCCTAAGCCCCTACCCTGATCTCTGCACCCCCTCACACACACCCAGAACTTTGCCCTGGCCCCTGCACTCCCCACATCCCCCAGTCCTGACCCCTCACATACACCCAGCCCCCTGCACTGACCCCTGCACAACCCCAGCCCTGACTCCAACACCCCCACACATACCAGCCCCACACACCCCATGCCCTGACTCCAGCACCTCCTCACACACACCCAGCCCCCTGCCCTGACTCCTGCACCCCCACATATAGCCAGTCCCCACACACCCCTTGCCCTGACTCTTTCACCTCCCACATCCCCACCTCCACCCTGAGCACCAAATGGGAGCTCCTGCACCGCCCCTCCCCTCACTCCCATCTGCACTCCTCACACCAAAAGGGAGCTACACAGATAAGCACTCCACACTCAAACCTTCTGCCCCAACCCTGAGCCCCCCTCCCTCATTCTAACTCCTGGCAGACCCTATACCCCAACCCCCAGCCTGCTCTTTCACCCTCAGCCTTGTGCTCAGTGCACTCCCACCCTCAGCTCAGAGCAGAGAGAGAGGAAGAGAATGGGTTTGAACCAGGGAGAAGGTAGGTACCCACTCTATGTGGGCAGGGCTGGGACCCCAGACCAGAAGCTGGCTGAACCATTCAGCCCACTGCCAGTCTGGCGCCCCGGCTGCCAGCCCCACTCAGCCCACTGTTGGCCTCGGGTTCTGGTTGCCAGTGTCCTGGTTGCCGGTCCCACTCAGCCTGCTGCCGGCCTAGGTGAACAGAACCCCAGGCCAGCAGCGGGCTGAGCGGGCCGGTGGCGTAAAATCAGCATTTTAATTTAATTTTAAAGAAGCTTCTTAAAACATTCTGAAAACCTTGTTTACTTTACGTATGACAATAGTTTAGTTATATAATATAGACAGAGACCTAAAAAATGTTAAAAATGTATTGCTGGCACACGAAACCTTAAATTAGAATTAATAAATGAAGACTCGGCACACCACTTCTGAAAGGTTGCCAAGCCCTGTTATAAACTGATTAAACAGGAGCGATAAATTGTATTTATTGAGAATTGCACAGAATGTTTGTGACTCACTGTGCTCATCAGGTTTTCTAGAACAGAACAGCTTTAAGTTTCACTTTTGGTCAGTTCTTGAAATAGAACTGACTTTCCAAATCTCTCTGCTCCTGAGGTCTCACATTTAGACGACAATTCAAAAGGTCAAAAATGTTCTCTCGCAGGGTTTGAGCTTGCGCCATTCAAACCAATGAAGATTCTCTCACGGACTTGAATGGGAGTAGGATCAAGCTCTTAATCTCCAAGAGCAATGCAGATTAAAAATACCTTTACATATCAAACTGCTGTTAGGTGGCTAGTCAGAGATTTCTTCCATTCAGTGGTAGCACAATCATTGTACCTTTGGCAGTAAATGAACTTTTGAAATCAGGCCATTTCAAGTTTGCAATTTATGATGACTGACAAATTTGGTGGAGGACTAAGTGTGGTCATCCTTAGATTGTATCCTCAGATAATATTCTCAACATTAGAACTATTACCTACATTTCTGTAGGGAATATCACAAACATTTTGATATTCGAGGCAATTCAAATTTTCAGAAGTAACAGCTGTAGATATCTACAGTATAAAAGACTTAGTATTTACATATCTATGGCATCCTGTTACTTGGAGATTTTTGGATGAACAATAAAGGTTATGTCTAGATTATTAATGGTTCTGGAAACCCTATGGCCTTTTTTGCAAAAATAAAGTGTAAGTTCCATGTCGTAGTGAATTTCCATTTAGCTGACAAAGATTCTAAAAATGTCCCCATGGTTTTATTTCCCTTTCCTTGCTTAATAATGCAACGTGCATTACCTTTGTGTTCACAGCGTGCAGAATAGAATGACATAAATTTAGGACAGGAAAGAACCTTGATAGGTCATCTAAACAAATCCCCTGCACTGAGGGGGGCTTGTGAGTCCCTTGTATCCAGACTATCCTCTTCTTAAAAAAACCCCAGTGATATAGTTTCTCCATTCTCCCTAAGTAATATGTTATGGTGCTTAACTACCCTCACAATTAGGAAGTTTTTCCTAATGTCTAAGCTAAATATCTCTTGCTGTAATACAAGTCCATTAGTTTTTGTCCTAGCCTCAGTGGTTAAGGTGAACAATTTACCTCCCTTGTCCTCAAAACAACCTTTCACATATTTGAGGACTTATGTCCCCCCCCTCGGTCTTCTCTTCTCCAGAATAAACAAACCCCATTTTTCCCCCCAAATCTTTCTTCATAGGTCATGTCTTTTACACTTAATCATTTTGTTCCTCTCCTCTGGACTTTCTCCAATTTGTCCACATCCTTCCTAAAGTGTGGTGTCCGGAACTAGACACAGTACTCCAGATGAGACCTTATCGGTGCTGATCCTGCATTGAGCACAGCTTGGCTGGGCCATTGTGTCCTTAAGCTTACATAAATGAATAATGTATCAAACTATATTAATCTAACAAATCAATGTGAATTTCTCCTTTAACAGTGCTTTCACTTTTAGAACTATTACATTTTGCATATATTAACTGATTACACCAGTGAGGAAGTTATGTTAGTATAGGATAATAAACAAAATGTTCTGATGGACAATTACATATACCTGCCAGATCTTTGGTTCTCTGTTGGACAATCAGAGAACATGTCTCTAACCAGTTGCTGGAAAACCATATAAAATATTCCAAGTTTGCAGGAACTTCCAAGTACATCTCTACAAATATTTCTACAGTACACAAATCATACTCAAACTATGATACACGCACAGCATTATATCTACAGAAGACAAAACCAAGTCACTTCATGTCTATTAAGGAGGATTTGTGCTAGCTTTAACTATGGACTACTAGTTTCACAATCAGTTTAAAAAACAACAAAAAAAAAGTATAATCTTCCTTTTTGTATAAAACGTAGCCACAGGAAATGCAGGGCACCAGACAATGGCTCAAATATTTCAATTAAATAATCTGGCAAATATAAATCAAGGTATTTAAATGGAAATAAAAAAATTAGCAAGAAAAAAAAAACACTGAGTATGGCTCTGACACAAAATGGCAGTGTCAGCAATAATTCAGATCAGACCTTTTCAAAGGAATCGGGAAATATTTTGATTTTACGTGAAAGGTGCTCAGATATTATGGTGATGGATGGCAGTATAAAACCTAAAGATATATCTGTCTCTCCCACAAGAAATGAATTAGACTCTCTGGAAAGAGAATTTCTTGGTATTTTCATATTGGGTTCAAGAACTCAGGCAGTAGATAGGCTCCAGCTGGTTTCTCCATTCAGGTATGGCTTGATTATTCTGGCTCCATGCCACAGATGCAGCCATGACAGGCCAGATGGCAGAAGCTACCTACAACCTTGTAGTTCTGCTGGCATCCTCCTGTCATAAACAGATAGCTAAGGGTTAATGTTTCTTTTCCCTGTAAAGGGTTAACAAAGGGAACCAAACACCTGACCAGAGGACCAATCAGGAAACTGGATTTTTCAAAGTGAGGGAGGGAACTTCTGGTTTTGGGTTTGTTCTGAGCCTTTTTGTTCTCTCTATCGGCTATGGGGAAGATCTTTTTTCCATCTCCAAGCTTCTTTCTACCCTTCTGTTCCCAAGTTTCGAGTACAAAGGAAAAGCAATAGGGTTATATTGTATTTACATGTGTGTAGCTTGCTGGAATGTTTCAAATTGGATATCTTCTTTTTGAAATCAGACTGTTATTCATATTTTCTTATAAGCAATAGCCCTGTATTTGCTCTTGTGCAGAGTTTATATGTTTATGTTCTTTTTTCTTTTTTATATAAAGCTTTCTTTTTAAAAACCTGTTGAGGTTTTTCTCTTGTTTAAGGCAAGGAACGAAGGGAGGGGGAAAATCTCTCGTGTTTAGCCGTTGCCTAGTTTGAATGCATAGCCTCAGGGAGGAAGGTAAATTGCCCTCTCTGTTTTGCATTCAAGGAGTTTAAGTACCGTATCGCCCAGGATAACCCAGGGAGGGAGAGCTAGGGATGAGATAAAGAGGAGACAAGGGGAGGAGGTTGTTTTCCCTTTGGTGTGAGACTCAGGGTTTGAGTCTTGGGGTTCCCCAGAGAAGGGTTGGGGAGACCCGGGAGAGTTTATCAGGTACTCCGAATCCTGATTGGTGGCAGCGAGATAAGATCCAAGCTGGTAATTAAGCTTGGGGGAGGTTCATGCTAGCTTCTCAGTTTATGAACGCTAAGGTTCAAATCTGAGTAGGAAGCTACGATATGGTGGCAGCGGACGTGGGAAAGATAGAATCCAGAAGCCAGTAGGAATATTATGTTTCTTTTTCCCTGCTAGGAGTTTTAGCAGAGAGAAAGGGTTTGGGTTTAAAAGTAGCCAGAGAGAAAAAAAATTTTCTGCCTGCTTTGGCAGCTTGCATTTTTTGCAAGGAACCATTAAGGGACATTAAGGGTCTATTGTTAAGCAATAGGATTCCAACTGGGAATCAAAGTAGCCAGCAAACACACACAGGTAAATAAAGTGGCTTTTGTATTGGTTAATTTACACAAAGAGTAGCAAGAAGAAGAAAAACGAGCTGCTAGGCAGAACCCAGGAGACAACGGAGAGCCAGCAGTTCAGACAACCACCAGAGGGCACCCCAACACAAGAAAACAGAAACCATGAGTTCCAAGGCTGCCCTAAAGCAGGAACGCACGAGACTAGAGGCAGAAGAACAAATAAAAAATGCCGATCACAGGCGAGACCTGGGAAAAAAAATACAAGAGATGGAGTTGAGAGAAAAAGAAAAAGACGCTGCGTACAAAAGAGAACAAGCAGCCCAAGATTCAGCCTTCCAACGAGAGATGGAAAAACAGAGAGAGGCCCACCGGCAGGCCTTGGAATTAGAAAAGGCTAAGCATCAGAACGCAGCCAATCCTAACCCCCCGTCGCGGGTTGTTGTTCAACCGCACAAGAAATTTCCCAACTACAAGGCAGGTGATGACACTGAGACCTTCTTAGAAAATTTTGAAAGAGCTTGTCTTGGGTACAACATCCCTGAAGACCAGTACATGCTAGAGCTGAGGTCACACCTCAGTGAACCCTTAGCAGACGTGGCAGCTGAAACGCCAAAGGACCAAATGAACGATTATAAACTGTTTCAAACCAAGGCCAGATACAGAATGGGGATAACCCCGGATCACGCCCGCGCAGTTCAGAACCCAAAAGTGGAAACCAGATGGTCATTTCCAACACGCTACTAACGTTGGAAGCATTATGACCCTGGATATCAGGAACCAAGGTTCAATCCATTGACGAACTGAACTCCCTCCATGAAATGAGCAGTTCTTGGATGGTGTTCCTGAGGACATAACACGGTACATCCTAGATGGAAAACCCAAAACTCTCACCGAGGCGGAGGAGATTGGAGCCAAATGGATGGAAGTGGCAGAAAGCAAGAAAGCTACTGTAAAAGGGCAATGAAACCCAGGGGCCAACCGACAATAAACCTACAACCGGGGCAACCCAAAACCCACTACAACCAAGGAAGCTACAGACACCCTATCCTTCCACCTCAAAACAGTCCCCAGTAACTTACCTCAACCCAGTGACCGTTAGCTGGAAGATGCTATAAGTGTAATGAAATGGGACATATAAAAGCCAACTGCCAAAGAACCCCACCGGGTGGCAAGTCATTACACCACCATCACACCAAAGAATCCCAGGCCCAGATCCTCTCAATCCCTTGGAGCGAAGGGAACACTGAGAGTGGGTGGAAAGAAGGTTACCGACGTGGAGAGACACGGGGGCACAAGTGTCAGCTATCCACCAATCCTTCGTGGATCCCAAACTCATCAACCAAAGGCCAAAGTGACCATTTTACCCCTTCATGCACAAGCTGTGGACTTGCCTACAGCTGAACTGCCTGTCAGTACAAAGAACGGTCAGGAATGTGGACTTTTGCAGTCTATGACATTATTCCATCCCCATGCTACTGGGGGAAGACTTGGCCACAGGTGAAGCAGGCCAAGAGTGGAATGGTTACACACACAGCAAAACCAGGCAAGTTTTCCAGACCATTTTCGCTGTTCCGGAGCCAGTCCCAGACGCGTCTGGTGTTACCACAGAGACCAGACAGAGTAGTGCGACCCCAGATGCCCATGCCAAATGGCCTGAACACAGCCACAGCACCTCCTCCAGTCCCAGGAACCGGAACTGGAACAGCAACAGCACCAAGCAGTTGCAACCACAATCTTCACACCAACGCCAGAGGGGGCCACGCCACAACTGAAGGAAGTACACAGACAACCATAACCGAAGAGGCTCAGGCAAGAGCCTGAAATACACCAGGTGCAACCACGGAGAGCAGGTTCACGCAGCAACAGAAACACCCCACACCTACATCGCTTCCAGAGGGACCAAGCCCAATCCACAGTCTGAGGAAGAACTGGTATCCCTAAGCCTCAAGGGAACAAGTTCAGACTGAGCAGGAAGCAGATACAGCCCAGATGAAGCTTGGGTGATGGCACGGAGCAACCCACACCCGCCTCTCACTCTTGCCTAAACCGATCCGGGGTTGTTATACGACACAAGGACTTTTATACAAGGAAATTCTTTCGGGTGACACCAGGAAGATGGCAGCTGCACAAACGTTTGTGGTTCCAACTAAGTACCAGGGCTCTTAGCTTACGCCCGTATGAATCCATCCCAAGTGGCCATGCTGGGGTTTGAACAGAACCAAAGATAGTTTGGGGAATCCCTACACTGGGAGGGGATGGGAAGGAACTGACCGCAGTATGTCCGGTCTTGTGAGGTGTGCGCAAAGAGTGGGAAGCCCCAAGATTTGGTCAAGGCCCCCTCCAGACCACTCCCCTATAATTGGAGGTCCGCATTTCAGCGGAGTAGCTGTGGATATTCTGGGTCCTTGTCCCAAGAAAGACACCCGGGAGGGAAAGCAGTTACGTACTGACTTTCGTGGACTTTTCTACCTTCGAGGGCCGGAAGCAGTAGCCTCTGGCAACATACAGGCTAAAGCGGTGTGCCAAGCCCTAACCTGACAATTTTGGCCCAGAGTAGGTTGGGCCCCTCCGATATCCTTACAGAACTTCAGGTAATCTAATGTCTCCTGGCAGGCTCACCATGAGACGAATGTGGGAAATATCATGGGGGTGAATCACTTGGTTGCCCCTCCGTACACCATCCAACCAATGGCCTGGTTGAAAGGTTTAATGGAAGCATACCCAGGAGCCCGAGACATGACGAGAGTAGGTTGCAGGTTAGATCAAAGTTGAATGGGTTACGGACCGCCATGACTGATAACCCATGGATCGGGCAGATATCTAGGACGAGAACTTAGGATGCGATCAGCCATTCTGGCTGAGACCAATGCTGGGACTCGTAGTAGAAGTACTACGTGGGTCCGTGGAGGATCGTAGCGGTAGCGAGCCCCGCCACCAGATAAAGGGAGATAGCTGGAATGCCTCCAAATGGAGTCGAGCATAGATGACTGGGGTAGTATGTGGGGAAGCAGGCTCATCTTGTGTTATTCTTGCAAGACCGCAGTTCAGACGCTCCCACTTAATGGTTGGCTTACCAAGAGAGCCTGGTAACAGACATCACAAGTTTTAGGGTTTTCAACCCTTTGAATCTTGTGTATGGCCACGAGGTTAAGGGGCATACAGTTGAAGCAACTACATGGGCGGAGTTTATCACCCTCTCACCGGAACTAACTTCTAGACTTGTAAGCAACCTACAAAGCACCCTCCAACATTTCTTTAGCACCTTGCTAGAGAAACACTAAAAGGATACTCAGGAAAAGCAAAAAGGCCTGGTCGATGATAAACATACCAGAGCGTTCCTCAAGAGGGAGACCAGGTTTATGGTCTTGAAAGGCGCAACGAGGCCCAACTAAGAGGAAGCATCATGGAGACGGTGCCATACAAACGAACTGGGCGGCTGTACAGCTAACTCATAATTCCCTTCTCTAACCAATTGTATTAATTCATCCACCACTTTCCGGACTTACGTGCAGTGACAGCCGCAGGAGGAGAATGAGCCCTAGTCCTGATGCTCTATGCGGAAAAAAACCTGATGAAGCACGATAGATAACACCTGGACAGGTCTTGTCATACAGTCAAGAATCCAACGTACAGTGCCACTCACGCGACGAGCGTATGTTCCTCACCAATCAATGGATGTATGATACGGCATACCACCCTGCAAGGAAGCCACACCTGAGTTGCACACTCACACCAAGCGAGTGAACTCTGTTGTGGTATGCTTTCGCACCACTCCAGGAAAGGCAGCTGAACGAGCATAAGAACGTCACCGTGACAGGTAATGCCACGAAGCGCACCTCCGGTTTTCCCCCTACACGCAAGCCTGTAGAAACAGGCCAAACTGACAGTGGAAACGCTCATCTACCAGTGCATGGCATCTCCTGGTTCCTACGCCATCACCAGATGGGGAATACCGCTTTTGTGTGGACTACCGTAAGCTAGAATGCGGTAACTGCGTCTGACAACTATCCAAATGCCACGCACCGAGAAGCTATTGGAGAAGTGGGGACGTGCCCAGATCATCTCTCAATAAGACTATAAACCAAGGGGTACTAGCAAGTACCAGCAGCTGACCTGCCAAGAAAGCCAGCCATTTCGTCACCCATGGGCGGGTGTATGAATTAAATATACTTCCTTTCAGGCTATGAAATCAACCGCCACCTCCAGAGGCGTGTAGATGGTCTACTAGTCAGGAATGGAGAAATATGCAGTTGCCTAACCTCGGATGATGTGAGCCAATTTTTTCAGACTCCGTCCCGAACACCTAGTACAGGCCTGAAAAGGTTCTTGAGCGTATCAGGCAGGCAGGAACTACTGTTAAGGCCAAAAAGTGTCAAATCGGCCAAACAAGAGTGACTTACCTGGGACACAGGGTGGAGTCGAGGACCATAAACCCCTAACAGCCAAGGTGGAGCTATCCAAAAGTGGCCTGTCCCAAAGGTCAAAGAAACAGTCCAATCCTTCTTAGGCTTGGCCGGGTAACTACAGGCGATTTAGACCACACTACAGCCAAATGCTGGCCACCACTGACCGACCTGACCAAAAAGGACCCGCCAAATACAGTTAAGTAGTGACTAAATGAGTGTCAGGAGACCTTTACCCACTTCAGGCGATGTTCACGTCTGACGCCTTGCGTGCTAAGCGGCCGCGCAGACTTTGACAAAACATTCCCTAGTTAACACCGAGCATCTGAGCGTGGTATAGGAACAGTTGTATGATGAGAGGACATCGGATCACAACTTCCATCCTGTCGTGTTTCTCAGCAAGAAACTATCGGAGAGGGAAAGCCACATGGATCATCAGTGGAAAAGAATGCTAGCCATTGTTACACCCTGGAAAAGCTAACCCCTGACGTTGGGGATCGACCGGTTCAGCTACAAACTTGACCGACGCTGCCTAAACAGTGGCTTTCGATACAGCCAAAGGGAACAACAACGAAACTTCTTCCGTTGAGTTACTTCCAGATTTGATGTTTGAAATTCAACACATTTCAGGACTTCTAACACAAGTAGCTGATGCACTCTCCCGTGAGAGTTGCCCTGAATACACTGTAAAATCTTTCCTTAAGATGTAACAAGTCTTGTAGGTTTCATGCTAGTAAGTATGGTGAAGGTGCATGTGTTTGTATAACTCGTGTTGAGTTTAAAGGTGTCGTAAGGAATTATCACCGCCAGTTGATTTTCCAACTGTCTAGTGATTTGTGGGCGGGTGTGTCATAAACAGATAGCTAAGGGTTAATGTTCTTTTCCTGTAAAGGGTTAACAAAGGGAACCAAACACCTGACCAGAGGACAATCAGGAAACTGGATTTTGTCAAAGTGAGGGAGGGAACTTCTGGTTTGGGTTTGTTCTGCCTGTTTTGTTTTCTCTCGGCTATGAGGGAAGATCTTTTTTCCATCTCCAAGCTTCTTTCTACCTCTTCTGTTCCCAGAGTTCTGATACAAAAAGGAAAAGCAATAGGGTTATATTGTATTTGTATTTACAGTGTAGTAGCTTGCATGGACTGGAATGTTTCAAATTGGATATCTTTTTGAATCAGACTGTTTATTCATATTTTTTTATAAGCAATAGCCCTGTATTTGTCATCTTGATGCAGAGTTTATATGTTTATGTCTTTTTTCTTTCTTTTTAAAACCTGTTGAGGTTTTTTCTCTGGTTAAGTCTAAGGAACGAAGGGAGGGGGGAAATCTCTTTGTGTTAGCTTGACTAGGTTTGAATGCATAGCCTCCAGCACACCAAATATGACCTTCACAACAAGAGCAGGTAAAGGAGATTGCCTAATTTCTTATACTCTACTTCTTCTTAAATTCTTTGCCTCAAAATGCTTTATACTAAAAATATTTAAGCTTAGAGTACAATGGCTGATGCTTATCTAGAAGGTGACCAGAAGAAAGAGGAAAACCAAGAACCTAGTTCCTCTAGCCATGGGCTAGAATACACCTTTTGCTAACTGACCTGCTCTGTGCTGGAGGAGAACCAACTGTCCCATCCCTTTGTCCACCCCCTAAGTTAGGAAAAAGTAGAGGAGTGGATTTCTTTGGTAGCCCTTAATCTCAGCTCTCCCTTTTGTTATCAAGGGAAATAAGAATCCCTGAACTTGCTTACTGAAAAAGAAATGCAACATGGAATAATTCGTCATATTAGCTTAATGACTACATGCTTTTTATTTCTTATAATTTGGTAGAAACTGCCTCTAAATGGGTCAATAAGAAACATTAAAATTTACTATGTAATTAATTATGTGATCTATAAAAAAAAAGTTTCAAATTCTCAACTACAATCTTTAACAAATGGTTTTCTTCTTATTCACCTGCTCAGACAATAATAAATAATTTATTTTGTATTAGTACAGTGAAAATATTGAATCTTTGTTTTTTAGGATTTGTACTGAAATCTATATTTGCACATATACACATTATCAATGTTAACAGGAGTTATGAAGACAAATTTAGTTACATTCCTGTGTCCTTGCAGACAAACCAAGCCATACTTGTTTGGCACTTACATAAGCTGCATTTTACTTTATTTCATTTTTATTATTTGCATTACCATAGCACTAGGAGTCCTAGTCAAGGACTAGGACCTCATTGTGCTAAAAGCTGTGCCAAAAAAAGGGCCCACTCTGCCCCAAAGACCTTATAATCTAGGACAAGGGACAAGAGATAAATACAAAAAAACTGGGAAAAGTAAACAATGCGACAATAATGATCAGTGTGGTAGGCAATGGCCTCAGGACAACAGTGAGGCTGCGAATATGAAGTTCTCTGAAGGCACCACAGCAAAAAAAAAAAGTTTCAAAAGAGTTCTGAAGGAGGATAATGTTTTTGCCTGTGTTTCCGGGGAACGTCTCCCTCAAGTGAAAGGTAGTATAGAAGAAATTAAAAAGGTGATTGTTTGAAATTTCAAACAAGTGGATGATAGAGGTTGACACCAAGGGAGATTAACTAAAATGTGAGGTGAGAGCATGGTGAAGAGAGTTTTAGTTGTGTGGATGCATAAAAAAAGCTGTATCTTAGAAATATTATCCAGAATAAATCTGTAAGGTTTAGGGATGGCCTGGATATGAGGCCCTGAAGAGGAGAGGTCCAAGTTGAAGATGACACCGAGGTTACTGGCCTAAGTGAGAGGCAGCATAGTGGTGTTATTGAGAGTGTTTGAGAAAGGAAGTAACAGAGAATGTTTGGAAGAGAAGACCAGATATTTTGTTCAGCCATACTGAGCTTGAGCTGATGGCTATAGATCCACAAGATGCCAGAGAAAGGCAGAGATTTGACTTTGAATAGAAGTATACAGTTCTGAAATAGTGAGGCAGAGCTGTGAATCACTAGCATAGAGATGCCAGTTGAATTTACATTAGCACATGAGGTTGCCCAGAACAAGGATCAGGGTTTGATATACAGAGATCTCAGCCTGCTTAGTACCATGTCATACACACCACTAGAAATCCTTTTATGAAAAGACTTAAAAGGGGGGAAAAAAAAAAAAAAAAAAACAGTTAAAGCATTGGAAATATAAAAATGAAAGCCTTATTTAACACTTATCTCTTGTTCCCTTTTCATGGAGAGAGTTTTTCAAAGGAACTGCTAAATGGTACCAAAGATGGTAATAACTGTCTTTCTGGGAGAAAAGAGAAGTTACTTGAGATGGATTGGAGCTGTGGTTGCTTTTGCTGTTGTTAAAAGACCGATTCCATTTCTTCCCAGGTGGTTTTTGGAATTCAGTTGGAGCTGGTAGATGTGGTGATGTCATCTGACTCCCTTTCTCTGGCCCAATCTAGTCAGGACATCTCTCAGGATTACAAAGGCCTGGGGTTCCACTGCACCCAGGCTGGGTAAACTTTTTGGCTCAAGGGCCACATCAGGTTTCCAAAACTGTATGGAGGGCCAGGTAGGGAAGGCTGTGCCTCCCCAAACAGCCTGGCCTCCACCACCTATCTACCCCCTCCCACTTCCCACCTCCTGACTGCCCCCCCTCAGAACCACCAACCCATCCAATTCCCCTTGCTTCTTGTCCCCAGACCACCCCCTCCCACGATCCCCCCACCCCTAACGGCCCCCGAGACCCCACCCCCACCTAATGCCGCCTGCTCCCTGACTGCCCTGACCACTATCCACAACCCGCCCCCTGACAGGCCCCCCAGGACTCCCATGCCTATCCAACCACCCCGACTGCCCCCTCCCCCACCTGGGACCCTCTGCCCTCTTTCTTATCCAGCCCTCCCTGCCCCCTTACCATGCCACTCAGAGCATTAGGACAGGCAGCCACACCACCCAGCCAGAGCCAGCCATACCACCGCATAGTCTAGGGCACCAGGGCAGGCCGACAGCTCTCACAGCCATGCTGCTCAGCAGGAGCTCACAGCCCCACCACCCAGAGCACTGGCAGCACGGTGAGCTGAGGCTGCAGAAGAGGGGGACAGCAGGGGAGGGGCTGGGGGCTAGCCTCCCTGACTGGGAACTTAAGGGCCAGGCAGGAGGGTCCCACGGGCCATGCAGTTTGCCCACCTCTGTGCTAGACAGTGGGAGTGGCAGCCACAATGGTGAAACTTGCTCCAATAACCAATGTTTCTCCCCAAAGTCTCATTCTTTATGGATTCACGAAAGGGACTGGTGGGAAGAATCGTCTACTCTCTCACTATTTTGGCCAACAATTAGGTCTAGTTTCTGATGCATCAACTTTGGGAGGGATAGTTCAGTGGTTTGAGCATTGGCCTGCTAAACCCGGGGTTGTGAGCTTAATCCTTGAGGAGGCCAGTTGGGGATTGGTCCTACTTTGAGCAGGGGGTTGGACTAGATGACCTCCTGAGGTCCCTTCCAAACCTGAGATTCTATGATTCTATGTCTGGTTCCACACTGTTCTTGTTTATCAAGCATATCTATCAGTAGGCCTTTTTGTTTGGACTAATTCTGTCAGTCAGTCTCCCATCCAATATCTTTTCCCATCAACATTTATTACAGTTAATTATGTGACAGTTCATAAGATGTCACAATAGTGAGCTCAACTGTAAAAAGGAAGGTAAATTTGTAGACCCAATTATCACAACAGGACTTAAGATGTAACTGGAGAAGAGGATCTCCAGAAAATGAGTGTAAACAATGTGTTTGAGTTTAATGATTAAAGGGAGATGGAGTAGTATTTAGAAAGGCAAACGGGGTCAAGGAAAGAAACGCTTGTATTGTGAGAAGACAGAAACAGAATACAGTGAGTGACTAAGGAAGAGAGTATGTCAGGGGTCAGAGGATGAGGAAACTTCTGCATCTTTGCCAGGGAAGAAGGCAAGAGTTGGGAGGGGGTGGAGAGTAAAAGGAAGCTAAGTGAAGGGAGAAAGTCACATCATATTTTGTCAATTCTCCTGGAAGACATTTGAGAGATCATGTGCGGAGAGAGACTGTTAAGGGGACAGTTTAAGGAACAAGTAAAATGATGAAAAGGTGGCTAGGATTTCAGGCATAGGATTCAGTTAAGTTAGAGAAGGAGAGGTGTTTAGCTACGACAATGGCAGAACTGAAGAGGAAAGAATGAATTTTTAATGCAGGAAGTCAGCCTGGTCATGGTCTTTCTGCCAGAGATGTTCTATATCCATAGAAGAAAAGGAAAGGAGCACAGAGAGGAGAGGGCTGAGAGCAGAGAAGTCATCAATACTGACAGACTAGAAGTCTTGGAAACACCAAGTGACGGGATTAACAGGCAACACTGAAGAGACCAGGAGATGGGTGGAGTGAATATAGGGGTGTATTCTGTCACAAAGCGATAGGAAGAGGAGGAGTATACTTCTCTCCATCTCCACCTCGCCCTCCTCCTTGCCCAGTTTCATCCAGCTTGGGCAGGGAGGTGTGAGAAGCAGCAGTAGCTTAAATAAGGGTGGGCAGTTGGAAAGGCCATGCCAGACAAAGGAATCCAGGTCTCTGTACGAGCCAAGAGCAGGAGGGAGTGAGACACAGAGAGGGCATGGACAGATGTGATCTCTTCAGAGATGGAGTGTGCATTTGCAAGTGTTATCTCCTCAGGTGGAAGACATTTTGATAGAAAAGTTTGAGAAACAAAAATAGGAAGCAGAATGGCAAATAAAAATCTCATATTTAATCATAAACCACCATCATTTTATTCTTAAAAAGTACTTCCTCTAAATCATGGATTTTCCTTTACAGGTACAGGTTAATCAGCTATTTTTTTTTTAAACTTTTACTCAAAAGAGAACAACTCATTTATCTTGAACTGGGAAGTCAATAAATCTTTAAATGGATGCCTTTCTATTATCAAATTAATGCATAATTAGTAGTTAATCCACATGGAGTAACTTTTTTTCTAAAATTACTACTGGCACCATAAAGTGTGGGAGCTCAAGAAAATAAAGTTATATTAGAAAGAAACCCTTGATTGCTAGCTTTACACACACTGAACTACAGCAAACAGACAACTAAACAGTCTGATTTTTAGCTTAAAGACATACATTGGATTGGTCTAGTTTGAAGACTGGAATAAAGCAGAAGCAGCAAGTTTGAATCCCATTGAGACATACAGAAAAAAACTACTGTGGAAAGCCATAAAAGCTTGAATATAAAATTTTAAAGTTCAGAATGATTTCATTTTATCTTACATAACCTAGGTTCTGCTAAGAGAAATGCTGGATTAAGCCCAATAATATATTTGCCTCAATCTTTACAAGACAAACAAGATCATTACAAAAATGTTATAATGTTCTTTGAAACACTGAAAAACATCTTTTCACTGAACAAAAAGCTTTAAGGGCCCTAACTCAGGCCAAAATTAGGATTTCTGCATTTTGAGCTCAGAGCCTTCTGGAGGCTTTCACAGCTAGGCTACCATGGAACCCAATTCTCATTCAAGTAAATTCCCCTGAACAGCTATCATGGAACTTGCAATGAGCTTTATTATAACTCCTTCAAGCACATGATCAGGCATTCTCACTTGTATATGCATGATGTCCAAGAGTGAGTATGTTTAGCTAAAATGCTGACATCAGAAGGGCAATGAGATATTAATTGATAACACCACTGTAACATGTCAGCCTTAAAATAAAGAGAAAGATTAGTTTTGCCTTTGAATCAGGGTATTATAAGAATTTCCATTTCATGGGTTACTCAGGTAAAAGTGGGAAGATTGAACATATTGACTCAATCTCTGAAGTTTATTCTGCAGCAGTGTAGGCCATATTGATTGTTTCTGTTATGTCTTAAATTAGATTCAGATATCATCCTTAAAAAACATAAATGTTTGCTATTTACAAACTTGAAACAGTCTTATAGTAAGGATTTTGTCATCTTTTTCAAAGAATTTGCAGATACAAGCACAACAGACCTCACTGTGCAATAATGCATAATCGAGCTCACAAATTTCATGTTCTCCTGTACACACAGGAACCTATTGTCTTTCTTAACAGATTAACTGATTTACTCTATTAATCCATCATTTTTGTTTTACAAGATTATTATATCCAATGCCTCTGAAGCGCTTTAACAGTAGTGTCACAGAGGACCCTGCTTTAACAAATAGTGTCACAGGGGGCCCTGGGTGTCGAGTATGCCCATCACTGTTGGCCCAGCGCAGGGTTGGTACATCCTGTCACAAAATAGTGGGGTCTCCCTATTGGATCAAGCAATTTCAGTTAGGGGACTCAGGGTCCCTGGCAGGGCCCAGTAAAGACTCCATCTATGCCTCTTAGGTGGGCAAACAATCATAGCTGGGGCTCTGACACTCTCAGCAGGGCAGAACAGTCAGTTTGCAGCCTCTGGGTAGAACAGAACAGAACAAAGAAACCAAACAGTCAATGGCTCCTGAGCCTCCTGGCTGGGGCAGGCAAGAGCAGTTGGGAGGTGGCGTGGTGACACTCTGGGCAGGGTAAAGCAGTCAGTCTATAGCTGGAGTCCCAAGCAGTCATACCTAGTGTGGGGCGGGGGGAGGATGAGAAGAGAACCTGGGTCCACCCTACTCCACCAGGTTCTGACTCAGAGCTTTATGAAGCTAGGATATTCCCAGTTAAGGGTTCACACCTCTGCTTCTAATACATTCCCCGGGTCACTTCCTACTACAAGGCTCATCTCTAGCACTGGCTCAGTGTCCCAGTCAGTCTACATGGCTGGCTGGTCATCTGCAGAATACTGAGAGTCCACGGTTCCCACTGCTTGAAGAACTGCAGGAGCCGTCCTTCCTCCTCAGCCAGGCCAGACTGAGCTGGGCTGCCAACTTTTATCTGTCCCTTCCACCTGGATCATGCACAGCTAGGGGGGTGGTGCAATCTTCTGGGCCCACAGTGATTATTCAGGCCCCAGTGGCCCAGTGTGGGGTTGGTAACCTCATCATGAGTAGAATACCGATTTTCCTCAGCTCAAATAAAAAAAAAAAAAAAAAAAAAGTCAGAGGTTGCATTAACCGCCTGATAGCATACTCACAGGACATGGCCACTTCCATGTGACTCCAAGAGTGGACTGTTCCCTTTAATAAATGAGTGGCCATACAAGGAATTAGGCCACAGTGTAAATGAGCAACAAACCCTTAATATTAAATTATTCAAATGTGTAACACCTAACTAAAATCATCATAATATATTTGAAATAAGCAGAAACTCCTCATATAATAGGGACATCATTTTGATGATCATAAATGAAGGCTCATGAACAGGCATTACTGGGGTACAGCATCAGAGAGATCTGATAAACTCAAACAATTTGTTTAAGAAATTCAGCATATAAAATCTTTAATATCAACTATATTGGGTGTTAAGAACTAACAATGTCACAAAAGAGAAACAGCATCTCTTCCAAGTTATTTATAACTTGAAATACAAAAAATCAGACAAGAACAGAGGGAATCTTAGACGTTTTAATTCTTATTTATATGCAGGATGGGAGTGGTAACTGCTTTATTGACATGGGCCAATATTTTTAGTCCAAGTAGAAGCAGCTTTACAGCAAGATAGCAGTATCCTTCTGGGAAAAAGTTTGACCCATGCAAGAGGGCAGCATTGCCTATGAAGTAGGAAAGGAAAGAGAAGAAGATGATAAAGAGAATGGGAAAAGATGACTAAGTGGTCAGGTTGTCATTATTAGGAGACTGATGACCTAAGTAAGATGTGATGAGACAGGAGTAGAGATTCAGGCTATGGAAGAGGTAAAAAACTTAATTTGGAAAGTGAGGAGGAGCCACTTAAGGAGGAGTGATTTGAATGGGAGATTGCACAGAATCCAAGAAGGGGAGGCAAAACCAAACTAAGACAAAAATTATACCCCATTTAAGGCATTAGCCATAATGACTCTGGCCAGAAGAGTACCTCGTTCTCTTATTGTTCCAGGAAGCAGGCAGGTTTTCCTTTCCTTTAGGCACCAGGTTAGGGGAGGAGCCACTTAAACCACTATCAATTGGGTTGAGTCAGAGCAGCCAAACTTACTGTCAGAGAAACACATTCTCTGGAGCATAGGTCAGGCAAATTACCTGGACCTGTTGGCCCAGAAACCTGTAGCAGCCAGCATGGCTTCTAGTCCTCTCTCTTGCTCAGCTTCCTTTTCCTGTTTATATAGCCCAGCCCCATGGGTGGGGCAGGTTCGTCCTTGATAGCACCCAAACTGTGCACTCCCCCTCCCACCTACAGAGAGATGTGGAGATCAGGGGAAAGATGATCTGGCAGCTACATTCTTGATACAGCTTGATCAGTGAGATGGGAAAGGCAGTCAGCAATAGGATGGTCTGAAGAAGGATGGTCCAGTAGTTAGGGTGCTAGCCTAGGACTCTGCAGAGCTAGGTTCAATTTGTGTGCCACCACAGTTCTCCTGTGCGACTTTGGGCAAGTAACCGTTTCTCTGAGCTTCAGTTCTCGCATCTTTAAAATGGGGTTAGTACTTCCCTGCCTCACACAGGTGTTGTACAGAGAAGCACAATAAAGCTCATGCAGTAATGGGAGCTATAAAAGTCTCACAGATATAGAAACAGAAAATAAGAGATTTGGTTATCAAAGCAGAAGATAACCAATGCTGTAGAGAAAGAATGCAGGAAGAAATGCAGTGAGTGTGGGGCCTTGGGGAAGATAGCAGAGTGGGGCAGAGATAACCAATGCTGTAGAGAAAGACAAGATGGGTGAGGTAATATTTTATTGGACCAGCTTCTGAAAGAGACAAGCCAGACAGAGCTCTTCTTCTGGTCAGAAAAAGATGGCAGGATTTAGCAACACCCTGTATATAAGGAAAAGGGAGACAATATAAAAGCATCCCAAAGGTTGTTCTTCTCAATGATTGAGAAGACAATGGTAATGGCACTGCAGAAAGGACTAAAAGGACAGTTTTAAAAGGGAAGGTGAGGAGCATATTTTAGCTGATTGAAAATTAGTAAGTGAAAGAGCATCCTGGAAGAGACGTCAGAAGACAAGAAGATGAGAGGCGGACAGAGTGGAACTATCATGAGCACCAGAGAATCAGATATGATAGTCACCTACATAGAATTAGTGAACAAGACAGAAATGTTAGGATGTATTACAGGCAGCATGGACAGCTTCACATACAATTAAGTATGCCCAATATTTTCATTGGCAACCTTAATTTCACAATTTCCTACCTTTTGAATGCTTAACTTTGCAATCTTAACTCTGTTAAAAGAGTATTTTCTTGACTGTAATCCACAGTCAGATGGAAAATATTATGACGACTGTGTATTTTACAGGGGTAACTGGATGAAATTCTTTGGCATGTGCTATACAGAAGGTCAGATTAGATGATCTAATAATGCTCCTTTCTGGTTTCATAACCCGTTACTCAAAATATTTCTTCTCCTGGAAGATGATGTTCAGGTCTGGTCACCATTTTTTTTTTAAATAGCAGAAATAGAAGAGGTGTTAGAGTCATTGAAATATTTAGAGAGCACATTAGGAGAAGGAAATTTGGACATAGATAAGGCATTTTTTCCACACAAATTATATAATGCTATATATAAAATGGATGCCAATAGCATAAGCAGCATTACAAAAAATTAGACTTTTATAAGGATAATGAGAATGTTCAGTTGCATTAAATATGATTAAGTAGTAAGTCTGTGATACAATCTTTATGCTTCAGGGCATATATCAACAGAAGAAATATTCCGTATGGGCAACCTTTTCCATAATTGCCAACTATAGATTTTGTTGCCTTTTCATCTGAAGCTTCTGATACTGCCCCTATCAGAAAGAGGATATTGGACAAAAACGTACCAATGGTCTAATCTACATGGCAATTCCAATGTGGGTGATAGAGACAATAAATGTAGATGAAAGCAACCAAAGGGGTCCCTGAGGAAACTAGAAATAAGGAAGAGGGAAAATGACTGAATATTATGCTTTGCTTTTTTTTTTTTTTATTTATTGAGAGTATGCACACTACATGCTATAAAAATTAAGAAACTTGAAGCACAAAAATAAATTTACTTCAGAGCTAACCCTCTATCATATATCAGTAGTTTTTTTTAAGAAAAGGGCCATATAATACAGCACACAGACTTCTGTTTTTTTTAATAGGAATTTCTGTACTGACTCCTATTTTTAATAGAAGCAGTGGGGAGGGGTGGGATAGGGTGGGGAGGGGAGGGGAAAGAAACTAACACTGTTATGGACATTGTTAATGCAGCACCAGCAGTGAGTTCCTTTATAAATTAAGTCTAGCCACCACACCACTAGTCAAACAAATCATTACCCTACATATGGAGGGAAAATGTTTCAAATTTCACTGAATGAAAGAGCTACTTTCCCAAGCTCCTGTTAATGGAATGCTTCACTCACTAGATGGAACAAGGTGTGTTCTCTTACCTAGCAACTCCTCTCTCACAGAATCATGACTCACCTTCCCCCCTCCATCACCTTTTTTTTGTTTGTTTTTTTAAATGAAAGCCTTTTCTCCTATCCTTAGGTAATCTAATCACCCCAAGATATTATACTGTAAATCTACAATGTAATGCCATTGTAAAACAGGTGCTCATTTTCACTATACTATTTTAGAAGAGGCATTATCTTTATTAATTGTTCCACAGATGCATATTTTTCAAATAAAGTTCATGGGGCTGATTCAGCACTACATTCTTCCAGTTTTACTGGGAGATGACTGGAATAATGCAGGGGGTCAATCTGGCTATATATTTTTAAAAAGTGAACTCTAGTAAACAGCAAAAAAAGTCTATACAGAGCTCCCCAGGCCTTAGGTATGCCTATAGGGAGAAAGGATGCACTGTTTCTGGCATCCCCCAGCATCATCCTCTTATTTGAATAGGGGGCCTATGGTCTTGGATCCAACCTTTTGCACTGCAACACCTAATGGAGATATGCTAGTATTGCACAACTGCTAAAGACCTGGCAAATTACTTCCCCTGGAAACTCCAAGAGTAAAGGTGAACAGCCACAACTACTCCTCGGGACAGGGCACCTATATATACCACCCTACCCCACACTTTAGGCACTGAACAAAGTTTCAATCTAGCCTAAGTGATTTAAAGATTTTTTTTTAAAAAGGTTTAAATATCTGGGCTTTAGTCACTAATAGCACACACCATGAATACTGTGGCAGTCAAGACAACCAACCAATAAAATGTATATATCATTCTGTTTAGGGGTCTCAGAATAGACTAACTTTTGGAACAGTTTCTGTCTCCTCAAGAATGAGAAACTTTAAAAACATTAATTTACACTTTTACAAATATGTCCTTTCAAAACATTTACAGTGATTTTCCAATATTACTTAGAGAACAGTGTCTTCTTTCCTAAAGAAGAACTGTCCCCCGAAAAGATGTTCTCAGCTCTGAATACAACAAAAAGGTGCACAAAACCAAAAAAAAAAAAAAAAAAAAATTTAATGTGCATACTACAGTCCATCTTGCTACAACTCTTCCCAGCTTCATAAACAATAAAAAAAACAAAGTCACACAAGTCACCTAGTTTCAGGTTTAATTACAAAATAAAAAAAAAATCAAAATAAACACTCAAACTCATGAAACAATCAAAAAACCCAAACACTGGTCAGCAAATGGTGAAATGTAGTGCTTTTCATTAGGCTTCATGGCATAATTTTGGACTCATTTTGATCTACGTGAATCAAAATGAAAGAGCATTTGCACAAAATACTGTACAATGAATTTGTCAAGTTTTGCATGTCACTATTTAGATGGCTCATTTCACCTCCATGTTAAAATATCCATATTTTAAAATACCCAAACTTCTGTACAGGTTACCTTCATTCCCCATCTCCTCTCCCCTCTCCACGCCCGTCTTCCCCCTCCCTATCCTATATAGTGCACAGATATGTAATCTATCCAAACCTACTTTTCCTTCCAAGTCAAATGCAAAACAGGCTCCCTTGGACAAACAGAATCCTTCGAGAGTACACACCTGATTTGTGAGTAAATGCAGAATCCAGCACTGTAAAGTATAATCCTTCTATTCCACTGAAAAGATAAAACTCACATTAACCAAAATTTCATGGGCTACATGCATCCAGGCCACCTCTGTCAGCAAACAAGCCACTTTCATTCCTTGAATTGAGCCTATTTATACTACTAGAATTAATGGATACTGTACAGGAAAGTCAGCTCAAGACCTGAGTCAGACCCTTCCCCATCCTGAACGCTAAATGAGAGTTGTAAGCAAACAGTGCCTCATTTGACTGAAATAGCCAATGCCACATACAGTGAAGGAATCTTCTCTTCCTCCTTCAAACACAACATAGTCCAACTAATACTGAAGAAGCCCCTTCTTGATGCAGCAAATATTAATTACTTCCCAGTGTCAAACCTTCCATCCCTGAGCAGGCTCATAGTGAAGCAAGCCAAAGGGTGCCTGTAAATCTATTTAACCAAAACCAATATCTTAAACCAAGTACAACCTAAACTGAGACCAGAATGTGGGAGGGAAACAGCATTAGTGATTCTTTAGATCTCCTGCTCTTGATGGATGGACAGACATCCATTTCCATCCTCATGAAGGACTCTATGTCATTTGATAGAGCTAAGTATCAGATAATATGGACTCATTTAGGAGAGATTGTAGGAGTCCAAGGGAACATACTAAAATGTGTCAAGCATTTCCTGGAGGGATGCACCTAAAAAGAATAATGATGAGAAACTGCATTTCCACCTCTAAGCCCCTCATTTGTGGAATCTTACCAGGATCAATTCTCTCTCTGGCCTAAGTCAACTTTTACATGTAGTCACTTGGAGAAATAAGACATTACAGACTCAAAAGCCAAAAAGCCCACAGAGAACCCACAGATGAGACACAATTCTGTTTCCTTCATTGCATATAAAAATGCAGTGCTCAACCAATGTTAGCTAATGGACAACAGCTGCTGGTTAAAACTGAACCCAAGCAAGATGGAAGTTATGCTAGCAGACAGAAGAAAATACTATACTGTAAAGGAGTTTGCAGCCACAGTGCAGTTTTTTGTTGTTTTTTTTGGGGGGGGGGGGGGGGGGCAGGGCACACACCCACAATTGGTTAAGCCAGTTCAGATTCTTTGCTGACACTGAGCTCTGACATAGCATCATTTGTAATTAATGCCTCTATAATTTCTGTTTTGGCAAGAAGATTGCATCCTATTCTGGGGGACAATGACCTGGCCTCAGTTATACATGCCATTGTGATTTGCCTTCTGGATTAAACCAATGCAATATACCTGGGCATGAAGTCATCAGTTTTTAAGAAGTTCCTCCTAGTATAGGATGCCGCAGTGAGTTTCCTCAGTAACTAAATCAGAGTCAGGGCTGGCTCTAACATTTTTGCTGCCCCAAGGAAAAGAAAGCGCCGTGCTGCCGAACCGTGCCCCCCCTCCCCCCCAGCACCACGCCGCCTGGCTGAACCAAAAAAAAACCAAAAACAAAACTAAAAAAAGCATGTGCTTGGTCGGCTGGTGTCTGGAGCCGGCCCTGATCAGAGTGGCAAGTAAAGCAATATTGAGCTAAGGAAGGCCCACCCTTTAACAAGTGCAAAGCATGTTCTCAGTAAAGTAACAGTTTAAAAGGACATTGGAAGTTTAGGAGAATGGCAGAGAGGTTGGTGGGGGGGAGGGGGGAGACAATGAGCTGCATGTGGCATCGGGGATGGTGGGGGGGGAAGACTGATGCTGAGAGTTGTGCCAATAGTTGCAACAGCTTTGTGAAGGCTGTACTAGCAGCAGGGACTTGGAAAACCCCCACCTCTTTAGGGGTGAAAAAGCCATGAGAGAAAGACTGGGTGACGGAAAATGAATACACCACTACCTCGATATAACGCCACCGGATATAACACAAATTTGGATATAACGCGATAAAGCAGTAGTCTGGGGGGGGGGGGCAGGCCTGCACACTCCAGTGGATCAAAGCAAGTTCAATATAACATGGTTTCACCTATAAACGCAATAAGATTTTTTGGCTCCCAAGGACAGCGTTATATCAAGGTAGAGGTGTACTAAAGATATGTCTACACTGCAATTTAAAAAAAAAACAAAAAAAAAAACACACACACAATCATCACCATGCAAGCCTTGGGCAGCAGACTGGAGCTAAAATTACAGTATAGGTGTTAGGGCTCTGGCTGGAGCTCTGAGACCCACCCCCTTTGTGGGGTCTCAGAATTCAGGCCCAAATGTCTACACTGCAATTTTTAGCCCCACAACCTGACTCCCATGAGCCTGAGTCATCTGACCTGGGCCAGCTGCAGCCATGCCATGCAAGCCTTTTATTGTGGTATCGACTCTATTCAGTCTCTTACAATGTGTCTGCTAGACCAGCAATCACTCCCCCAATAGAGGAACTCTAGGCTGTAGGGAGTGACTGAGGGGGGCGGGGGGAACAATTTGGGATATCTCAATAACTGGGCTGGACATTCAGATAAATCCCTAGGGGTGTGGCTCAGGACCCAATAGAGAGTGGGTGGGCCTAGGTCCCCTCACTTTGCCTCTCCACATCCCCATTCCTCTGTAATCACTGAAGCCCATGGGACAATCTGAGTACAAAGGGATGATTGAGGCACAGGCAGGGCCCCCTGTGATGAGATCCATGGGATGCAACCTGAGACTGTTGGACCAATGGGCCCCCTTTTTTCTCACAATCCTGGGTTCTCACAAGGCCTTACTGGTGGAAAGCAGCTAAGCCCTCCAGGTGCTGTTATCACTCAGCCCAACAGCATGTGAAGCCCCACACCCAGCTAGGTTGCATGAATGCTTCCAGAACCACTCATGAATCACACAGAGAAAGGCACCAGCCAAATCCCACCCAGCTCCCAGCCTTGTACTTCAGGAAAATACGGTCTTGCACAACTCAAGACCCTTTCTTTAGTGATGCAAGTTTATTAATTGGTTCACCACTTCATCAATGGAAAGTGGATATATACCAGCTTTTGTAAATCCCAGCAGATTCACCAAACCTTCAGGCAAACTCACTGGTAAAGATAAACAGTAAAACAGTTTATTGATTACAAAATATAGAGTTTAAGTGATATGCAAAAAGTCGGAATGGTTACCAAAATAAAATAAAAGCATGCAGTCTAAACCTTAACCCCTTATCACACTAGACAGTATTTAGATCAAGTAATGTTCTCACCCTCACAGGATCTTACAGTCCTTAACATATAGGTTTCTCACTTAAACCTGAGCCAGTGTCCTCTGTCGAAATCTTCTGTCTTCTCAGCATCCTTGTTGCTTGCAGCATAGTGGGGAGAGGAGATAAGACCACACATGGGGTCACTGTGTTCTATCTTATACCCTTAGTCCATGTACTTGGAGAACACAAGTTGAGGCATGTCTGGGGGCATGAAGGTGGTCCCCATAAACATCCCCAAAACTACCTCATTATCCACCTTCAAAACTCCCCTCAAAACTCTTTATTGCTGAGATGCCTACAAAAAAGGTGTGATAGTTCTTAGGCAAATGTATGTTGAGTTCACTCCCTATCATGTTGACTAATATTGTCTTGTTTTTAACTTGTATTTCCTATCCGTCTCCATTTGTTGAGTCTTGGTTTATACTTAGACTGTAAGCTCTTTGGGGCTGAGACAGTCTTATTCTATATTTGTATAGCACCTAGAACAATGGTCCTAGTCATGGTTTCTAGGTACCATGTTAATACAGATAATAAATTTAAATATAGTGCATGTCATGTTATCACTACCTATCTTTCAGAATTCTTTCTGAACATGAGTAGGATTGCATCTAGGACTCAGATTTGGATTTAATAAAAAATTCACATCATTTGTATGTTGCAGGACCTGGCACAAGGCATGAAAAATAAATGTTTCATTGCTTCTGTAGCCCTGAAGATTTCTACAGTGTGCAGGATTTGGATGCAGATTCAATAAAAAGATCTTTCTGCATTCTCAGCTGAATAGCCTTTGTCAGAACTGAGGATCACGTCATCTTTCCAAAAGACTCCTATATTCCATGCTAGAGAGACATCGTGTATTTACTTTTTTCCCCTCCACATTTCAAATGAGTCCATATTTTATCCTTTATACTTTTCTGACATTTCAACAGTTGTCATTAATACTGCATATTTAAAAAAAAACAGGTATCATCCAGAAGAACTGGTACTTCCTGCACTAACATCAAAAAACAATGACTGAAGTCTCCAGTATGTGTCTTCCAATTTGCAATCAATTGTTTATTCCAGAATATACATTTTACTCACACATTCGTGAAACATCTCTCATTTAACATCTCTTTTCGTTTATTAGCACAGATGCCTTGCAAATGAATATTAAGAACTTACAAGCAACTAAAGTGTGCAGCACCTTCAGTGAATACATGCAATTAAAAAAAAAAAAAAAGCGATGATTGAGAGTGTTGTGCCCAACCAATTCATCTTAATACTTAAAAACTTTACAAGAAAAGACATCACAGATCTTTAAAACAATTGAAGATTCCATTTGTGAAATTTTACTGATCAATCTAGTGACAGCATTTCTACTGTGCATTACTGTACATTTTAAATACATGTTTTAAGCTTTACATAGTGTTATTGTAGCCATGTCAGTCTCAAGATATTTGAGAGAAAAGGTGGATGAGGTAAAACTTTTACTGGCCCAATTTCTGCTGGTGAGAGAGAAAAGTTTTCATGCTTACATAGAGCTCTTAAGTTCTAAGATTTTCATGAAATTAACATGCAATTCTGAAAGAAACCATATACTAAAATCAACACTGATTTTGCAGAAGATTAAGAAGATGTATCAAAATATAATTTTCTAACTACATTCTGCTTAATTTTTCTACTAAAAAGGGACCCCACCAATTTGAAGAAAAACCAACCAACCAACATTTGGCTGGAAGTTTTACCAATTCAACAGGATAAAAACAAAGAGTTAAAAAAATGCGCCCCCGTTTTTTTACTTGTACATTTGACAGGACTTTGTGTATAGTCATTTGCATTGTATCTGGATAATTAGTCTATAACTCCCTTGCTGAACAGATCCTTTTAAGCACCAACAAAAAGAAACTTGAAAAAATAAAAAAAAAATAAATAAAGAAAATACTATTTAAAAAGTGATCAGAAATTAATTATTTTTTTTAAAAGTCAGACTGACAGCATCCCTTTAAAGATATATGGTTATTTACAGAAGTTTAACATTGTTTTCTTTGTAAAAAATTTATAATTAAATAAATATCTGAATGTTATACAGAAGTCAATTTTGTTGACTGTCCAAAACTGAACATTTGAAATTTGGCTAGATTCTACCATCCTCAATTCAAAGAAAAACTACTGAACACAGAGGTGGCAGATTTTGTGTCTTTATAAATAATTTGCACTACAACTTTTTCCTACACTTTTTTTTAAAAAAAAAAAATATGTAATGAATTCTTTGGTTTGACTAAAACAGAAAATGGAGATTAACAAGAGAAGGTTTAGCAAGAAGTAAAACAAAAAAGCAAGGAAAAAAAAAAAAGCCAGCCTCTGCTGCCGTTTAACCTTTATAACCACAAATTATTCAAACTGAAAACCAGTGTTTTGTAATCACTATTCTAAATAAAATTATTTGCATCTAGTGTCAAATATTTTCTCTGAAATAAGGATTCATCTGTCCCCTCCAATCAGTGGCTAAATGAACCAACGTAATATTATCACTTGTAACAGAATCATGGCTGGCTTAAGGAAAAATGATAGCCTTTGCTATTCAAAACCATGTAACTGTGACATCTCTTCTCACTGCAAAGACAACATTTGGAGCAAAATCAGACAAATATTTGGCTAAGAAATCATTCATTCAATAATGATTCATTTTTGTTAGATTAGATAGATGGACTCCTCTATGTGGTACTGAGTATCTAACATTCACTATAGCAGGGGTTTCATATTCCAAAAGGTGTACTCTCATATTCAGAACCAGCAGAGGTCTGGGGGCACGGCAGAAGTGCAAATATCTTTTGGAGCTCTCACTCTCATTGAAAACGGTTACAGGGCTGTAGTAGTAGTAGTATGGTGACTACACATCCCAAATTGGGCTGAACTCTGCATTGCAGGAACATCCAAGTCCCGATCCTAGGCTGAATGACTTTGGAATAGCATTTGTCCTAGATTCCTTGCGGCACCCCTCCGTGCCTGCCCAAGGCTCAGGAGTGGCACCAGCCTCTTCCCAGGGGGGAGGGAGTGTTTCAGGTGGGCCATAGCCACCTCCTTGCCCTTGTTCCCCCTGTCTCACAGAGGCCCCGCCCTCTGATGAGGTCAGAAGGTGGAGCCAGGCAGTAGTCAGTAGTAAGAGCTGCCCAGGGAGCCTGGGTGCTGTGGGGAGGCCCAGACCCTCCACCTGCCCTGGGTGGTGTGCCCCAGAGTGGAAGGGTTGGGAACATGGGCCAGAGACTGCTCTCAGGCACCCCAGCCACCTACCCAGGGCAGGTGGAAGGTCCAGAGCTCCCCACAGCAGCCCGGACTCCCTGGGCAGATAGTACTACTGCCCGGCTCTGGCTTCTGAATGGACCAGGGGGTGTGGCCTCAGAGGGAGCAGGACTCCTGCCTGTGTTCCACTTTTGCCTATTGAAAGTGCTAGTCACTATAACTTTATAGTTTATAACTTTATAGCCTAATTTTCCAAAACCCTTTCCCCCAAAGCGAACCATTTTGCAGATTTTATCCCACAGAAGAGGTTTTCTGGAATTTCTGTTAAAAATTAGACCTTTTTCAAGCTACAATTTGAAATTTTAGTTGTAATATTATTTCAATATATTTTTGACTCAGCATCAGTCTAAAGTGGCTAGACCCTACCTTTGTTTTCTTTTTTGGACTGCTGAGAATTGTTTATTTGTATTTTCAGGAGGGTCAGTGGAGATTTTAAAAAGAAAATTGCATTTACACTTATAAAGACAAGTGTGCAGAGTATAGTTTAAAAACATTAAGCCCACCTGACTTCAGCTACTTGGTCAGAGTCAGAGGTGAGTGGGGATGGATAAAAGATTGCAGGGATATGTACAAGAGAACAGAGGACTCCGCTAAGAGGTATAGAGGGGAACAATGGAAGATAAGGAGGTTTTGTTTACTAATATTCTATATCTTAAAGGCATTTAAGTAAAAGCAATCAATCAGTCTTGAGCCCACTGTTGAGCCACAGCAGCTGGACTAAGGCATATGTGAGAGGAGACCAAATCCTTCCCTCTCCACATCCCATCCACAGCTGCAAGACTATTCTACAGAGGCTACTGCAACTTAATGTTCAAAATAGCCTCGACGGCCCTTTTTGCAAATTCACTTGGGGGGGGGGGCAAGGCGGGCCTATGGAAGAAAAAGATGCACACTTGCAGATGCTTGTAACCCACCCTAATCCAGTCTTTGCATGGTGCTGTCCAAGAAGCTCATCTAGAGTAGGGTTCAATGCCAGAGATCCATTACTCCTACCTACCACTCCCTCTGCCAAGGGTCCTCCAAAACTCCAAAGACAGGGACAGGTGTTCCAGATGGTGAAGTCTTAAAATGTAAATTTGTTCCACTACTCTAATCCCCTTGGAATACACCAATTATCACCAGTAGGGACGCACTAATTGTTGCATTCCAAAGGATTATAAACTCAAGGCTAAGCAGGCAAGGGTACTGTTCTCCCCTAAGGAGAGGTGTATAGAAAAATTCACAACTCCTACATTTGATGCAGCTACGGATGGTAAGAGTGAAGAGCATCTGGGTCAGCCTTGCTACAGCTGGAATGAAGACATGACTATTCAGAATCCAGCCCATAGCTACCAAAGCCCCTTGCAAATGCAAAATTCAGCAGTAGCTGGGAACATCTGAAAGCGGAGACCAAAGTGGTTCTCAGTGAAACTTTAACATGTCACTTTACATCAATGAGCCATGACTTACGGTCTCAGATGCCAAAAGACAGGCAATTCTTATGCTGCTTGCCTCAAAAATTCTCCACTGGCTGCGCAAGAAAGATGGGAAGGCAAGTTTGGGCACAATGACCAGGCCAGCTCTTAATAGTGAAACTCTACTTTTAAGAACAGACTCTACCATAAAAAGATTGCACTGTACTTTCTTATCACCGGGGATGGCAGTTAACTTTCTGCAGAACCAGATGTTCAGCAACTGTATAATATAAATAGGCATTTGTTTCAATGGTTGTAATTTTAAATTGCCTCATGCTTGTGCTATTCAAGGAGATTTATTAGATTTAACACTGAACCATATAAATAAAAATGCTTTCAGATATAACAGTATATGCTATTTAAAATAAAAGAGTCACATTTAATATACTATAGGAATGTCAACTCAAAAAGATCTGAACAAATGGTGCGAAAATGCTGAGACTTACTGTTAAGACTATGATATTCATGTTTGCTTCCATCAATATTCAAAGTAGTGGATTTTACCTAATCACTTTTTTGCATGAAAAAGATTCAAATTCCTTGAGTACCCAGCCATTCTTAAAAAATTGTGCGTCCCTTATAATGTGGTACAAACTCAAGTAGCTCTCTGGCAACTACTTATTACTTCAATGAGGAGCAAATTTCAAATTCCTGAAAACTACCTTTTAAAGAATATACTTTGCCAGTATAGACAAGACCTCTTACAGCACTGCAACTTTCTCGCTCAGGGATATGGGGGAAAAAAAAAATCCCACACTCCTGAATGCAGCTAGTTTCAGCATTGTAAAGTGCCAGTGTAAACAGTGCACCAGCACTGGGAGCCATGCCCCTTGTGGAGGTGGTTTTTGTAGCTCTCTCCCAGCACTGAGCCCCAACTATATAAGCCACATTAAAGAGCTGCCATGCCAGCTCTTTAACATTGCCAGTGTAGCCACGCCCTTAATTTCTCTAGCCTTTGACCTGGAGTCACTGTCATACTTGTTGATTCCTGCTGTCTCTTCCATTTACTTTACACCTGTGGAGTTTTTTTTCCCCCTTTTGTTTTTCTTCCTAGGTTTAAAAGATGGGCCCTGCAGTTGTGCGAGAGCCAGAGAAGGAAGCAGATGTCTCTAATCCACTACCAATCCCAGCGCCTGAGCTAGAGCTCTGCTGATCCAAGGACCCAGAAGAGATACTGGGATTGCCACTGGTCATATACCCCGGGGAGACAGAAGAATCCCAGGAGACAGAGGTACACTCTACAGAAGTAGCAGGAAGTAGACCAGGGACACCAGACAATAATCCGATTGCCAGAATTCTGTTTAGCTGGTTTTGGAGGAATCCCCACTGACCCTGTGGCAGAACCATCCTACACTGGTTAAGGCCCAGAGCTGGGATGCGGTGGAGTTGGGTGGGCCAAAGTCCCCCATCTCTGCGGCCGTACCCACCCCTAGGGTGGCCCACCTACCCACCTTAGGCCAAGAGGCCTGTGTTTGTCCACTGTATACCTGAGCCAGGGGGCCAGGGAAAAAAAAGACTGCTTAGTGCTCTGCCCTGTGCAGAGGGTCAGGGCCTCCTTAAACAGCTTGCCGCTCTGCCTTGCCCTGAGACTGCTTATTATTTTCTGCCCTGCCCAGAGGGCTACAGCCCTGAGACTGCTAAATAAATGGTAGCGAGCGGCTGTGGCTTCCTTCAGAAACTGACGGGGAGGGACTGCCACAGACTCCTACACCCATGCATTGCAAAACTGTTTTTTTTATTTGTCCAGGCACCGTTCTAAAGTTTTTAAGAGAGAGATTTCCACCACTGCTCCAATTCTCTGTCCTGCTCATTAGTAATGTATAGTGATCACTCAGGCCCAATTTCATTTTTCTTAGGCTTTGTCCCTAGCCTCATGTTTCAAGAAAAAAAAGAAAAAGCCACACATATAGAATGCTTCTAGTTTTTTTAAATAATTCTGATCTTCTTCCCACTTTCTTTTGTAGTGCCTGTTTCCTGTTCTGTATTATCTGCAAAATTTATCACGTTACTGCATGTTCCTTTTTTCGAGGTCAGTGATCTGTGAAGTGAATACTTAGCACTTTTAAAGTGCTTTGAAAAATGTTAACGCTCTATATATACTGGTCCCATCTCCAATTCTTGTGATACTCCTTATCCACAGAAGGCCACAAATGCATTACAATCCAGCAGGGATGTGCCATACAGCAAGATAGACATGGCAAAACAAGTGCTCATTTCTATGATTACTTGCAGGATGAGGGACTATCCTGGGAAGCAGTGACTCTGAACAAGATTTTAATGATGTTCAACTGATTATTGACCACATGAGCTCCCACTGCGAGGCCATAGGGAAAGAGCCAATACAATCCGAGGATGCATAGAACAAGGCAATCTCAAGTAGGAATATAGAGGTTATTTTACCTCAATATTTGGCATTGGCACGATTCTGCTGGAATACTGGGTCCAGTTCTGGTTCAAGAAAAATGTTGATAAACTGAAGGGGGTTGAGAGAAGAGCCACAATAATGACCAGGGTTGATAAAAAATCAATTCTGTATTATGCAACAGTATATTCATGTAATGTTTAAAAAAAGTTTCGTAAATGAGTTCCAATATTTCCTGGATTAGGGACTCAATCTTATGGGGTTTAGGGTCTTCTGTATAGATTATTCATGTTAATCTTTCTATCTACGCCAGGGGTAGGCAACCTATGGCATGCATGCTGAAGGCAGCGCACAAGCTGATTCAGTGGCACCAGTCCAGGGGGCTCTGCATTTTAAATGAAGCTTCTTAAACATATTAAAAACCTTATTTACTTTACATACAAAAATAGTTTAGCTATATATTATAGACTTATAGAAAGACACCTTCTAAAAAGATTAAAATGTATTACTGGCACACAAAACCTGAATTTATTCACTCTAATTTAAGACTCGGCACAGCACTTCTGAAAGGCTGCTGACCCCGATCGACGCAATGAGACTCAATGCTCAGTCTAGAAGATACCATCAGAGATGCTTAGTTTTGCAATTTTCAAACTGTGGATTTGAGTCTCCAGAGATAACATGCTTGTTAACAGCAAAAATGTTTTTAAACAGAAAGAGAGAAAGAGAGAGAGAGAGAAATAAGACCTCAACCCTATTGTCCCTCTGCAAATTTGTGTACACTGAGTCAATCCCTTACCTCTCTCTAAAAGTATAAAGTTGAATTAATAGAAGATTGTAGGGGCAGAATAGATCTGGACAAAGAGAAGAAGTCTGGAGATAAATGTGAGAGGGAGGGACAGACAGTAGAAACCGAAGTGAGACTGTTTGAGCAGCATATTCCAGATCTTGAGATCTTTCTGAGTGTAGCCTGCATTGATTTAAGGTCTACCATACCATTCTCTCACTAAAAGGGAAAGCCTATAGTGACAGAAGGCTGTAAAAAAATAATTTCATATATATACACGAGAGAGAGCGAGAGAGAGAGAGATTGACTTGGATGTTTTCTATCCATATAATGAATATCTAACCCTTTTCTTGAATCCTATTAAGTGAACAGGCATAATAGTTACTAAAATAAATTTTATTCATCTTGCTGACTATTTTTACTATCCCTAAACTCTCGTTCTGAAAGAAGGAAAAAGGCCCCAAATAGTAAAGTTCAGATCTCAAGTTTCATAGGAATCCAGACTAAAATAAAGACTGAATCAACTGTTAGTTTGTGACCATCATTACTGTTTTTACTCTAGAGTTTTAATGAGCATGGTTCTCCTCTCAGCTACAGCAGTTTTAAATCAGCGTACCCCCACTGACTTCAATAGTTATTAAAATGTTATTTTACATCAGTCAGAGAAGAATCAGGTCCTTTTATCTTCAAAATCAGGAGATACACGTTTTTACAATGTTAAAAAAGTTGTTCCCACAAGTTTTAGTATTCTTTTCAATCAAGAATTATGTACAACAGTAAAAACAAATAGTTAATCTGCACATCCACAAAAGTTGCATTCGTCTATCACATCAGGAATTTTTTTCCTCCAGAAATCCTTAAACCCTAAACCCCCATTGCATTTACAAGATCAAAAATTGCTTCGTTTATCCAGTGGTCCATTTAAACCCACTGCAGAAAGGCAGATAAAAAGCTGAATGTTTATAACCAAAGATTGCATCAGGCAATTTGTGAAGACAATTACAAAGTGGCTGTAGAGCACTCATCCCACAGTCATTCATTCAAGTGCTGTCCACAAAATACTCCACGTAGTTAAAGGGGAAGGGGATGGAGGCAGGGGCAGGCAGGCAGGCCGAACGAATGAACAGCTTTTTTACTTAAATATTTAGGAAAGTTTGTTTCATTTAAGAAACCAAAAACATATGTGCCTCTATTCACAAGAACTGAAAAGGAATCTTTTGAGAGTTACCTACCTTTTCAGAAACAGATACCACACTATAACTTGTAGACCTTCATGAACATTAGGGACTCGGACTATTAACAGCATAACTGGCTGAGTCCAGAATAAATTAGAACAGCCACAAGGAACTCTTTACAGTTGTTGAAAGAAGAAAAAGAGGAAGCCAACTGGATAATCTGTCTGCATAATGGATGTTTTAACTTCCTACCGAAAGAAAAATAGTCCTTAAGAACATCTGGAACAACACGTTGGCCGCTAGAGATTTTTCCTCTGGAAACAGATAACATGTAACTCTTGCTACTGCTAATCACTACCCTCTGCTTATTAGCTGTTGGACCAGAGACATCCTTCTCTCCCGACAACTTCTAGGGGCAGCTCCCTCTGCCAACAACTACTGGTCTTAAGATACCCTTCATGAGGTTTATACTGCTCCCAAAAGCCCATGCAAGTAGCAGATGGTATTAGAGGAGCCTTCTGCAATCACTCATCTCACATACCACATGACAAAAGACAGAGCTATACATAGCCAGACCTTTGGCACATTCCTAAGACCAGCTTAGTTCACAAAAGGAGGAAAATTATCACTTCACTGCTCTGTGCAATGGATGTTTTGGAGCCTAATATTTTTCTGCTTTCAGAGACAAACTTCTGGTTTGTCTTTTAAAGGGGGAGGGGGAACTTAATCCCCCAAGACAAATGACACTTGAGTCTAGATTTTGTCCCAATCACCTTTGAGGCAAAAGGCTCCTTTGTGGTCAGAGTTAGGGGTACGGACATGTCTGGGAAGATAAAAATCAGAAAACAAAACAAAAAAAGACCAATTTGCTGCTAGCATAGCAAACCATGATGTCATGTCTGTGAAATACAAATTTCCATTTAGCTTTTCAAGTTATTCAACTAATGGCCTCTATTTAAAACGCAGGGTCTTCTGCGTAGAATTACATGACAAAGTAACTTTCATGATGATCCTATACTAAAAAAGCAACACATACTAGCATGCACAAGATACTGGAGCTAAAATCCTTGACCTCCATGGTGAAAGAGAATGTTCAAAAGCCTACATCTACAATCCAGCAAGCACAGAAATATAATTGTTACAGTACATTGCCCTAGCCATAAAACATTTTTTCCCCCATTTTGAACTGTCAAATATTTACTTTGGACTGTCAGGATCAGTTTCTTTGCTAAGCAAGTTCACTGTACGCTGAATAGCTCTAATGAAACTAGTCCAGAGTTAACTACAAGGTCACAAAACAAACGGCACAGAACTGTTTCTCCACATTTATTTTTTAAATGTAGACAGAGAAACACAAGACAAAGCACATAGGGAGCATACAGGTAATTTTATGGCTTGTTTTGGGGGGAAAAAAATCTTGTTGACAAAATCTGAGCGGTTCCAAAAGTTGAAAACAGACAGTGAAAGCTCCTCAACATGGAACTGTCAGTGGACCACTACCCTCACCTGCACAACCTCATCTAGCCTAGAAATGGTTTCTGCAAGTGCAACTCTGGGATACAGATGTGGGGACTCACATGAAAGACCCCCTACACTTATGTTCTACCAGCTTCAGTTAAAAACTTCACCAAGGAAGCCCAAAAGGGGGATACACAGGACCTGGAAAACAAGCAATTCTGGGGGACAACAACTAATGAAAGAACAGGGACAGGAGTACAGACAAACAGTCAAATCAAGGGAATGAGATGGGGACACCAAGCAGAGACCCTGGACATAGCCCACTGCTCCTCGAAGGCGTTAAGGGAGTCAGTGGACACTGCCCAGAGGAACTCTGCCTGGATACGCGAATGGACGGAGGATCGGAAATAGGCCCCACAGTCACAGAAGACTCCATTGGCCAACTTCCTCACCTTGGTTTTATAGATAGCCTCCTCCTGGCCCTGGCTAAAGTGGCCAACCAGAGGGTCCCGTGACTTTGTGGGGCCACGGATAGGGAGTGCACAGAGAAAGAGGTGAGGGGAAAAGTGCAACCAAAATCTTAACAAGATGTCTAAGAGGAGACGGAATAGGGGCTGCAGCCTGGCACACTCCAAGTAAATGTGCGCCAGGATTTCCCTCACGCTGCAAAAGGGGCAGATGTTCAGGATAGGGGTGAACTGCACCAAGTACATGCCCATGCTAATGGCCTTGTGAAGGAGCTGCCAACTGATTTCCCCGGCGGGCCTCGAGACCAAGGTGGAGTAAAGACTGGCCCTCCAGGGCTCCTCACCCTCGAGAGGTGGCAGGAGGTCCTGCCACTTTGCGTCGGGGTGGCACACAAGGGTGAGGAAGTGTACGGTGTGGAGCACGAGCATGTACAGATGTTTCCTTGGTGTGGTCTGGAACCGAACCAGCTGCAAATTGTGCAGCCAGCTCACAATGAAAGGGCGGGGGAGGGGGTGATTGGGTCCACGGGGCAGGAGTCCAATGAAAAGGTCCGGAGGGTGGGAGAGGCGTGCCCTCTCGCAGGACCCGGTTGAGGTAAGCCCAAGCAGCGGGTGGCAAAGCAGCCTTCACCTCCTGAAATACGCGCCGGGGAGTATGAGGTCTGGAAAGCCCCATGTGCTGAGCTAAGGCTATGTCTATACAGACTCAAATTTTCAACCAAGTTTGCAAAAGAGTAGGTATGCTCTTCCTAGTACTTAGAGCTTGCCTAGAGGATTAAAGAGAAGAGTGAAAGAGGTGGTTAGAGGCAAAAAAAGGCATCTTTTTAAAAATTGGAAGTAAAATCCTACTGAGGAAAACAGAAAGGAGTATAAACCTGGCAAGTAGAAGAAGGCAGGCCAGAAAGTTGCTGTTCAAACTCTGAGGTGACAAAAACTAACAAGTATTTCAGAAATAGCCTGCCAAATAATCCATGGGGCCCCTGGATGATTAAGGTCCTAAAAGAGCACTCAAGGAAGACAAGACAATTCCAGGAAAAAAAATGAGTTTTTTGCATCATTCTTCAGGACCAGATGCTCTTCACTCAAGAGTTCTGAAGGAACTCAAATATAAAATTGTACATCCATTAACCGTTGTATGTAACCAATTGCTTAAAATCCAACCTCTATACAAGGTGGCTGGAGGGCAGTTAATGTAATAACATTTTTTAAAAAGAGCTCCAGAGGTGATCCTGGCAATTACAGGCCAGTAAGTCTAGCTTCAGTACCAGGTAAATGGGTTGAAACTATAGTAAAGAACAGAATGATCAAACTCAGTTGAACTCAATCTACTAGAATTCTTTGAGAAATCAAACATATGGACAAAGATGACCAAGTGGATGCAACGTACTTGGACTTTCAGAAAACCTTGGTAAGGTCCCTCTATCATGCTGTCTGGAGTGGCTCATGACCATGAGTGCCAACGTCAGAGCAGACTGTCAAGCAACAGAGCACTAACCCCAAACTGGTTGTGTGGGCTATACTTGTATTTCACCAACCAAGTGTGAACTCCTAAAGCACTACAACAGCCTTCCCATGAAGTCACAGATAGCCCCCTTGGGTACTCTGGTCTATCTTACAATGCCCGGCAAGCCTGCCTCTGTAATACAGAGTCCCTTACACCAAAAAAATCACAATATTCAGGTTACTCCCAGTCCCAATGGACCAGTCACTTGCCCCCTAGATCTTTCATGAAAGATAAGGTTTGTCACCAATCATATAATAAACTAACAAAGGGTTTAACAACAAGGAAAAATAAGTTAGTTATTTATAAGGTTACAGCAGATAAAGATACACACACACACACAAACACACACACGAGACACAGTCTCAATTCCAAAAGATGACAGTAGATACCATAATAGGCATGCTTTATAAGTCCTTTAGGAACATATACAGCTGGGGACTACTTGCTTCTGCTTAGAAATCCTCATCCCCCTCAGAGTTCAAACACACAGGAATAAAGTTTCTTTTAGTCAGGCATTTTTATTCCTCTTCTCGAGGGTTCAAACTGATAAAACGTGTGTTGGACCTGTTTCCTTCATATGACTAGGGAGAATAATCAGTGTATGTCCTTTATGTTACATAATGGCTCATCTGAGTTCAGAGGACCCTCGTGTCTGCAGGCCCAGCACTTCACATGATTTAATGAGTCTTTCCTGTTTAGCAAGTGACAACTACAGAGTTTACAATGCAAACATTTGCTATCACTCTATAACATGGGGACTAAGTGAGACTAAGGTTATGTGCGCACCTTGTAGCGACAGCTGTGCCACTAAAAAGGTGTGCAGTGTAGCCACTGTTTATCAGCAGGAGAGAGTTCTCCCACTGACAAAGCACTGTTCACATCTGTGCTTTTCATCAGCAAAAAACTTTTCTTGTTTGGAGGAGGGAGAGGATGTGTTTTTTTGGTTCAGGTTCCAGTGTAGACAAAGCCTAATACATGCAGCATCCTACAAGCTATTCGTAAAGGTCAAAATACTAAACATTCTTATCAACTTAACATCTATTTAAACAGTGCTAAAACATAGGTGAACTAAGTGGCTTCCAACTATGCATTTGTCAGTGTTCAGCAAGACCCAGTGTGTTTGGGCCCTCTATTACAAGAACTACCTACAATGTACATGAATTAGGTAGTATTTTTAATCGGGTTGATTAAGAGTCTTGTCATGTCTTCTATGTGGCAGAAGCCACCAAATCTCTATCAGGTTGCTAGGCCTTACATGTTATATATGTTAACTAAATGATTGTTTGGATCCCGCTGTGTTGGTGTGGTACCTTTATATTGTTTGTTGTGTAGAAAGTAAAAGACCCAACACTACCCCTTTAAATTTTTCACTTAAAACCTTCTTGGGGAAAAAAAACACTCATGTATAAGCTATATTAAAGGAAAGCAAATTGTCATTACAACAATTGTAATTGTTTAGTACAGTTGGGTGTGTACAGTTTGTTTCTGGTGGCCAATTTCAGCTTAGGCTGTATGTACACAGGAGATATAAACCAGTGGGATGGCACCAGTGTATCCACATTAGTTATGCTGTTTCAGTTTAACCCTGCCTCCACATTTGTCCTTTATCACACCATTGCAGTTGTACTGTTCTCTTGATACACATCCCCCAGTTTCTGGCCCCGATCCCTGAACCTGTGCTTCTGGAAAATTTCCAAACTCCTTTGGGAACTCAGAAGAATTTTATCAAACCTCCATAGAATGTCTCATTCTTCCAGAGGAGAAAGTAGTGAGAGGGAGGGAAACTGTCAGTAACCAGTTTCATTTCCTAAACCTTTTCTCAAAATAGAAAACATAATGAACACAAAAAACTCTTGCTCAGCAAGAAAAAGTTTTACAGGAGCTTCTCTAAAGCAGTTATGAAACACCACCTGAGGAAAGCAAATTGTCTGAACCCAGATAATTACCAGCAGCTAATGGACTTTTTTTTGCTGAAATGGTTGTGTTCCATTACACCAGAGAAGCTGGCTCAGTGCAGTACTTAATGTTCATTGGTGGCACGCCATTTTAAGTCTGGCCTACAAGTGCAACAGAATTGGCCCAAGATAAGCAGCAGTGGTTACAGAACTTCTAGTGAGGAAGGAGCCTTTCTACACCTCCCATGATGGAGTGGTCTGGTGCTGCAATATCAGACCTAAAGGGAAGAGATTGCCATGCCAAATTCTGCAAAAACAGCACCAACCAAGGACCTTCTGACACTAAATTGCTGGCCAGATGAGCAGTAACTTTCTGAGGTGACTAGCAGAAAATAGGCAATGTATATCATGTTGCAATGTGTGTGACACCAAGGTGAACATGCCAAAAACCATGGAGGAGTTTAAACAACTAGGATTCCCAGACTTGTGGAGGTGCTGTTGAAAAAATATATTTGCTTATTTTGTACTCCCCAAGAAACCCCAGAGGGGTACTATTCAGTGGTGAGAAAGGCCTTGGCAGATCATATTGGAAGGTCCTGGAGATGTACTGTATACAACAGAGTGGTCAGGCAAAGTGCATATGCCAGAATGTTCAAGAGTTGATAACTATGTGTTTGATGTACCAGTTTTGAATATTTGTCTGTTATATTTTTCTCAATGTATGTAAACCAAGGACAGTGACTTCTATACATAACTAAGTGAGAAAGCAGCAAGACTTGCTATGACCTATGCACAGCCAGACAACATGTCACGTGTGGTTTTGTTAGTCTAGCCTATAGTCAGCATCCTGATGAA
Source organism: Chelonoidis abingdonii (assembly GCF_003597395.2). Taxonomy (NCBI): domain Eukaryota; kingdom Metazoa; phylum Chordata; order Testudines; family Testudinidae; genus Chelonoidis; species Chelonoidis abingdonii. The sequence continues at coordinate 70,967,392 of NC_133773.1, forward strand.
GTTAGAAAGCCTCTGTGCATGTGTTTTCAAAATGTGGTGGTGAATTTGGGTTGGAGCAGTGAACTAGATTTTTTTTTTTTTTTTTTAATTATGCATCATTTACAGATATACTGGTGGTGCATTTCTTCCTCTGCATTGCATTTAACCTTTGTCAAATATTCAATTTTGCTTTATATGAGAAGATGGACTTTTTATTTTAAAACAGTATACTTGATACTCGGGTTACACACAGCCTCTCTTTTCAAGGCATATATTATATGTAAACCCTCTTTAAGGCCAGTCACAAACAGCAAAATGAGTTTTCTATATATAAACTGAAAAGGACAAAAAGGTTGAAAGTTAATAATATTTCTCTCAATAGAATTGCAACTTTTCCACAATCTTGTAAAAGAGTTCAAAGCCCGGGGAATGGCTGAGAGTGAGGGGATATGCTATTAGGTAGGAAATTAAAGACTTGTTTGTATGCCAATTCTGGCAATGATGCTGTCAGATCTTAAGTATTCATTAAAAAATTTCCCTTCACAATTGTCCATCCTCCATTCATATTTCTCTCATTTCAAAAGTCCAGATTTTTAAGAGCAGGTTGGACAAACACCTTCAGGGATGGCCTAGATTATACTTAGTCCTGCACTGAATGCAAGGGACTGCCTAGAAGACCTCTCAAGGTCCCTTCCAGTCCTAAGATTACACACCTATTTTACATCTACACTGGGACATCTATAGCACTGGAATAGCCATTGAAATGAAGAAATAAAGTAGTTAAAAACAAAGCAAAGCAATATTGCACTTTTCTCTTTAAATACTAGGAAATGTAATAAAAACAACAATTTCTGACTGTTATGACCTCCAGTAACATCCTCCAAAGCAAGGAGAAAGCCAATAAACTTCCAGTAGACTTATTCACACAGATGCTATCAGACAAACAGCTCAGTAAATGGGAAGCTGCATAAGCTTCTGTTGGAACAAAAGGAAATATGTATTACCCCAATTTTGATCGCAGGTCAGGATTATAGTGATTAAGCATATAAATTAGAATTTTATACTATCTATTTTCCTCTCTCTTCCTGCTTCTCCCCCTCCGTCCTTTCCTTCCATTTTTGCCTGTTTGCGTGTGTTTTGATTTTTCATTGTTACACCTTTCCCTAATGTGTTATGTCCATGTAATATTGTCTGGTATTGTATTGGCTGGTCTTGAAGCTTTGACAAGTTGTAAAATTGCATAACTGCATGCTTAATGTCATTGGACATCCTGCGAAATGTGTAGTGCTTAGTAACATATACAAGCTGTGAATCATTTATTTTGTTTCTTTATGAAAAAGTAATAATTTGTACTTGAGTAAAGTTTCCAAATTCTTAGCCTGTGTTTGAGGATCACTTTTTATACATTAAATTCCAAGAGACAATGCAATGTGAGTGCAGATAAACAAGAGCTACAAACTGAGTGAGTGATTCTGCCTGGTTCATGGGTCAGGAGGCATACTAATGTAAATGTTCTAGCTATATGTAATGTCCAATATAGAATTGCTTGCAAAACATGTAAGAGAGGTTTTTTAGGTTTGAATTTTACTTCTCAGAGTCTATACTATTTTGAGAAAGATCGTATGACATGGTCCAGCCAGCCACTCTGCATGCAAGTTGCGTACTTCCACCTGCCCCAGCACAGAAACAAAAGCGAGGGTTGATAGTACAGGGGTGGGGAAATCAGAGCTAAGAAGAGAAAGTGACTAAACAGGGTGGCTGAGGAGAGATTCAAAAGCTGCAATCTGTGGTGCAGAGGAGGGGTACGAAGGGGTGGGGGAGAATGTGAGAGGAGGGAGACTAGGAAAATGGCAGAGTAGAAGCGGGTGGGAGGAAGAGGCAAAAGGAATAATTCTGGCCTCACATGCAAATACTAAATTTCTACCCTTTCACTCTAATGGCAACTCTCATAAGAAACTCTTGACCCACAAAGCCAATGTCCATATTTTTTACAAAAAACTGTACACCTGCTGTTGAGACCTTCTTGTCCCCCTGCAATTTCTTCTTCTGCTGAATGGACTCTGCTGCTTTTTCCACTACCATCTCTGGGGCCCATATTCCATACAAACAGATTTACCACAGTAGTATGTTTGCATCTCTCAATTCAGCTCCTCTTTCTGCTTATCAGCCACACTAGTATTCTCAGTCTGTTCATAGCTCACTACTTAATGTAGGTAGGCTGACCTGACATGAGTAATTAAGCACATGGGGAGGCCTCATTCTTTAGAGAGTAGAAGTAGGAATGTAGATAAATCATCAGGCTAAAAACAATGTTTTGCTAATGAAGATACGCAAATGGGTCAGAAAGCTGAGCCAGCTAAGATAAGAGGGAAAAACAAAAATAAAGTAAAAAGAAGATTAAACATGTGGACGGAACGCGTTGCACAGGGATTGGTTCCTGCAAACTAACCAAGCAAATCCAAAAAAGAAAAAAAAAGTGTAATGCAATATATGGTAAATACAATGAAATACATAAAATGTATAAAAAGGGAATTCTGGAGCTGCAACTTTGAAACTGTAGCATACCCTGAAACCCCCTTCCCCGACCCCCATTTGAGTCTGACCAACACAGCATAGCATTGGTATATGCCAAATAAAAAAACACCTGAGTGGCAAAATGTGAAGTCAAACTGAATTCTCAGAAGGCCAAGTGGAAAAGAAGGTCTAGAGTACATTGATCCAAAGTGCTATCCAAAGTGTTGCTCTTGGTGAGAAAAGCCTGTCAGAGGAGCAAGTTTTCCACTCCTACGCAGACTTTATTATTGTTTTATTATAAAAGGATGGACTTCCCCACCACCACCCCACAGCACTGGTTGCCACTCCTACAAATTTCCATCTCTGCCAATCACTTGGCCAACATGCATACACCAAAGCATTGAAATTAACAGTTCAGCTGACACTGAATCATCTGTCTCCAGTGGGGTATCAGTGTCCACACATCAGCCTCAGGCCAGCTGACATGTTCAGATCCTGGTTTCCTCAGAGAAGCCAAAAATGCAATTAGTTGAAGTTGCATAAAATCAAAGTAGCAGTATATGATCACTATAATAATGTATTTTGCAGGGTGGATAAAAAAAATTAATCAAATTTTTTTGATCTTAATTAAAACTCAAAGATATCTCTTAATCGAATAAGGATTATAAATTCTAAATCTATAGTATGAGACAATATATGTATGTAATATTTAAGAAAAGTTTTGTAAATGAGTTCCAATAGTTCATGAATTAGAGACACAATCTTATGGGATTCCAGTCTAGATTATTTAGGTTAATCTTTCTATCTACCCAATGGGGCTCAGTCTAGAAGATACCAAAGATGCTTAGTTTTGCAGTTCTCAAACTGTGGATTTGTATCTCCAGAGATAATATGCTTGTTAACAGCAAAAATATTATACTGAGAGAGAGAAAGAAATAACAGACCTCAACCCTATTGTCCCTCTGCAAATTTGTGTACACAGAATCAGTCCCAACAAAAGCAAACCTGATTTTAAAAAATTTGAATGCTTAACTAAAATTAAAAAATCCATATGCCTGTTTTGTTAAAATATTATATGTTTGCTGTTGAAGAAAAATACCCAGAATATATAACATTGTTTTATTTAACTAAAACAACTTAAATGTCTGTCTGGTGAGGTTCTCCTCCTAATACAGCATGGCAAGAAAATCCTCCAAATGTTAATGATTAACCTATTGAATTGGAGATATTTATGAAGTCATTGGGAGGTGAACTATCTGCTTCATTTACCTTTAGTAAATGAAATAACCAATCATTTATTTTCTGATATAGCTGTAAAACTAACCTGAAAAGTTTTCAAAATACATCACTTTAAAAATGATGAGTGTGTACCTTCTAAAAATGAAACCTACATCCGAGTTGTGAAGAATGTGTGTTAAGGTTATAAAAACCAACAAGAATGCACTTTTATGCAAAAATCCATGATTAAATCGAGTCTTCCTGAGTAGTGATTTAAATCAAATCCCACCCTAGTCTGTGCATTGCTATTTGTATAGTTAAGTGGCTTCTCACTAACTTGAGCCTTGGAAGGGGAGTATAGGGTAAACAAACAGAGCTAAGAAGCCACTGGTGCCTTTCGATTATCCCCATATTCACCATCTACACAAGCATTGCAATAGTAAAGTCCAGCACAGCAGAAAACCACAGAGTGGTTGGCCTTTCTCAAAGCAAGTCTGATCCAAATGGTGGTTTAAAATATTATGCACTGACAGCAGAAGTTTTGTACATATGCAGGGCCAGCTTTAGGCAGATTCCCGATTCCCAGGAATCAGACCCCGCGCCTAAGAGGGCCCCTGCGCCTTAGGCACCTTTTTTTTTTTTTTT
>NC_133773.1:70971810-70986154 GCF_003597395.2 Chelonoidis abingdonii
CCCCCCCGCCTCCAAAGTGCTGTTGAAGCCCCGGACCACCAGGTATTCAAATTGGGCCCTGCAGTTCATAAAGCTGGCCCTGTACATAAGTAAGGGTGTATTACACACAAATTTGCTAAAGGGCCCACATGGTAGTTAGCATGCCAAATCTAAGTTAGATAGATAAAGCCTTTGAGATAACTGAAGAACCCTTCCACAATTCACTGTTGTAGCAGAAAACAAAGGATCTGTGCTTTCAGAACTAGAGAACTAGGGTTCAGGTTGGTAACAGGTTTTGAGCAATAATATAGAAACTGAGTTTATAGCAACGAATTTGTTGCAGGGTTACACCCAACAGTCTCTCTCTTTCAAAGTGTGTAGAACTTTGATGAAGGTGTTTGAGTTAAATAATTTAAAATTACCTTAAATATGGAGTCAGGTCAGTAGCAGCTCCTCAGTTCAAGGATACAACCAAGGTTACATTTAAAGCCTCACTCATCTGGCAACTTTGTAAGAAGAGATTGTTCCTAATTCATTTCAGTATCCACCTTCAGAAAGTTTGAAGGCAACTGCTAAAACCGTTTTTTAAATTGTTGCCAAAAAAAAAAATTGGTTTCCTCTAAGTAAAAAGAAGCTAGTTTGAAACTTTATAAAAAACTTAAGGGCCATAAAAATCTAGGACATGGACTTGTGTTTAATTTACAAATAAATTAGTTTTTATTATTTGGGTATAACAATATGTCCTTTATTAGATCCACATGGACTAAATCAAAATTTTATCAAGTTTGTGTTTCTCTTGGACTTCCAAAAAACTCACTACTAAAGATCCTCAGGGCAAGGCAGGGACTCTGAAGAATCAAAGCTCTGTTCTGCATGGGCGGGAGAGGCCACAGAAGAAATCAGGAGCCTTACAGAGCTCATGAGCTCTGCAGGGCTGTGGAAGCCAAGGATCATGTAGCTCCATGTTGCAAGGAAAGGTAAAGGGACTGGAGATCCCTCAAGAAGCTCCTAAACGCCACACTAGCTATAGATTTTTTGAAAAAGCAAAAGGAAGTTCACTAAACAATTCATTTAGTGTTTTTGATATTACTACTGTGTTTCTTGGAATACACAAGATAGTACAAGAGAGCGTTTCTTGTGGATTGAAGAGGAGTCAAAACATGGCAGGAGCCAGGCAACATTAAGCTAGTTTTGGAATTCATGCAATGCAATATTTACAACTATACATCATGATTTTTAAAATTGGTTTTATTTAAGCTTTACATGAAGAATGAATGTAACTGCAGTAGCAGTAGATTGATTTGTTGTTAGCACTTATACAGGTAAAAAAAGCAAAAGAATGCTATATTATAATTTGGTAGATTTTTTCCCCCTCAATAGTGGCAGCTTTCATTTATTTATCCTATTGTGGGAGGAAGACCAGAGATTCTTTGTTGGTGTTCAGAAATACAAAACAAAGAGTCAGGAGAACCAGCAGAGCTATGAGAAGAGTTTCTCACTCTGGAGGCGGTCTGATTTTAAAGCAATTCAGTCTAAGTCATTAGACTTTTACATGAAATTCTACCGCTCTGGAATCATAAATTGTAAGCCATTTAGTCAGTGTGTACATTTTATAGAAATCTTTGTATTCAAGGTTTGTCACATTTGGTGGATTCCAATTCTTGGATAGGGAGCAAGGAGTTAAGTGGTTCAAACATTAATGGAGGTTTATTCTGAACATTTAGAGAATTGCTTCCATTTTAGAGTAATTACACCTATATACAGAGACTCCACAGTGACAGAAAATGATAAATAAATACAATAATTGAAACCACATACAATTAAGTTATGTTTAATGGAAAATTTACTTAATATACTGTATGTTTTCAAAATCAAAAAGCATATTGAGTCTCAAGGGTTCTGAGTGCTACATCCTTAATCTAGCATTAGCATTGATGTAATTTACAAATTTAACAGTTAAAGTCAGGATGCTAATTGTTTGGTTCTATACTTTAAATAAGAACATGAAAGAAAAGATGCTTTTCAAAGTCCTTTATGCACAATAATTCTTAACACAAACCAGAGAGAAAGCAAGAGAGAGGTCAAAAAATTCACCTGGAAGAGAATTCAGTACAACAATATTTGAGAGTTACAAAGGTTTGAGTCTAACAACTCTGGGATTATTCCTGGACTAACATTTATATTAGGCTGAGACAGATGTGGCACTGCCTTGTGGTATTTTATTAATACTGTATGTTAGTGTTTTTTGCATTTCTGCATTGTAATAACACAAACAGGAAGCTGTCTGGAAAAAAAAACAGACAGGAAACAAAAGAATGGCTCAAGATAAGTCAGCCTTCAGCAAAATACTTGAATTCTTAAGGGACAGTACTAGAAGCATTAGATTTGAGGACTCTAGCTGGATCTCCTGCCATGCTTACAGGATTGGTTTTGTCTAGAATGGTCAACACCTAGAATCACAGTAGAAACAAACAGAAAGGAGGGCTTTTTAAAAAACAGGTGCTGGTTGTTCAAAAAGACCAGAATGAACCATAGGAACCCTTAAGAAGTTAGGCTTGCTTAGGTTACCACCAAGTAAGATAAACATGCACAAGACCATTTGTTGTTATGCTTTGCTCATGCTAGCGCAGAGGGAAAAGAGGGAAAACACACATTGTTTTTAAGAAAACTGTCCAGTCAATAGATGCATGCTCAGCACTGGTCAGTGTCTCAAAATAAAGAGCCTCAGGTGTCCAAGCTCAGTTGGTCAAAGAGTGGGAGAGTTGTGAAATCTCCACCCCTGCCCCCATGATGGGTAAAAGGCATGAGGCCTAAACCCGGAAGAGGATGTATTTAGACCAGAAAGGGAACGGAGCTGCAGCTAGCTCTCCAACCATGACATAAGCTTTTATTCCTCTCAAACCTGATTTTCAAAAAGAACAGAAGGATTTTTTTTTTGTTTGGTTAACTTTGAACATTCTTAATTTATTAGAAAAAAAATATTACTTCATTTTCCTCATACTCTAAGTGAAAATGAGCAAATTTTCACACAGTCAAGTGTTTGCAGGACTGGAAGTTCTTTATTGCAACTGATTTCTATATTCTTAGAAAAGAATATTTTTTATTAATAAATATTAAAAGTACAGTGTCTGAAGATGATGTTCCAGAAGCCTGTGTGCTCAAACTGTGAACAGGAGCCTCAGCTCTATCTTAGAATTCAAGGAGCCTGTATCAGGAATCAGGGCGTAGAATTAATCTCACATTCCAATGATAGGGATTAAAGAAATTTCCAACAACCTCTAAAACAAAACAAACCCACACATCAAGCAAGCATCTAAAGGAAAGCTAGAGGGGAAAAAAAAAAAACCTTATGCAACCCCAATGCCATTACAATGTACATAAACAAAGATTAATCATGTCCTATCCATACTTCTAAATCAAATTTTAACACTAAATAAGACCACATTATGTACAGTTGTTATACTTCTTTCCTTCACCTCACCTTAACTCTGCTAGAAGTACAGGCCATGTTCTGCTTTTTCAGGACTATCTGAAAGCACTTCAGAGTACAACCCCCATGGTTATCAAAACCTGTGTTTGTGTGAAAAAAGTATATTTTCTGAAGGCATTACACAATTTTCTTAGTAAACAAATTTTTATTTCATACAAAAAGACTAAAGGATTTTTAAAAGGGTTGTTGTTGGATTCTCCCATCACTTCAATGGCTGAGTGTTTACCTAGTGGTGACTTGAGTTATGGGTTAGTTTGTCTTGCAAGCCTAGTCATTGTTAGGGGAGGGTTTGAGCCATTGGCTTTATGATGTGCTCTCTTCTGAAGAGACCATACAAGCTGTTCCTAAAAAGCAGACACTCTCATAGTACAGACTTCTCCATCTGGGTCTCTCTAGTGCAAAGGAGTTCCCAGGTTTTAATGTCTCTCTCACATGTTCAGGTCAGCCTTCAAAACAAAAACAAAAAAACAAACAAGAGTCTTTATATCAGAGGATGGGCAACGCTTACAGTGGGTTACTCTGCTCAGCTGGCTGCAGATCACTGCTTTCCAAATACAGGCATGAGGACCCCATGTCCAACCCAGCAAAGTTGAGCCTGATGAGCACGCCATGGATTTGTCACCTCTTAGGGACTTCAGTGTTGGACTTCCTGTCCTACCACCTGATGGATATTAGGCAGCAAAGGTGAAAGCTCTCCAGTTGTTTGATATAGCAATAGAGCATCCATGTCTCGCAGCCATAGAAGGAGTAAGGTGAATAGAACAGCATGTTAAATTTGTATCTTGGTTCCTAGGCAGACTGAATGCTCCCTCCAGAGCCTGAGGATGAGCCTGCCAAATGCCAAACACTGGATGATCTCATCAACATGGCATAACTAGAAATTATGATACCCAGGTGGCAGAATTTCCTGACAGAGTGATGCACTGTCAATTGTGACATGGGATCATGATGTGCATAATCTGGTGCTGGCTAGTACACGACCATCTTTTTCAGACTGATTGTGAAACCGAAGCATTTTGAGGCATAAACAAAGCAGTTAGTGAATGTCTTCAAGCATGTGCGCTATGAGGGCACAGTTAGTAGCTATTAGATTACCTTTGTTTAGGCCCTGAATCACTGTAGATTGAATTAACCCCCATCCAGGCAGAAACCTGTCCATGTATGCCCTTGCCAAAGTCCTGGAATACAAACAAGACCATGGCTAAAGAGAAAATGGCAAAGAGGACTGAAGCCATTATGCATCCTTGTTTGGTACTGCTGGTGACACGAAAGGCTTCTGATGAGTCACCATACTCCATCACCCTGGCCACCATGCCATTCAGAAATGAGCAGATTATAAAAATCTTCTCCCCGCACCCAAATTTATGAAAGTTTCCAGAGGCCCTTTTGATTCACCTTGTCAAAGGCCTTGGTCAGGTCGATACACACCATATACAGGCCTTTGTTCCATTCATGAGCCTTCACTTGTATTTGTCGAGCTGCAAAAGTCAGGTGCATGATGCCACAGCCAACAGAAAAAGCCACAACATGACTCTGGATACACTAACTCCACTAGGTGAGAGACAAGCCTGTTAAGGACAATCCATGCAAGGATCTTCTCTGCTACAGACAGTGATGAGATTCCACAATGGGTGTCATAGCTAGATATACTTCCCTTCCATTTCTACATGTGAACTATGAAAGCATTCTTATGCTGTTGGAACAGAGTATCATGCCCGAAAATGTAGTCTTTCTGGGACTTCCATATTTGTACATTTCAGGTGGAAAGTCATAAGGCTCTGGAGACTTTGCCAGTCAACAACTGCTTGAGGACCTGAGTAACCTCATCAAAAGAAAAAGTTCACAGACAGCTCCTCCAGGACAAGACACTAGGAATATTAAGCAACTTTTAAATAAAATTAGGTAATAAGTCTACTAAAAATGTTATTCCTATGCAGACTTTGAATTGCATCAGCAAGCAGTTTGTTAAAGTGTAGGATCTGGAGAAGAATATTAATATTCAACTTGAGCATGCGCGTACACACAAAACAAAAAAAACAAACAAAAAAAGGCTTTATTCTATTCTTCTTTCCAGTTGATTTTTTCAGTCTATAGTATGGCCTAAGATGGAGTATAAAGCACACGGATTTTCTGGAACTAGATTCAAATATTTGTATCTAGTCAGCAAAACAGAAGTTTGGATAGTTGATCCTTCTAGACTAGCAGCTCTCAGTCCACGTCTGGTTCTTCTCAGCTCGTGTGTCAAAGACGAAGATACTGCCTATATAGTCAAGATGTTTCAGGTGTTGTTGAGCCAGCAAACATGCCTTCCTTAGTGAAGTCCCTGAGGGAGTTTCTATATTTATAGCATTTCGCGTCTCAGCTCTTTGGCTCTCAGACTAAGGGTATACAATACATGCAGAACAGCTTCTCTATAAGAGAGTCTTTCTATAGTGTTTCAAAAAATCTACTGAGCATGCTCAGCACTACCTTCTGGATAGTTTGGGGCTCCAGAGTCCCAGCTCCGCTCTCTCCTGAGAAAGGATATTCACTGTTTGAATTTTCTCCACAGAGTTTGCCTTTTCTTTGGACTTAAAAATTAACTATTGTGGTATAATGCCTGCAAGTTACACAGAAATATAAAAGGAACACTATGTAATTTCTAAAGTAGCAACCTCAAATTTAGAGTTTTGTCTAGTAAACTAAGTATGGCATCTGCCTTATTCAGTCAAAGTGATTTGGTTCCTTGTTTGTTTTATTCTTCATTTTGAAGTTGCTTTTATTTTTGGTTTACATTTTTAAATCTTGGCCATCTACTAGATTATACATTTTAGAAGTAATTTCCTGTGTCTTGGTAAATATCCTTTTTGAACATAGCTTTTTATTTCCAACAAAAATGTAATGAATTCATTCTCTGTTTCATGCAGCTTATTTTACTGGACTTATAATCAATTAACTATTTTGTTTACCACCCTATTGACATACGCACTTGGTTTTCATGATAAAAAAAGTGGTTAACTCTTAACTCTGCTAAAAGGCTGCACAGGGATGAGTTCATAGCTATCCCCACTAGACTTGAAATAGCCACACTTATGAAGCATAAAAGCCACATGGAAGACCAATTACCTACCCTCTATATCAAAGGTCCTCAAACTGTGGAGTGCAGAGGAATGTTCAGGTGGACACCGCAGGCCCAGGCCAGCACCCACGGGGAGCAGGGAGGGAGCACAACCCAGCCCTGCCCCCAGCCATGACCCTAGCTCCCGGCCCGTTGCCTGGCCCCATTCCCAGCCTCAGCACAGCTCTGAACTTGGCTGGGGGCTCAGCTACCAGCCACCACTATGGACTGGCTATGGCTCCACGCCTACCCCCAGTTCTAGACCCACGGCCAGTTACGGCCCCAGCCTCGGGCCCCTTATCCCTGTCCATGCCCTCCCGCCTCTGCCCCTGGCTCCAGGGGAAGATGGGGGGGGGGCAGCAAGACCCTCAAAAGTTTGGGAGCCACCATTCTACATGATTTGTATTGAGTTAGCTGCTGAAAATGCAATTTGCTTCCATTTTATAGTCCTCATAGAATAAAGACACCTTTTAAACTCTATTTTAGATAAGAAACATTTAGCTCACATGTACATTTAGCTCACAAACCATGTCAAATTAATGATATAAAATCAACTCACAAGGGCCTCAGCCTACTACACTTAGAAGCTGGACAATTAAGTTCCAGTCATGGTTTTATCTCTCATCTTGTATGTCATATAACCAATACTGCATTGCATCTGAAAGTTAAGCAAAACAGGAAGGAGATCCCCAAATAATTTCACACTCAAGACATCTGGTTTATTATGTTCTTTATATACCCACTGACCCTGACCTTTCAGGAATTAATACCTGAGCTGCAGACCTAAGAACACAAAATACACCTGTCAAGCTACCCTGAAGCAAGTATTATAAAAAGCAGGAAAAATAAATTCAGACTAGAGTATTAACTTCCATTATGCTTTTTATACAGCTCTCTTAATGATATGGTTTTCTAATGGCACAAGCACCTATCCAAAGTGCACTGATATAAATGAAAAAGCTCCCACTGACTTCAATGGTTTCTGGATCAGGCTCTTGGTCATAGCTTCAGTTCACATATTATGAGAAATTTTTCCACCTAACTCAGAAATAGAATAAGCTAGAAACTAGAGGTTTCTTTTCTCAAAAGGCAAGTCCTCCTACTGGGTTATAAGAAAAACACTTCACTAGATCAGGAATTTTTGGCGTCTCAGTTCTGTGAAACGTTGGAAATTATTGAATACCACTACCTATTCAATATGTACTGCATCTAAAATCAGGGACGACACATTCTGTGGATTGTCTACATGGAGAGTTATTCCTCATTAACTCCAGGTGTAAATGCTCTTCTTATAGAATAAGAGTGTCTTACTCAAAATTAACTTAATCCATTTTGGAAGTGAACTGAGCTAATTTTAACTACTATTTATTTACTACTACTATTTTAACTACTATTTAATTGCTACTGCTCTCTGTCTCTCACATCAAGAAATGCATTCCTAATACCTGGATTTGTAGATCTGAAGAGAAGCAGTAAAGCTTGTAGCACAGGGCAGCAGAAAACATGTTGCTGGGTCCCACCTCACTGGGAGGAGCTCCTATTTGTGAGAAATGCCCCATAAATGGTTGTACCTACTGGCAGCAAACAAATATAGCATGTTATTGAAGGACTGATCATGCTAGAATCAATCCCCCTCTTACCACTTGATTTAAGAGTTAGTATATCAACTGAAATGAGGTGGAAAATTGATGTTTCAATGGAAAGTGAGTTTTTGCAAAATTCCTCCAACCTCTATTCAGATCAGCTCTAACATTTAAAATTGAAGGGATTAAAATATAAACCTGTCACTAGTTCCAACACATTAGAGAGACAGTGAAAAATGTGATAAATCAGAATACTCTCACTGCATGCGTATGTACATACTCGCACCCACCCCTTTCTAAAAGTAGGTATTACTGGAGGCATTACCATAAACAAAAAGGTGACTCCTCTTTTAATGCTTACTGGTCCTCCTCAAACAATTCTATCCAGAGTGTTACACGCATGCTTACAGACTCTTAAAATCAGCCTCAAATTTTCTCATAATCACTTCCATTTTCTTGTAGCAGCATCAAAAAACAGTGATGAAAATGTATGACTAACCATATGTAATACAAGAATGGACAAATCTGAATATTTCCAGAACAAGCTCCTATATTACCCTTCACAGAAAAGGATGAAACAGTTGGTTTGTTTTTATTTTTTTTTTTTTTTAAGAACACTTGGAATATGCTTCTTTGTCTCCCAAGAGATTACAGGAACAAACATGTTCAAGAACCCTGAATAAAACACTGATAGAACAGATTTCCACTAATCTACCATACAAATAAATATTTTTAATTCGTTTTTTGTTGAATGCATGACACCTGGCAGCAAACTTCCCTTCGGTCCTCCCACCCCATTTTTTTATATTATAAAATTGGAAATTATAAAATTGTCCTTTTTTCTGTTACAAAAAAAGACTTTCCCTTTAGTCTTTTCCATATCCACTCGTCTCCTGTTCTCTCAGTCCCATCCTGCTCTTCCTTCTCTGCATTCCCAGGCAATCTCTTTCTAATTCCTTTTTCTCCATCCACCAATTGAGATACACCAGAGTTTGAGATATGCCCAAAGAGTTTCCTCCCACACTTATAAAGTACATGGCTGGTACCCTAGCATTCAGTCTCTCAACTCTGTTTCAGTTGTTCTGAGGGTGGAGCAGAGAAATACCTTTTGCTTCTAAAAGAACTTCAGACTCAGATGCTGGGGACTGATAAGTGAGCCTCCACAGGACAGCACTATTATGCAGCCTCTCAGCTAGCAGAACAATTAGCTGAGTTCTTTTGTTAGGCTCCATGGAGTCATTCCTAATTATGTTCCTGTATCCTTTGAAGTGTCTATAATGCAAGTGTCACAATTTTTTTCACAAGTATTCTGGCAAGTCACACACCCACCCTCCCCACCCCTACTTCTCACATTCAGACTTTCAGTCATCCAATCAGGAAGTAGCAAGAGCACATCAGTGATGAATACCAAGTAGCTGAAGCAAACAATTCATAGACTGGAGGTAGTATGTGTGAAATTCTTGGCCTGAATAGTTTTGACAGGTGATTAATGATTTTTGGACACCTCAAAACAAAAAAAAGAGTCACTAAAATCATTAGTCATCTTTGAAAGTCGTGAATTTAAATACAAATTCCAGTTTAAAAAAATAAAGGATCCATGCAGAAATCAGGACTAGTTCACAAACATCTTTTTTAAACGATTACTGTTCTAAACTAGTAGCTCAACAAGCTTTAACTACCGATGTTATGCCTCTAGTGACTGGAGAACTTTAACTGCATTCCCATGTCCCTCCTGATATTCCACCTCAAAACTAAGTCAACATCAGATATTAAGTTTCTGCACAGCTTGGAGAGCCAGCATAGGCTGGCATCATAGATACAAGTGGAACAACAACAAACACTCACAGCCTCTATCTACAATACTTACTCCAATGTTTCCTAGTTCTTATGTCTTCAATATGAGGATAAAGTTTTGTAGGGTTTGGGTTCTTTTGGTGGAGGTTGAGTCAACTGAGTTACCAGTTCTGAGCAAAACAAATACTGTACACAGGGAAGCACCAATCCTATGTTCTTAATTTTCTACTGTACTAAAATGTGGGCTAATTGAGCCTGTTTTTTTTAAAAAAAATAAAAGCCATCTTCATATCCATAACCCTGTGGAATGGTTTCCATATAATAAAACACACAGCTAAAGCAAACACTCTCCAGAAACAAAATCCACGCCTCTCGCAAAATCTTGGCTGAAATCCTACTTTTTATTTATTTGCAAAACAAATTTCCATCATAGAACAAAAACAACAAACAAGAAAAAACAAACAGCTAGATATTTTATAAAATGCCAAGAGTGATTCACAGTTGCAACAATTACTTTTCTGTGCCAACTGACAAAAAAAAAAAAACACTAGTAAAATCTTATTTCAGAGGGAAAGAGATAATGCCAAGTTTCCTTCTGCTCCCCCATAAAAAATACTTAGAAAGAGACATAATTTAATGTAGTATTACATTTCAAATAATTATATGGGTCCCCCATGTTTCACAAGAGTCCCACTTTCCTATAAAGAAAATATATAATCTATAATACAGACTGCTGCAAAAGGGAAAAAATACTTTCTTACTAGCTTAGACCAGTGGTTCTCAAACTAGGACCGCCACTTGTTCAGGAAAAGCCCCTGGTGGGCCAGGCCAGTTGGTTTACCTGCCACGTCTGCAGGTTTGGCCGATAGCAGCTCCTGGTTCGCCGTTCGCCACTCCCCGCAGCCCCATTGGCCTGGAACGGCGAACCGGGGCCACTGGGAGCTGTGAATGGCTGAACCTGCAGACGCGGCAGGTAAACAAACTGGCCCAGCCCGCCAGGGCCTTTCCTTGAACAAGCAGTAGCCCTAGTCTGAGAACCACTGGCTTAGACTACGACATCCTGTATGTTGAAAGACACCCCGTACACTAGAGTAAAACAGAATTCCAAAGCATCCCTTTCACATGTTTTATAGCTACAGTTCCAAGTGGAGAAACAATTGAATTAATATCAATACCTGATCGGTTTTTCTGATGGCATTCTAGAAGAGAAAGATATTAATGGCTCAATCTGGCAAGCTGTAGTAACACAGGATTACTGCTTTGAACACAGGTAATAGGATCAGGCCCTAAATCAGGGGTTCTCAACAAAAATTTCAGTGGCTGCTCTGAGTATTTCTCCTAAAATATTTAACTAACTTTAGGAAAAAAACAAACAAATATGCATATGTTCTGATCCAAAGCAATATAAAATTTATTTATTTAGGGTTTTTCGCAGACCTAATAATAAATATAAATGTACCATCATCGGTATTCTTGATCAGATCTAAACAGAATAGAAACACAAATAAGGTGCTTTGCATGTTCCGGCCTTTTGTTGGGGTTTTTTATGGATTTTTTTTTTTTGTGGTGGAGGGAGGCTTTTTTGGTTGCTTTTTTTAAGGACTTGCTAGCTAGTAAGTCTGCTTCTGTGACTAGTGATATTTGTACATTTGGTTAACGTCACTTCTCACAGCATCAGATTTGATAGCTAGAAGGCAGTGAAAAAGATATTAACATACAAATACCACTTTTCACAAGAGACTTACTCAACCCTGATAAGCTGGAGGACAAATTATGCTCTGGATGGGGAGGCAGGCAGCAGCAGGGCTAGCGGAGGCAACAGGGTCCAGGAGAGATGGGGTGGTGAGCCCAGAGCTGAAGCCTAAACCCCACTTCCCCTGGGAAGGTGGGGAACTCTCACTGGTTGCCTGCTCCTCCAGCATTTGTGACTCTGCTCCTTCCCTCCTCCTTCAATCACTGCTCAGGAGGCTGTAGCCGCATTTGAGAAATGCCGCCCTAAATCATCTTCAGAGAAAATAAGGTTTATTACACTCTTGCTAT
This sequence comes from Chelonoidis abingdonii, assembly GCF_003597395.2. Lineage (NCBI taxonomy): Eukaryota > Metazoa > Chordata > Testudines > Testudinidae > Chelonoidis > Chelonoidis abingdonii. Next base: position 70,983,794 of record NC_133773.1, read on the forward strand.
GAATGGACAACACAGAGCACTCTGTTGTTGTACTTGTGTATCTCATTACAAACATAGCTATTAAAATTAACATACTATTTTACGATACCAAGGAAAACTGAAATTTGAGACAGTTTTTATGTTTTGTTTACTGTGTTTGACAGCACTATTTTGCTGTTTCTCCAATACAACTATCAGTTTTCCTTCTTGTTTCAGTAGTTCTCTTACTGCAACAGGGGAGAGAACAAACATTAAAGGGGTGGAGGAGAAAGGATAGAAAAAGGATAGTAAATGGGGAGACACACGCAAACCCTGGGAAACTCAGGGGCAGGAATGGCACCTGCAACTACTTTTTAGAAAAAGATTTGACTGATTCAAGTACACAGCATCCCTTTTACTGAATTGATCTAGAGACCAAGAAGTGATAATATACAAACTTCCAGTTTCCAGCTTAACAAACACTTCTGAAGTTAAAATGCAGATAGTATTGATAATGTTTTGTTAATCCATTAGTCAAGTGTGCACACACACACACACCCCACCACAGGTAGAAGGCTTCTCATGACACCATACTATAATATCACCTCCCTTACTTTCATGACTAGACCCTTTCCTTTGTATATAAATGGGAAACAGCCAAGAAATGGACCAAGAACAAACTTTAGTATTGCGACAAATCTGTAAGAAAACTAGTGCATATCACTGAGATGTCAGCAGCAATATATCAGTTGTCTAGTTTTCACTATGAGTTTTCATCATGGATTTTATAGGATTTCTTCAAAAGGTTTGTTACTGTACACTAGAGATCGCTTTCACTCCCAGGCCACAGCTCCATCTTGAATCCAGTAAATAACCTTTGAGAGCTTTCCATGTTCAAACAATCTCAGGTGATTTTCTTCCAGGAGGTGATGTGTAACACTTACTACTACAAGCCTAGAAGCATGCAGCTGTTCATGAATTCCTCTCAACTGCATCTTCGTTTTGTACAAAAGACAATACTTCTATGAAAACAAACTGCCAGTTAATTCAAACATATCAGTACAAATAATCTAATCTGCGTGGTTTGAGTTTTATTTTCTGAAGTCTATAGGGAAATATTCTTTCTAGTATAGAGAACAGCATATTTCCAGGTAAAGCCCTATTCATCCCTATTTTCTTCAAGCTCATTCCACAAAAAGTATTTTTTTTCCTTTTTCTGCAGAACTCCTTACAATGTTACTGGATAACACAGCACACTTCTTTACCTAGATATTACTGAATCGACAGTATAGAAATATTCAGCTAGCAATGTACTGTTGTGTTCTACTAGACAAACATTTTCACAATGTTTGTTAGTACACAAGCACCTACACAATAGCCAAACACCAATCAAGAAGGGATCTTTAATTGGATTAATGCCTGAGACAGAAATGTTTTTTCCTCCCCTGACTGATATACAAAAAGTCAGAACTCTACTAGTAAAAAGCAAGTTTTTAAGGAGGCAGATAAAGTTTATTTGCCTACATGGAAAGAGCCACAGATTTTTCAATGGGATTTAAAATCAGTAATGCATACCTGTAGAGAACGATTTGCCTTGATTATGCCCCAAACTCATTTGTCCAATGTGGTAGGCATCCATCTGTTTACCACGGGGAGAGGTTTGCAAACCCCTCTAGCTGAAACTCTGCTTCCAAGTGAGTATATCAAAGGGTCTGTTTTGTGGTATGGGTGGCTCTAATGAAATCGGTTTCCCCTTAATCTGTTCCATATACAATTATACTGGTTCTCTCTTTTTATTCTGCTTACTCACAGAAATGTGACTGTGCTGTGACTTATATTCCCCATCCTTGTAGATGGCGGGTTTTACTTCATTTTGCCTTAAGAATCAGCCACTATTTTGGCAACTGGCTCTCTGAAAGACCTCCCTGAACATATTTGAAGGCTATCACCTTTGCTTGGATGTCTGCTTTCCAAGATCACAGCAAACATGTTTGCCTTGCTGGCCATAATCCTGGCTGAGGAACAAAAATGACTTATGAGGCAACTGAGATGCACCTAGGTGCACTGTTCTTTCAAAAGCTCTATTTCAGCCCATGTTGCCTTTTAACTTTCCACAGGAAGAATGTGTACAATCCAAGACATAGTAGGCTCACTCAAGTAAGTTATGTAGATACTACAGATCCTTACACCTAGTTTATTAGAAAATATTAAAGAAAAGGTGATACAAAGAGTCTGATGTGTCAGTCGTTGGTCATCGGGGGAAACATACAGAGCATGGGGGGACGCTGGCAATTGGTTATGGTTCAGCATATAATACATAGAGCCTGTGATGTCCCCAATGCGGGGTGTACGGTGGTTGGGGTCAAGATATAGTAGGGGGGCAGTGAGGGTACATCGCTCATA
>NC_133773.1:70987991-70991954 GCF_003597395.2 Chelonoidis abingdonii
GTGCACTGACGGGAACCCCCAGCTCGCCCTGCCCTCAGCCCCGTGCACTGAGGGGCACCCCGAACTCACCCTGCCCTCAGCCCCGTGCACTGATGGGCACCCTGAACTCACCCTGCCCTCAGCCCCGTGCACTGACGGGCACCCCCAGCTCACCCTGCCCTCAGCCCCGTGCACTGAGGGGCACCCTGAACTCACTCTGCCCTCAGCCCCTTCACTGACGGGCACCACGAACTCACTTTGCCCTCAGCCCCGGGCACTGACGGGCACCACGAACTCACTTTGCCCTCAGCCTCGTGCACTGACGGGCACCCCCAGCTCACCCTGCCCTCAGCCCCTTCACTGATGGGCACCCCCAGCTCACGCTGCCCTCAGCCCCATGCATTGACGGGCATCCCCAGCTCACGCTGCCCTCAGCCCCGTGCACTGATGGGCACCTTGAACTCATGCTGCCCTCAGCCCTGGGCACTGACAGGCACCCCCTGCTCACACTGCCCTCAGCCCTGTGCATTGACGGGCACCCCCAGCTCACCCTGCCCTCAGCCCCGGGCACTGATGGGCACCCCCAGCTCACCCTGCCCTCAGCCCCGTGCACTGATGGGCACCCCAAACTCACCCTGCCCTCACCCCCGGACACTGATGGCACCCACAACTCACCCTGTCCTCAGCCCCCTGCATTGATGGGCATCCCCAGCTCACCCTGCCCTCAACCCTGTGCACTGACGGGCACCCCCAGCTCACCCTGCCCTCAGCCCCGTGCACTTGTGAGCACCTCCAGCTCACGCTGCCCTCAGCCCCGTACACTGATGGGCACCCCCAGCTCACGCTGCCCTCAGTCCCGTACGCTGACGGGCGCCCCCAGCTCGCGCTGCCCTCAGCCCTGTGCACTGATGGGCACCCCCAGCTCACTCTGCCCTTAGCCCCGGGCACTGAGGGGCACCCCCAGCTCACCCTGCCCTCAGCCCCGTGCACTGACAGGCACCCCCAGCTCACGCTGCCCTCAGCCCTGTACAGGACCCAGGTGCCCCTGGCAGCCAGTTGGACGTGTCATTCTGATGGTGTGTGGTGAGCCGTGAGCAGCTGAGTGGGGACATTACTTGCAGGTGCCCTGGCCTGCCCAGCATTGCCAGGCCCTGACCCAGCCTCCCCATGGTCATTGGATTTGGAGCCGCAGGGAGTCCCTGGCCCAATCTCTTTGCTGTCTGCCTCTGGCAACACTTGCTCCCCACCCAGGGACCCTTGCGGCTGTAGCCCTGCCACCCCACCTGCCTTGCTCAGTCACCACAGACCCTCTCCCGTGTCCAGTGATCCCCCTTCACTACCACCCTGTAGTTCCAGGCTCCTGCTCTGACAGCTTCTCCCTCCCTCAACAGATATCGATGAGTGTGAAGACAACCCAGAGATTTGCGATGGTGGCCAGTGCACCAACATCCCGGGGGAGTACCGCTGCCTCTGCTTTGACGGATTCATGGCCTCCCTGGACATGAAGACGTGCATCGGTGAGACAGCCACACCTGGTGGTTGCTGGGGAGGGAGGGTCTGGAACCTGCCCCAGGCCCTGGCACAGGGCTGCAGGTACTGAGCCGTGTTCTCCTGCAGATGTAAACGAGTGTGACCTGAACCCCAACATCTGCCTGCATGGCGAGTGTGAGAACACCAAGGGTTCCTTCATCTGCCACTGCCAGCTCGGCTACTTCGTCAAGAAGGGGACGACAGGCTGCACAGGTGGGAATACTGCCGCACCAGTGCCCTGGGCTGTGGGGAGCCAGTGCCTGGGTCAGGTGCCAGCTAGGCAGGAGCAGTGCCACAGGTGGCAAGCCCCAGGGCAGCTGGCTCCTGCTGGGACCCCCCACCCTGAGAGGGCAGGGACTGCAGGGCCAGAGCCATTGAGTCACCTGCACTGGCAGGGGTGGCTCTAGGTATTTTGCCGCCCCAAGCACGACAGGCAGGCTGCCCCGGTCCCACGAATTCAGCGGCAGCCTGCGGGAGGTCCGCCAAAGCCGCGGGACCAGCGAACCCTCTGCAGGCAAGCTGCCGAAGGGAGCCTGCCTGCCACCCTCGCGGCGACCAGCAGAGCGCCCCCCGTGGCTTGCAGCCCCAGGCACATGCTTGGCATGCTGGTGCCTGGAGCCACCCCTGCACACTGGGCTCTCGGCAGGAATCTGTTCCCAATTGATTTATATCCTGTGGGCCTGACTCTCCTCTTACCATGGTCTGTCCCCATCGTCCGGGGGGTGCAGAATCACTCACTGCACACCCCCATCGCACCAGGGGTCACTCTGCACTCCAGTCTGTCCCCATTGCCCTGGGGGTCACTCACTGCGCAACCCCCCACTGTCCACGGGGGGTCATGCACTGCACACCCCCATCGCACCAGGGGTCACTCTGCACTCCAGTGTGTCCCCACTGCCCCAGGAGTCACTCACTCCGCAACCCCCTACTGTTCATGGGGGGGTCACTCACTGTGCACTCCCCATGGCCCCAGGGGGTCACTCACTGCTCATCCCTCCGTCACCCAGGAGGGTCACTCCTGGGTCAGCCTGGTCCATTCCCAGGGGCACTTCGAGCCCAGTGGACCCTAGGTTTGTGCCCCCTTCACTCAGGGGATGAGGGGCCTGGCTGGGTCAGGTCTAATGCACTTCCTTTGTGCAGATATCAATGAGTGTGAGATCGGTGCTCACAACTGTGACATGCACGCCTCCTGCATCAACGTGCCCGGCAGCTTCAAGTGCAAGTGCCGCACGGGCTGGCTTGGAGATGGGCTGAAATGCAATGGTGAGTTTCCAGTCCATACGGGGAGGTGACTCGAGCAGCTCCTAGCATGTGGCCGTGTCCCTGGCCATGTGTACCTGCGGCTACTGGGGTCAGCTGTGCACACACAGTGCTCTAGGGGCCAACAGGCCATTGTGTTCACATGGACAATGTATGTACGTGTGTCAGTGTCTCACGGCCAGTGTCTGAGTGTGTGTGCGCCTCACGGGCAGTGTGTATGTCTGTGTGCACATCAGTGTCTCAAGCAGCATGTGTGTGTACATGTGTTTGAGTGTCTCACAAGCAGTGAGTGTGTAGGTGTGTGGAGCTGTGCTGTCTGTCTGGGTGTCCCATGCTCACCAGCAGGGGGCGGGGAGCCAGGAGGCTGAAGCCCAGCTCAGATGCTCAGACCCCAGCCTGTAACCCCTGTGCTGCCCCTGGGCACAGACCCACAGACAAACAATCCTCTCACTGAGCTTCTCCCCACAGACCTGGATGAATGTGCCACTGAAGAGCACAAGTGCAACCTGAATGCCAATTGCGTGAACACACCTGGCTCCTACCGCTGCGCCTGCCGAGAGGGCTTCTCCGGCGACGGCTTTTCCTGCTCAGGTACAGGGTGTCCTGGCTCTGGGGCAGAGCGAGGGGTCTTGCGCCCACCCGGGACTGCTCCAGTCTACCTCAGATATGGGGAGCAACTGATTGCTCCCCGGCTACTGTGAGGGATGCAGAGATGGGGTAGAGAGCCCCTCCCTCCCCCGCCAGCCCCCATCCTCTGGGATGCAAACCCTGACTGACAGCCAGACAATCTCCAAACCTCACCTATCACATTCAATTACCCATGGGATCGCCCCACCCCCATCCGCTGATTTACCCATGGGATCTCCCCCACCCCTACCCGCTGTGTTATCCATGGGATCCCCCATCCCCATCTGCTGGTTTACTCATGGGATCCCCCACCTCCCATCCACCTGTTCACCCATGGGATCCCCCATCCCCATCTGCTGGTTTACTCATGGGATCCTCCCATCCCCACACGCTTGGTTACCCATGGGATCCCCCCATCCTCACCCATCCATTACCGGTGGGACCACTCTGGCCAGCTCCCCATGCCAAGGGCAGATCTGAGAGCTAGCTAGCTGCGAGGCCTCCTGCCCTCCTGCCTGTGAGGAATGGGTAACCTGCTCTAGGCTAGGGAGCCCTCCCAAAAGCATT